>NC_053391.1:193736069-194049006 GCF_905171765.1 Bufo bufo | reverse complement strand
TGATGGAAAAAGATATATAGCAATAGCACCCCTCAATCAGTATTTAGTGGAAGAAGGTATATGGCACCCCTCAATCAGTATTTGGCATAAACAGGTATATGGCACCCCTCAATCAGTATTTTGTGGAAGCAGGTGTATCACAGCCCTCAATCAGTATTTGGTGGAAGAAGGTATATAGAAATAGCACCCCTCAATCAGTATTTAGTAGAAGAAGGTAGGGTTGAGCGAACCCGTTCGGGTTCGGCGTTCGGCGATTTAATGGCGCTTTTTAAAAAGGCTGCAGAGCAGCCAATTAACTAATGCATGGCTTTGATTGACCAGTGCAGCATGTAACCCAGCCTCTATATAAGCTGGAGTCACGTAGCGCTGCACGTCACTCTGCTCTGATTAGTGTAGGGAAAGGGTGCTGCTGCTGTGAGGGAGAGAATAGGACAGAATCTTTGAGCGATCTACCTAGATTTTGTTTTGTGGGTGCAGTGCACAATCTTTTTACCCTGCCCTGAGCCCAGTGACACAGAAAAATTACTTTTATCCGTCTGATAGTTAGGTGGGCGGCGGCGGCAGCTATTTTATGCAAGTTCTATGCACCAGCACAGCATATGTGCATTTGTCAGTGTGCAATTTAAGCTTGAAATACTGCAATAATTTTCTGGGTTTTAAAAAACACACATTTTTGGCAATACCCTCCATCTGGGGCCTATGCAGCATTTGTAAGTGTGCAATTTAAGCTTGAAATACTGCAATCATTTTCTGTGTTTTAAAAAAACACCCTTTTTGGGCAAAATACAAAATTTTACAGCCCTTGCTTCATCTGTCAGTGTGAAATACAAGCGTTATATTCTGCTATGATATTCTGTTATTAAAAAACACCCATTTAGGGCAAAATCCTAATTTTGCAGCTTTTGCTGCATCTGTTATTGTTAAATATAAGTTTGAAATACAGCAATAATTTTCTGGGTTTAAAAAAGCACCCATTTTTGACAATATCCTCCATCTGGGGCCTATGCAGCATTTCTCAGTGTGCAATTTAAGTTTGAAATACTGCAATAATCTTCTGGGTTTTAAAAAAAAACACCCTTTTTGGGCAAAATACAAAATTTTACAGCCCTTGCTACATCTGTCAGTGTGAAATACAAGCGTTTGATACTGCTGTCATATTCTTTTATTTAAAAAAAAAACACCCATTTAGGGCAAAATCCTAATTTTGCGGTGTTTGCTGCATCTGTCATTGTTAAATACAAGCTTGAAATACAGCAATAATTTTCTGGGTTTTAAAAAACACCCTTTTTGGGAAAAATACTAAATTTTACAAGCCTTGCTGCATTTGTCAGTGAGAAATACAAGCGTCATATACTGCTGTCATATTCTGTTATTTTAAAAAAAACACCCATTTTGGGAAAAATACTAAATTTGCAGCCTTTAATGGACCTGTCAGTGTGAAATACATGCGTTAGATACTGCTGTTATCTTCTGTTATTAAAAAAAACACCCATTTTGGGAAAAATACTAAATTTGCAGCTTTTGCTGCATCTGTCAGTGTAAAATACATGCGTTAGATACTGCTGTAATCTTGTTATTTAAAAAAAAACACCCATTTTGGGAAAAATACTAAATTTGCAGCCTTTGCTGCATCTGTCAGTGTGAAATACACGTGTTAGATACTGCTGTAATCTTCTGTTATTAAATAAAACACCCATTTTGGGAAAAATACTAAATTTGAAACCTTTGCTGCATTTGTCAGTGTGAAATACACGCGTTAGACACTGCTGTTATCTTCTTCTGTAATTAAAAAAACACCCATTTTGGGAAAAATACTAAAATTTGCAGCCTTTGTTGCAACTGTCAGTGTGAAATACACGCGTTAGATACTGCTGTTATCTTCTGTTATAAAAAAAACACCCATTTTGGGAAAAGTACTACATTTGCAGCTTTTGCTGCGTCTGTCAGTGTGAAATACATGCGTTAGATACTGCTGTTATCTTCTGTTTTTAAAAAAACACCCATTTTGGGAAAAATACTAAATTTGCAGCTTTTGCTGCATCTGTCAGTGTAAAATACATGCGTTAGATACTGCTGTAATCTTGTTATTTAAAAAAAAACACGCATTTTGGGAAAAATACTAAATTTGCAGCCTTTGCTGCATCTGTCAGTGTGAAATACACGTGTTAGATACTGCTGTAATCTTCTGTTATTAAATAAAACACCCATTTTGGGAAAAATACTAAATTTGAAACCTTTGCTGCATTTGTCAGTGTGAAATACACGCGTTAGACACTGCTGTTATCTTCTTCTGTAATTAAAAAAACACCCATTTTGGGAAAAATACTAAAATTTGCAGCCTTTGTTGCAACTGTCAGTGTGAAATACACGCGTTAGATACTGCTGTTATCTTCTGTTATAAAAAAAACACCCATTTTGGGAAAAGTACTACATTTGCAGCTTTTGCTGCATCTGTCAGTGTGAAATACATGCGTTAGATACTGCTGTTATCTTCTGTTTTTAAAAAAACACCCATTTTGGGAAAAATACAAAATTTGCGGAAAATGAGTAGAGCGTCGAATAAGGGATGTGGCCCCGATCGTGGTGCTGCTGGTTGAGCTCCTGTTGCAGGGAGAGGACGTAGGCGACAGAACCTTCAGAGTTATTTGGTCAGGCCTAATGTGGCTCTACGAATGGTGAGGCCAGAACAAGTACAGGCGATAGTAGATTGGGTTGCTGACAGTTCCTTCACATTGTCTTCCACCCAGTCTCCTGCTGAAAGATCAGAGTTGGCACCTGCAGTCGATGTCCATCAGTCTTTCACCTCACCTTCTTGCAAATTTCAAACAATTAACCTCCCTTGGATGTGGTATCCCTTAATCATGCTCCCTCTCTGGCTTGGAACCCTGATTCGCCGCTAACCGTGATCAACCTGGTAGGCGCAGAAAAGAACATCGAAAGTTGATAGATAATATATCCAATTGGATCGTGAACATCACGGGGACGTGCAACATGGTGAGGCAGTATGTGTGCACATGCCTACACGTACTGACTGATGGGTCTGCCCCCTTCAACTTCTGGGTCTATAATTGGGCACATAGCCTGAGCTTGCCCTTTATGCCTTGGAGGTGCTGGCCTGCCCTGCAGCCAGTGTATTGTCTGAACGTTTGCTTAGCACGGCTGGAGGGGGTTATCACAGGTTATATTTCCCAATGTTTTGGGGTGTGCCCTAATTTAAAAAAATAAAATAAAAATTAAAACCAAAAATTAATATAGGCAACCTCCTCCACCGCCGCTTCCACCTACACCGCCACATCCACTGCCTCCTCAACCTCCTTCTCCATATGGACCTCGTCCTCCTAGATCAAGTTTATTATTTTTTTATTTTTACTTATTTTATGTTATTTGAAGTTATTTCCCTATCCACATTTGTTTGCAGAGTACTTTCCATGCTCTGAACCAAATTTTGCTGGCATTTGCAGCCCTCTAGAGCTTTTCATGACATTTTTAGAGACATTTTAGTGCTCAAAAGTTTGGGTCCCCATTGACTTCAATGGGGTTTGGGGTCAAGTTCGGGTTCCGAACTCGAACTTTTTTGTAAAGTTCGGCCGAAACCGTCAAACCCGAACATCCAGGTGTCCGCTCAACTCTAGTGGTATCCCTTTTTCATGCTCCCTCTCCGGCCTGGAACCCTGATTCGCTGCTAACCGTGATCAACATGGTAGGCGCAGAAAAGAACATCGAAATTTTATATTTCAGACATCCAATTGGATCGTGGACATCATGGGGACGTGCAAAATGGTGGAGCAGTATGTGTGCACACGCCTACACGTACTGACTAATGGGTCTGCCCCCTTCAACTTCTGGGTCTCCAAATTGAAAAAATCTCCTCTTCCCCCATATTTTATAATAAAAAAATATAAAAAATAATAAAAAAACACACATATTAGGTATCGCCCCGTCCGTAACGACTGGCTCTATAAATATATTACATGATCCTCCCCGTCAGATAAACACCATAAAAAAAAAATAATAATATGTCAAAAAAAGCCATTTTTGTCACTTTACAACACAAAAAGTGCAACACCAAGTGATCAAAAAGGCATATGTCCCACCAAATGGTACCAATAAAACCTTCACCTCATCCTGCAAAATATGAGCCCCTGCATAAGAAAATAACTCAAAAATAAAAATAAAAATATAGCTCTCAGAACATGGAGACATTAAAACAATTTTTTTTGTTTCAAAAATACTATTATTGTGAAGTGAAATAAATTTTAAAAAAATTGGTAGACATATTAGGTATTTCCGTGTCCGTAACAACCTGCTCTATAAAAATATCACATGACCTAACCCTTCAGGTGAACACCGTAAAATAATAAATAAATAAAAACAGTGCCAAAAAAGCAATTTTTTGTCGCCTAGCATCACATAAAGTGCAACACCAAGCAATCAAAAGGGCCTATGCCCCACAAAATAATAGTACCAATCAAACTGTCACCTCATCCTGCAAAAAATGAGATCATAACTAAGACAATCAGTCCAAAAAAAATAATATATGGGTCTCAGACTATGCAGACACTAAAACATCATTTTTTTTGTTTCAAAAATGCTATTATTGTGTAAAACTTAAATAAATAATAAAAAGTATACATATTAGGTTTTTCCAGGTCCGTAACGATCTGCTCTATAAAATTGTCACATGACCTAACCCCTCAGGTGAACACTGTAAAAATAAATAAATAAAAACTGTGCTAAAACAACCAATTTTTGTGTAATACTAATGATTAAAAATCATATGTACCCAAAAATGTTACCAATAAAAACATCAACTATTGGTGCAAAAAAAAGAGCCCCTGTACAAGACGATCGGCAGAAAAATATAAAAAATATGGCGTTCAGAAAATGAAGACACAAAAACATAATCTTTTTTTCCAAAAATGCTTTATTATTTAAAACTGAAACAAGCAAACAAAGAAAGTAAACATATTTGATATCATTGCGTGCGTAAAAATTTTGTAACGGTCACGTCCACACACACACAGGGGGAAGGATAGTGACCACTGCGCTCCACCCTCACCCCTGGCCCTGCCTACTTGCCTAACGAGTCCTGATGACAACTGGACGACAGTCCGTAACTTAGGATACGTGCAGGGAAGACAGACAAGACAAAATACGGAACATGAACGGACCAGGTCAGAACCAAGAGAGCTACGCAGTACAAAGGGTTAAGCAAAGAATGGTCAGGAGAAGCCGGGGTCAAATACCAGGAGAGTAGAGAAGTACAAGAGGAGTCCTAAGAGAGTAGTCAGGTGGGAGCCGAGGTCACAATACCAGGATGGATGCGCAGTACAGGAGGAGCAGGCAAAAGGATCGTCAGGGAATGGAATCAGGTGAGTATTCAGTAGTCCAACAAATAGCCAGGAAACTAGAAATTAACAGGCAACCTGTGGCTTGCAGGCTGCCTGTATTTATAGTGGGGAGTGAGGGTCATGTGACGTGGCCAGCGTCACATGACGACAGACCAACCAGTTGAGCACCGAGTGATCAGCTCGGCGCTCAAGGCAGACTTAAGAGCAGGGAGCCACCCAGCAGTAAAGCCGCCCTGGGAATGAGGTCAAACGCAGATCCTCATTCCCAAAGCTAAGCAACAGTTCTGTGGGCAATGGGGGACCGAGTGCACCTTCAGAACCCCGTTACAAATTTGCTCTATAAAAATAGCACGATCTACCCAGATGAATGTTGAAAAAAATTAAAAATTAAAAGGGTGCCAAAACAGCGATTTTTTTGGTTACCTTGCCTCACAAAAAACGTAATATAGAGCAATTAAAAATCATATGTACCCCAACATAGTATCAATAAAACTGGCACCTTATCCCCTAGTTTCCAAAATTGGGTCACTTTTTGGGAGTTTCTACTGTAAGGGTGCATCATGGGGGCTTCAGATGGGACATGGCATCTAAAAACCAGTCCAGCAAAATCTGCCTTCCAAAAATCATATGGCGCTCCTTTTCTTCTGCGCCCTGCTGTGTGCCCGTACATCAGTTTATGACCAGATGTGGGGTGTTTATGTAAACCGCAGAATTAGGGTAATACATTTTGAGTTTTTTTTTTGGCTGTTAATCCTCGATGTGTTAAAGAAAAAAATAGATTAAAATGGAAAATCTGCCAAAAAAGTAAAATTTAGAAATTTCGTCTCTATTTTTCTTTAAATCTTGTGGAACACCTGCAGGGCTAACAAAGTTTGTAAAATCAGTTTTGAGTAACTTAAGGGGTGTAGTTTCTACAATGGGGTCATTTATGGAGGGTTTCCACTATGTAAACCCCACAAATTGACTTGAGACCTGAACTGGTCCTTAAAAAGTGGGTTTTGGAAATTTTCTTAAAATTTGTAAGAATTGCTTCTAAAATTCTAAGCCTTCTAACGTCCTTAAAAAATAAAATGACATTTACAAAATGATGCCAACATAAAGTAGACATATGGGGAATATTAAGTAATAAATATTTTATGAGGTATCACTTTCTATTTTAAATCAGAGCAATTGATATTTAGAAAATTGCAAAATTTTTCTAAATGTTTGGTAAATTTGGGATTTTTTCATAAATAAAGGTGAAATATATTGACTCAGATTTAGAACTATCATGAAGTACAATGTGTCACGAGAAAACAGTCTCAGAATGGCTTGGATAAGTAAAATCGTTCCAAAGTTATTACCACATAAAGTGACACTGGTCAGATTTTCAAAAATCAGTCTGGTCCTTAAGGTGAAAAATGGCCCAGTCCTTAAGGGGTTAACCACATTTTGATGCCATTTGCAGCCCTCTAGCCTTTTTAGAGCCATTTTAGTGTTCAAAAGTTCGTGTCCGCATTGACTTCAATGGGGTTCGGGGTCAATATCGGGTCAGGTTCGGGTCTCGAACTCGAACTTTTTTGTGAAGTTCGGTCGAACCCGAACATCAAGGTGTCCGCTCAACTCTATGTATTACACACTGTAATATACTTCAGCTAGCTTACCTGTGAGATCCAGGGGGCTGGATCTCACATGCTCTCCCGGACGGCAGCCATGATGCCTATGGAAGGAATTGAGCTGCCTTCCCTGCCATCGGGTCCCCGTCACATGGACCCGATGGACACACATATGAAGCCTGCACGTGCCACGGTCATGATCGCTGAACAGTTTGTTGTTTTCCTGGCGCTAGTGTTCGACACATCGCAGATCGGGTTGACAGATTACTAGTAGGGGCTGGAGAAGATCCAGCCACTCATGGTCCATATCGGAACCAATTACAAAGTTAGAGGAAGGTGGAATCCTTAAAAATGATATTAGGGATTTAGGTCAAAAGCTTAGAGCAAGGACCTCAAAGGTAGTGTTTTCCGAAATACTGCCTGTACCACGAGCCACACAAGAAAGGCAGTGGGAGATTAGGGAGGTTAACAAGTGGCTCAAGAACTAGTGTAGGAAGGAGGAGTTTGGGTTCCTGGAGAACTTGGCCGACTTCTCTGTCAGGTACAGGCTATATCGTAGGGATGGACTGCACCTCAATGGGGAAGGGGCAGTTATGTTGGGGGAAAGATGGTTAGAAGGTTGGAGGAGTGTTTAAACTAGGGACTGGGGGAGGGTAATTACGTTATAGGATGGGAAGATAGTGCAGATAGAGACCAGGGCAAGGTAGTGGGACTGGGGGAGGAATGGAAGGAGGGACTAGAACAGTTCACAAGGAAAGGTGTAGGGTAAAAAATGTACATAAACATCTTAATTGTATGTATACTAATGCCAGAAGCCTGACTAATAAAACTGGGGAACTGGAATTAGTGATGTGTGAAGAGGACTATGACATAGTGGGAATAACTGAGACATGGCTGGATGATAACTATAACTAGGCAGTTAATGTACAAGGTTACAGTCTGTTTAAAAAGGATCATCAAAACCGGAGAGGGGGAGGGGTCTGTCTTTATGTAAAGTCCTGTCTAAAGCCCACAGTCCGAGAAGATATAAGTGAGGGACATGAACATGTGGAGTCACTTGTGGGTAAAGATACATGGAGGCAAAAAAAATAAAAAATTACTAATAGGAGTTTATTATAAGCCACCTAATATACCAGAGTCCACAGAAAATCTACTACTAAACGAGATAGATAAATCATGAGGTACATCTCATAAAGGAAACAGGTTCTTGGCAATAACCAAAGACAATTACCTTTCCCAACTGGTTCAGAACCCGACTAGAGGGACGGCCATACTGGACTATACCAAACTTAAAAAAAAAAAATAATTTTGCCAACTAAGAGAGGCCATAAACGTAACTAACTGGGACAAAGTCCTCAAAAAAAAAAATACCGCCACAAAATGGGATATTTTTAAAAGCATCCTAAAATCTAATTGTGAGAGGTACATAACTTAGACGAATAAAGGGTTAAGGAACAAGAAGAAACCAATGTGGATAAATAGAACTGTAAAGAAAGCAATAAATGACAAAAAGGAATCATTTAAATCGCTAAAACAGGAGGAGCCAGGAAGCACTGAAAAACTATAAGGAAAAAATAGAATATGTAAAAAACTAATAAAATCCACTAAACTAGAGACCGAGAGATTAATTGCCAAAGAGAGCAAAACTAACCCTAAAATGTTCTTCAATTATATACAGTAAATGGTAAAAAGTAAATTCCCCATTAAAAGTGCCCTGTCGGACCCAGGATGAAGTACAACAGCGACTTAAAAAAAAAAATAGACAAATCACCAGGACCAAATGGCATACACCCCTGTATCCTAAGAGAATTAAGTAATGTCATAGCCAGACCCTTATTTTTGATATTTACAGACTCTATACTGACAGGAAGTGTTCCACAGGATTGGCGCATAGCAAATGTGGTGCCAGTATTCAAAAAGGGTGCAAAAACAGAGCCCAGAAGCTATAGGCCGGTAAGTTTAACATCTTTTGTAGGTAAACTGTTTGAAGGTTTTCTAAGAGATGCTATCTTGGAGCAAACAACATCATATCAGCATGGCTTCATGAAGGATCGGTCATGTCAAACTAATTTTATCAGTTTCTATGAGGAGGTAAGTTTTAGACTTGACAGTGGTGAATCAATGGATGTCGTATATCTGGACTTCTCCAAAGCGACACTGACACATAAAAGGTTAGTATATAAAATGAGACTGGGAGAAAATGTCTGTATGTGGGTAAGTAACTGGCTCAATGATAGAAAACAGAGGGTGGTTATTAAACGGTACACACTCAGATTGGGTCACTAGTGGAGTACCTCAGGGGTCAGTATTGGGCCCTATTCTCTTCAATATTTTTAGTAATGATCTTGTAGAAGGCTTGCACAGTAAAATATAAATTTTTGTAGATGACACTAAACTGTGTAAAGTAATTAACACTGAAGAGGACAATATACTGCTACAGATGGATCTGGATAGATTAGAGGCTTGGGCAGAGAAGTGGCAGATGAGGTTTAACACTGACAAATGTAAGGTTATGCGCATGGGAAGGAATAATACAAATCACCTGTACATACTAAATTGTAAAACACTCAGTATTGCTGACATGGAAAAGGACTTAGGAATTTTAATAAACAGCAAACTAAGCAGTAAAAACCAGTGTTAGGCAGCTGCTACCGGGGCAAATAAGATAATGGGTTGCATTAAAAGAGGCATAGATGCTTGTGATGAGAACATAGTCCTACCACTTTACAAATCAATAGTCAGACCACACATGAAGTACTGTTTACAGTTCTGGGCTCCTGTGAACAAGTCAGACATAGCAGAGCTGTAGAGGGTTCAGAGGAGGGCAACTAAAGTAATAACTGGAATAAGGGAACTACAGTGCCCTGAAAGATTATCAACATTAGGGTTATTCACTTTCGAAAAAAGACGGGGAGATCTAATTACTATGTATAAATATATCAGGGGACAGTACAGAGATCTCTCCCATCATCTATATATCCCCAGGACTGTCACTTTGATGAGGGGACACCCTCTGCGTCTGGAGGAAAGAAGGTTTGTACACACATAGTACAAACATAGAAAAGGATTCTTTACGTAAGAGCAGTGAGACTATGGAACTCTCTGACTGAGGAGGTGGTAATGGTAAGTACAATCAAAAAAATTTAAGAGGGGCTTGGATGAATTTCTGGAGTGTAATAATATTACAGGCTATAGCTACTAGAGAGGGGTCGTTGATCCAGGAAGTATTCTGATTGCCTGATTGCCTTACATGGCGAAAATTGGCTCCAAGTGGTAAAGACGGCCGCACGAAGGCCATCTACTGTCTGGAACTGTTGTCCATTTTTGTAAACTTCCCTTGCCATCTATCCCCAAAGGTTCTCAATTGGATTTAGATCAGGGGAACACGCAGGATGGGCCAAAAGAGTGATGTTATTCTCCTGGAAGAAGTCCCTTGTCCTGTGGGCATTGTGTACTGTAGCGTTGTCCTGTTCAAAAACCCAGTCGTTACCACACAGACGAGGGCCCTCAGTCATGAGGAATGCTCTCTGCAACATCTGGACATAGCCAGTGGCCGTTTGACGCCCCTGCACTTCCTGAAGCTCCATTGTTCCACTGAAGGAAAAAGCACCCCAGACCATTATGATGCCCCCTCCACTGTGGCGCGTAGAAAACATCTCAGGTGGGATCTGCTTGTCATGCCAGTAACGTTGGAAACCATCAGGACCATCAAGGTAAAAAAAATTCTCATCAGAGAATAAAACTTTCTTCCACCTTTGAATGTCCCATGTTTGGTGCTCTCTTGCAAAGTCCAAACAAGCAGTTCTGTGGCGTTCAAGGAGACAAGGTCTTTGAAGACAATTTTGGTTTTTGAAGCCCTTCAGTCTCAGATGCCATCTGATGGTTATGGGGCTGCAGTCAGCACCAGTAAGGGCCTTAATTTGGGTCGAGGATCGTCCAGTAACTTGACGGACAGCCAATTGGATCCTCCGGCTCAGTGCTGATGAAATTTTTTCGGGAAAGACAATTACCTTTCCCAACTGGGTCAGGACCAGACTAGAGGGATGGCCATACTGGACTTAGTACTATATAGTTTGTATAGTGGCTCTCCTATCTCATTAACCGTGGTAGGGGTGCTTAGTTTAAAATGACTCTCCTAGTCACTATAGTAATAAATGGTAAAAAAGACTCACCATCCAAATCACATCTAAAACCAATTTGATAGGAAAGGTAGATTAAAAATTACTGTTTATTTCACACATAAAGCCAGAAAATAGAAATAAAAAATATATTTTTATATATTTTTTTTATTTCTATTTTCTGGTTTTATGTGTGAAATAAACTGTAATTTTTAATCTACCTTTCATATCAAATTGATTTTAGATGTGATTTGGATGGTGAGTGCTAGTTTATTTGTGAATTTTTTTTGGACTTAACTAACCAATAGACTTAACTAACCAATAGACCTGACAGAAAAACAGATGTGCAGTTTGGGGGACACCTGGGAACTAGTGACTATAAAATAATAACATTCCAATTGTCATTTAAAAGAGTGTTTCTTCAGGGAGTAACAAAAATACCATACTTCAAAAAGGCACAATTTAGCCAACTAAGAGAGGCCATTGGCCTAACTAACTGGGACAAAGTGCTCAAAAATAAATATACAGCCACAGAATGGGATATTTTTAAAGGCATCCTAAACTCTAATTGTGAGCGGTACATACCTTGTGGGGAATAAAGGGGTAAGGAACAAGAAAAAAACAAGTGGATAAATAAAAATGTAAAGGAAGCTATAAATGACAAAAAGAAAGTATTTAAAGAGACAGAGAGATTCTTTGCCAAAGAGAGTAAAACTATCCCTAAAATGTTCTTCAATTATATAAATTGGTAAAAAGTATAAATCTGAAGGTGTCGGCATCTGGTGTCGGGGACGACGACGACGCAGCCAATGGCAGGTGGGGACGATGACGAGCCTCCCTAGGATTGGCTGCTCCCCACCGACACCGTATGTTTTCATCCTTGTACAGGGAGAAGCAGCAGCGGTGGTATAGGGACCAGGAGCGGTGCAGGGAGCGGGGAGAGGGGTAAGTATATTACCTGTGAGGGGCCAGGCACATGGGGAGGCAGTTGTAGACATTGGATAACCCCTTTAAGGACTCAATATTGACAGGGAGTGTTCCACAGGATTGGCGCTTAGCAAATGTGGTGCCAATATTCAAAAAGGGTCCAAAAACAGAGCCCAGAAACTATAGGCCGTTAAGTTTAACATCCGTCGTAGGTAAACTGTTTGAAAGTTTTCTAAGAGATGCTATCTTGGAGTACCATAATGAAAATAATCAAATAACGCCATATCAGCATGGCTTCATGAGGGATCGGTCATGTCAAACTAATATAGTCAGTTTCTATAAGGAGGTAAGTTCTAGACTTGACCACAGCAAATCAATGGATGTTGTATATCTTGACTTCTCCAAAGCATTTGATACTGTACAACATAAAAGGTTAGTATATAAAATGAGAATGCTTAATATTGGCATCCGATTAGAATACCATGCTCAAATTCAGTGAGCTCTTCAAAACTCTGTATACATATGTGAAAATGTGACTGAAGGAAACACCTGAATTAAATGATTAAGAGGTATATCCCAATCATTTTGTCCCTAAAGTTAACATATACCCTAATGCAACATACCTTTTCAATGAGTCGAGAATCGAGCACTGTCCAATGCAGTTGATGTGGAATTGAGGCATCCCACTACTATGTATGATGACTGAATAGCATAGTGTGGGCTGGAATCACAGTGTACCTGCACATAGAGTGATAACAGTATATACAGCAACAGTTGGATGTCTGTCTCGGAATAATATGTAAATGAGCATGTGGTAATAGAGTGAGATAGGTATACAATACATTGGTGCATATTCCCCTTTTTCATCTTGCTATATGGGGAAATACATAATTAAGTGTGATGTAGGGAACCTGTGATGTATTCTAGGAGGTCTCAATAATGACAAGGTAAGTAAAGCATCAGCAAATTATATATAGATGCAGCCAGCAATGATCACCTTAATGTGATTTGCTGTATTACTGCAAAGTGTTTTGTTGCATTAATGCATTAAGCCAGTCAAAATAACGGTTGTTACATCTGTAGTTTACTTCATAATGTAATCAAAGTAATGCATGACAATACAATTTTCTCAGGACTAATAAGTCAACACATTTTCATATATTTTCTGCCATCCATTTTTTTTTTTTTTTCTATGCGTTTGCCCTGCTTTTACTTTTCTAATTAAACATAGCCTAAAACATCTTTCACATCACTGGGTGTGTAAAGGGGCAATGTAATACAATCTGTAAAGGCTTCTGCTCTGTTAGCGGAATAACTAAGAGAACCAGGAGGGGTGGAACGGAGCATAGCAGCCTCTGTTCTGTATTTATTTTCCACTTATGGTATTACACTGCTGTCAGCGCTCCAGACAAACAGGGTAATCAAACCAAGCCCAAGGCCATTTACATTACTTACAAAAAAAGAAATAAATAAAGCCAGAAAGTCCAATTTTTAGTGGAAATTCCATCTATTCAAGTCAAATTGAAACTTCACGGGAAAAAGGCAAAACCTGTTTTGTATTTAATGTATTTGTAGTTTTTGGCCTGAAGGGAAACTTGTAAAATTATTTCACTTTTCTTTCTATTTAAATGAAGCTGCGGCAGAAACTCTTCTTTGGAGAGAATTATTAATGTCTGGGATTCAGTCTCAGCTATAAAACACTTTTAACATAATCCTGTTTACCCTACACTACTAAGATATTAAGAAATATATAATGTGATGGAATAGGAGAACAGAATACCTGTCTCAATCTTTATTACCTGAATGAAAGTACCTTGACAAGAGAGCTGTTACTTATGTCTGGTAAAACATGAAGATTAAAGTGTTGGTGGTCATTGATATTTTTGATGCTGAAATGTCAAACATATTGGATCCATCAGTCTTCATTTGTCTCCATTGAATGATGGATCCTTCACAACGTTATGGCTTAGCCTATAAACAGAAGCCATGACGCCAATGGGGGTAGAGCCAGTTAAAATAGATGTTTTGGAATCAAAGCATTCAGAGATTTGAAGGAGGCTCTAAATGGGAGAGAAAAGAATGGGAAAAACTCTGAAAAAGCTCAATTTAGTATACCTTAAAGGAACTTGATATTGATGACTTATGCTCAGAATAGGTCATCAATATCAGGTCAGTGGGTTTCCGACTCCCGGGAACCCCACCGATCAGCTGTTAGAAGAGACCACAGTGCTCTGTGAGCACTTAGACCTCCTTCTAGATCAGTGACATCACCGTATATTGGTCATAGTGTTGAGCAAATTGAGCTCAATTCGCTCAACACTAATCAGTCACATGGCCTAGGTGCAGGTCAGCCCCATTCAAATAAATGGAACTGATCTGTAATGCCAAGGACAACCATTATACAGCGTATGGTGCTGTGCTCGGTAAGCTGTGAAGAGGCTGCAGTGCTCACTGGTGCACAGTAGGGTTTTTAAACAGGTGATCGGTAACGGTGCCAGGACTCAAACCCCTGCCGATCTGATATTGAAGACCTATCATGAGGATAGATCATCAATATCAAATTAATGGTTAACCCCTTTAATGTGAAGATGGAGTTTGTGGTTCTGCGCTGGTCAGAAATCTGTGCTCAGTTGTCAAGAATATTAAAGGTCAGCAGGAGTGTTTGGTGAACCTGGCCACTAGATTTATACATAATGTTGTGGGTAAAAATTCATCAAACCTTGTAATTTATTCCTTTAAAGGTGTCATCCACCCATTTTAAATGATGGTATATACTAAGGATAGGCCATCACTAGGGAGGGGGTCTGGAATCCTTTTAATCCTTTGCTCTTTCTATGCTTAGGCGTGTGCTGTCCTATTCAGTGACATGCAGCCTATACCTCTATGACTTTACATACAAAGATGAGTGTCCTGAAATTCATTATAGTTTGTGTTAGAAAATGGGTTTTCAACCTGTTTAAAACTTTTTTTTCAAAGAGGAAACATTTTCATTGTATAACCACATATGAACCAACATGCTGACAAGGTCAACAAAAAAACATATATTAGTTGTATGTGAAGTCATTTCTATTGAAGTTATATTCTCTTTAAAAAAAATAATAAATGACCCGCTACTGCCAAGCTTCACTGGTTGTGTTATGGTACTTTTTGATGGTGAAGAGTCATAGCTCTTAGCATGTCCATTTCTCATTGATTGACATCCCTCTGGGCGTTTTTGATGTCAGTGCTAGATACAGTAGCTGAAGGGCATGACAATCAAAGATGAATGGGTATCATAAAGGCTACAACTCCATAACTCTTTTTTTTTTACATGCAATTACAAAAATATTCAGATCCAAGTGCTGGTTTGAAAACTGTAGAATATTTTTCATGGATTTCTGGTTCTGGCACATACATGTGAGGATGCGCAGAGCAGAGCTCTGAGACCTCCACTGCTTTTATTAGGTGCCCTTCATTTTTGTGCAATATACTGGTGCGTTAGGTCGCATCTACACCTACAGTGACTGTACAGGCTTATGGAGAAGTTCCTGAGCCATTTTGGGACACCCGTACAATCATCTTTACCCCAGCGCACTGCCAAGATGCCCTGAGGCAAGATGGCATCACAGCCCACGCAAACTCCATGCAGCAGGAAAGCAAACATATCTGCCTCGTCTCCTGGAGAAGGATAAAGGAGATACTTTACTACCTGGACTCACGGTGTCCTGTAAAAATATGGCAGTAGAAGTGGCCAAGTTGTTGGCCCCAGATGTTAAAGGGCATCTGTCAGCAGATTTGTACCTATAAAACTGGCTGACCTTTTGCATGTGCACTTTGCAGCTGAAGGCAGCTGTGCTGGTCCCATGTTCATATGTGCCCGCATTGCCCGCATTAGGGGGGAGATTTATCAAACTGGTGTAAAGTAAAACTGGCTTAGTTGCCCAGAGGAACCAATAAGATTCCACCTTTCATTTTCCAAAGGAGCAGTAAAAAATGAAATGTGGAATCTGATTGGTTGCTATGGGCAACTAAGCCAGTTCTACTTTACACCAGTTTGTGACACCAATAAAGCACACACTCTACATATATAATTGTAAAAGTGAAGATACTTTATTATGATGCAGGATTAAAAAACAAATATAAGGTATCTACAAGCACCACAGATGAGGCACCGAGTACGCCCTACCCAGTATGGCGCCTCAAAACAACCCCAAAATGTATTTTGTGTTGTGCTTCCCCATGGGGTAGGGGATGCATCTGCATTGTTTCCAATAGTGATGAGCAGCATAGGCAATATTAGTTTCCACAATATTTCGAGAAAGTTTTGGGCTAATATTCGCCATAAATTTGCAAATTCTAGAATTCGTGCTTTTCTTGATTGTGAAAATTGGCAATGTAATATGCACGTATTGTGCACGCAATACAGGCGTGGGTCACTTTTGCTACATTTTTTGCTAGAAGTTTCCTGAGACTAAAGAAAGTGGTTGGCAGCAACTTTCGTGACTGTGAGGAAGAAATCCTGATCACTGTAAGTAATTTTACATTATGGCACTGTTTTTTTATTACATTTCACATGCATGGCAGAACAATAGCTTTATATGCAGATAGAGTGCTCCAATATATAAACGATTGCGCATATTTTTTGGCGCAATACATGCAACTTCACATTTTATCAGGTCTTTTTTTTTTTCAAAGACGAAAAACAAAGACACTAATCCCTATCACAGCACAGTAATTCCTATCACACTACCTAACACCCTCCACGGGAACCAGCTACACTATATCACTATCTAACCTACACTGACTATCTTCCATTAACTATCTGTATTATATATATAAGCTAACTAACTATCTAATGTAATTGAATAAGATGCCAGGTGACTCAGCAAAGCACAGAGCACAGCAATGACACTGCTCTCTCTCTCTCTCAGAACTGCAAAAAACAGCAGAAAATGGCTGCTGGGGAGTTTCTTACATAGTAAGGGGTAGGCAACTTTCCTATTGGTTGCTAGGGATGTTGCTAAGCTCAGACAAAGATATTGCAGCCTTCTCATTGACCCACAAGCAAGAAGCAGTAAGGGTACTGATGGAAAAAAAAATCGAGAATATTCACGATTACGAAGATATAGCACTATATTCTAGATCTTCGCGAATTCTCGAAGTGTTGATATTCGCGATAAAAATTTGCGATTAGAATATTCGCGATCAACACTATTTTCCAATGGACCCTATGTTTATGGGTTTACACCAGTTTGATAAATCTCCCCCTATGTTAGATATGCAAATTAGCCTCTAGGAGCAATGAAGGCATTGCCATTACAGAGCAAGCTGAGCCCATTGCTTCTAGAGGCTCATTAAAACGACATTTTTTTCAGCAACGTGAGTATATATGAACATGGAACCAACACAGATGCCTTCAGCTGCCAAGTGCTCATGTCAGGTCATCCAGTTTCATAGGTACAAATCTGCTGACAGATGCCCTTTAAATCCTCAATGGAGGCAACAGTGGAAGCATCCTTGGTGGTGAGCTTACGAATACAAGCCAGATAAATGACATGGAGAACCATCTGGTAGAAAGTGAATTAGAAGAATGAACTAATCTGGCATTGCAGGAAAACCTAGATGACCTGGAAAACCGAGGCAGAACACTCTTCGCATTCTAGGAATCCCAGAAACTATCCTTCCCAAGAAGCTGCACCAAATTTGTGCTGTGGACCTGCCGCCGTTGATTGGAATTACTCAGACAGCAACTGAATAAAGTGGCTATGGGACGCCCGAGACTTGTTAATCCCTCGCTGGCGTAGATTTAAGTAATTAAGTAATTTTCTATGCCAAAAACAGGCACAGAAAATGATGAATGGACGGGCCTGCCGTCCCGCCCTCTTCCCTGCCCATGCCACAACCCCTTTGGTCAGAACACGAGAAAAGAGGTGTACACGGGGAAAAAAGCACAGATTTTGCCACAAGACACCTTTGCGACAAGATCTACATCTTACATATAGTATAAAGTGCTGCATATTTATTAATAAATAATCTCTAAAGTATTGATATCTGGAGTAAAGAATTGGAAGGTACATAAAAAGATTCTTTAGGGCTAGGAAAAAGTCAGAATGGCAGTGATGAGTGAACAGTGGAGAGAGACACAATTTTACATTACACATAGAATAACCTATGCCTTCAATCTCTCGTATACTAATGCTCCAGCACGCTTTGGGAATGTCTGGATTTAACCCCTTATTGACCAAGCCTGTTTGGGCCTTTATGACCAAGCGTTTTTCTTCCTTTTTTCATGGTCTCGTTCCAAGAGCTATAACTTTTGTCTTTTTTCGTCTATATAGCTTTATGTGGGCTTGTTTTTTACGGGACAAGTTGTAGTTTTTAATGGCGCCATTTTGGGGTACACATAACTTTCTGATTAACTTTTATTAACTCTTTCTGGGAGGGAGATGGGGAAAAATAGCAATACTGCCACTGCGTTTTTACATTATAAATTTTATGGCGTTCATTTTTCGGTACAAATAACATAATATCTTTATTCTCTGGGTCAGTATGATTACAGTGATACTAAATACTTATAATTTTGTTTACGTTTTGCTACTTTTTTTGCAATAAAACCCCTTTTATTACCAAAAAAATGATTTTGCATTGCCACTTCACAAGACCCATAACTTTTTTTTTATTTTTTATATGGAATTGTGTGAGGGCTTGATTTTTGAAAGACGACTTGTATTTTTTATTGGTATGATTTTGGAGTAAATGCCGCTTTTTGATCGCTTGTTATTACGTTTTTTTCGGTGGAAACTAAGAATAAATTCGAAATTCTGTCTTTTTTTTTTACGGCGTTCACCATAGGGGATAATTTATGTAATATTTATATAGTCCCGGTCGGTACGGACGCGGCAATACCAAACATATGGGGGATATTTTCTTTTTTCAATTTTTTTCATTGAAAAGTGTATTTTCAATGGAAAAAAAAGCATATTTTTTTATTTTATGGAATTTTTTTATTTAATAAATGTGTATTTTTTTTCTATTTTTTTTACTACTTAATAGTCCCACAAGGGGATTATAATATACAGTATTTTGATTGCTTTTAAAATGTAATGCATTATCTCTATAATGCATTGCATTTCAATAGCAATGCTATTCAAACATTGACCAGCAGGCTGCGCCAGAGAGGCACAGCCTGCTGGAGGTAACGGAAGACAGGCTCGGGGCCCTGATTGGAAGCAAGGTAAGCTTCCCAACACATCAGCACCCCGCGATTGCATTTTTGGGGTGCTGATGGGAGACAGAGGGAGACCGCTCCCTCTGTCACCACTTTACATGCAGCGGGCGCCATTGCGCCTGGCATGTAAAGGGTTAAACAGCCCGTATCGGCACTCCTGCCGGTCCGGGCTGGTAGAGCAGGGACCCTGCTCTCATGTGAGAGCCAGGTCCGCGCTCCCCGCTGCACGGGGGAGCCGTGCAGCGCTTAGACTGGGCCGCCATAAAAACGCGGCGGCCCAGCCTAAGGCCCCTTAGTGACCGCTGTAAAAACACGTATGGGTGGTCACTAAGGGGTTAAAGAAGCTGTGGGAGGATGTAGGTACATTCATTGAAGAGGTTTGTGGGGTAAAGATACCTCACTCTTCACAATGTTGTATCTTTCACTACATACCGTATTTGTCTACGGATCCAGAGAGTGCTGACTCAGTAGTGCTCTTGACTAGGGATGTGCGAACCCGAACTTTACGTAAAAGTCCGGGTTCGGGTTCGGTGTTCGGCACTTTCTTGGCACTTTTTGAAAGGCTGCAAAGCAGCCAATCAACAAGCGTTACACTACTTGCCCCAAGAGGCCATCACAGCCATGCCTACTATTGGCATGGCTGTGATTGGCCAGTGCAGCATGTGACCCAGCCTCTATTTAAGCTGGAGTCACGTAGCGCCGCACGTCACTCTGCTCTGATCAGTGTAGGGATAGGATGCAGCTGCTGCTGTTAGGGCCAGATTAGGCAGGGATTTACTCATCAAAAACACTTACTGAAGTGATCGATCTACAGCTTTGTATCATTCAACTTCTGCTAGTTAATTGCTCATTGTTTTTAGGCTGCCCAGAGCGTTTTTCTGTCACTTTTTTCTGGGGTGATCGGCGGCCATTTTGTGTCTTGTGGTGCGCCAGCACAAGCTGCCACCAAGTCCATTTAACCATCAATAGTGTGTTGTTGTTTTTTGCTATATCCTACATCAGGGGCTTGGCTGTGCTTGCTATTTTATTGAGGGGTGAAATACAATTGCCAAAATAGCAGTACCCTAAATCTGGTGTTTAAGCTGTGGCTAGCCAATTGTAATACTGTCTGCTGTCTGGCAAAGGATATATTTTTTTCTGGGTTGAAATACAATTCCCAAATTAGCAATTCCCTAAAACAGTGGTTTCTGCTGTAGCAGGCCAAGTTTAAATCTATCCATAAAAGGGTATATTACATTGAAGGTGCTGATAGGGTCATCCTCAATAACTTCACATGCTACCGTGCATTTCCAAGTCTAATTCTGTCCGTAAAAGGGATACCTGTCATCCAGGGCCTAAATACTAGGCCTACAATTTATATTCAGCTAAATCTGTGGTTACTGCTGTGGCTGGTCAAGTTATTTAGTGTCCGTCAAAGCACAGTTTTTGTTCTGGGTTGAAATACAATTCCCAAATTAGCAATTCCCTAAATCAGTGGTTTCTGCTGTAGCAGGCCAAGTTTAAATCTATCCATAAAAGGGTATATTACATTGAAGGTGCTGATAGGGTCATCCTCAATAACTTCACACGCTACCGTGCATCTCCAAGTATAATTCTGTCCGTAAAAGGGATACCTGTCATCCAGGGCCTAAATACTAGGCCTACAATTTATATTCAGCTAAATCTGTGGTTACTACTGTGCCTGTATTAGTGTAATACGGTACCTAAATAGATAGCCAGATAGTGTTAGGTGCCTGTAAAAAAAGGCCTGAATTTGAATTCAATACATTGGGCCAAATAATTTTTTTCTTATTGTGGTGAACGGTAACAATGAGGAAAACATCTAGTAAGGGACGCGGACATGGTCGTGTCGGTATTAGTGGACCCTCTGGTGCTGGGAGAGGACGTGGCTGTTCTGCCACAGCCACACGTCCTAGTGAATCAACTACCTCAGGTCCCAGTAGCCGCCAGAATTTACAGCGATATTGAAAACCAAGCCCATCAGTCTGTCACATCACCCCCATGCATATCAGGGAAACTGTCTGAGCCTCAAGTTATGCAGCAGTCTCTTATGCTGTTTGAAGACTCTGCTGGCAGGGTTTCCCAAGGGCATACACATAGCCCTTCCCCAGCGGTGGAAGACATAGAATGCACTGACACACAACTACTTATGTTTCCTGATGATGAGGACATGGGAATACCACCTCAGCATGTCTCTGATGATGATGATGAAACACAGGTGCCAACTGCTGTTCCAGTGGTGGGTGACATGAAGCCTGATTCTCTGCTATGACATGAAGCCTGAATCTCTGCTATGGGACCTCTCTCCTCTGTCTGGGTGCCGGGGCTTAAAAATATCTGACAATCGCCTGTTCCAGTGGTGGGTGACATGAAGCCTGATTCTCTGTTATGACATGAAGCCTGATTCTCTGCTATGGGACCTCTCTCCTCTGTCTGGGTGCCGGGGCCTAAAAATATCTGACAGTGGCCTGTTCCAGTGGTGGGTGACATGAAGCCTGATTCTCTGCTATGACATGAAGCCTGATTCTCTGCTATGGGACCTCTCTCCTCTGTCTGGGTGCCGGGGCCTAAATATCTCACAGTGGCCTGTTCCAGTGGTGGGTGACATGAAGCCTGATTCTCTGCTATGACATGAAGCCTGAATCTCTGCTATGGGGCCTCTCTCCTTTGTCTGGGTGCCGGGGCCTAAAAATATCTGAACAGTGGCCTGTTCCAGTGGTGGGTGACATGAAGCCTGATTCTCTGCTATGACATGAAGCCTGATTCTCTGCTATGGGACCTCTCTCCTCTGTCTGGGTGCCGGGGCCTAAAAATATCTGACAGTGGCCTGTTCCAGTGGTGGGTGACATGAAGCCTGATTCTCTGCTATGACATGAAGCCTTATTCTCTGCTATAGGACCTCTCTCCTCTGTCTGGGTGCCGGGGCCTAAATATCTCACAGTGGCCTGTTCCAGTGGTGGTTGATATGAAGCCTGATTCTCTGCTATGACATGAAGCCTGAATCTCTGCTATGGGGCCTCTCTCCTCTGTCTGGGTGCCGGGGCCTAAAAATATCTGAACAGTGGCCTGTTCCAGTGGTGGGTGACATGAAACCTGATTCTCTGCTATGACATGAAGCCAGATTCTCTGCTATGGGACCTCTCTCCTCTGTCTGGGTGCCGGGGCCTAAAAATATCTGACAGTGGCCTGTTCCAGTGGTGGGTGACATGAAGCCTGATTCTCTGCTATGACATGAAGCCTGATTCTCTGCTATGGGACCTCTCTCCTCTATCTGGGTGCCGGGGCCTAAATATCTCACAGTGGCCTGTTCCAGTGGTGGGTGACATGAAGCCTGATTCTCTGCTATGACATGAAGCCTGAATCTCTGCTATGGGACCTCTCTCCTCTGTCTGGGTGCCGGGGCCTAAAAATATCTGACAATGGCCTGTTCTAGTGGTGGGTGACATGAATCCTGATTCTCTGCTATGACATGAAGCCTGAATCTCTGCTATGGGGCCTCTCTTCTCTGTCTGGGTGTCGGGGCCTAAAAATACCTGACAGTGGCCTGTTCCAGTGGTGGGTGACATGAAGCCTGTTTCTCTGCTATGACATGAAGCCTGATTCTCTGCTATGGGACCTCTCTCCTCTGTCTGAGTGACGGGGCCTAAATATCTCACAGAGGCCTGTTCCAGTGGTGGGTGACATGAAGCCTGATTCTCTGCTAAGGGACCTCTCTCCAATTGATATTGGTTAATTTTTTTTAAATTTCCCTATCCAAATTTGTTTGCAGGGGATTTACCTACATTTCGCTGCCTTTTGCAGCCCTCTAGCCCTTTCCTGGGCTATTTTACAGCCTTTTTAGTGCCGAAAAGTTCGGGTCCCCATTGAACATTTTCGGGAAGTTCGGCCGAACTTCTCGAACCCGAACATCCAGGTATTCGCTCAACTCTACTCTTGACAAAGGGGTTCATTGGACTATTTTAGCCACTAAAAAGTGCATTTTGCGACATTGGCTTGAACAGCAAACCCCAGTGTTTGATGAGCTAAGTCAGGTACTCAAACACTTATTATATATAGATAAGCTAGATACTGAGAGGACAAAGGAACACAGTACAAAAAATTTCTTTGGGAAATGGAGACTTTGATGCAGCAGGAAATACAAATACAATTATTGATGGAACCTTTCAGGTACACGACATGGTACTACATACAACAAAAAAAAAGGTACCTTGGGTTGATTGCTGTAAGGAGGGAGACTGTTCTAGCTGTCACGTTTTTGCAAGTATCTGATGATATTTGCAATTTTTACAGTTTTTGTGGTAATGGGGGAGGGGGTTTTCATGTTTATATAACTGTGAAGATAGAAAATGAAAAAGGTTGGTAAGTTGCAGACTAGTGATTGTAACTTCTGACTAGAGAATTGCATGGCAAGCAGATATGTGTGTTACTTTCGAACACATGTATTCTTCAATATTTTCTTTGCATGTTCTGTAATGGCAATATCTTACACAATAAAAAAAAGAATATTTTTCATGGGAAAATCCCTTTAATTGTAAGAATTCTGGTTTTCCTACAAACTATGAATTAATTTCTTAAGCTCCAGCCTGTTGTTGGTCCTCAGGACTAAGCATTTTTGTTCCCATTGCCACATTAAGAGAGATTGTTAGTTGCAAGATAAGTTGTAGTTTTAAATTCTATAATATTGGAGAATATACACTGCTCAAAAAAATAAAGGGAACACTTAAACAACACAATGTAACTCCAAGTCAATCACACTTCTGTGAAATCAAACTGTCCACTTAGGAAGCAACACTGAGTGACAATCAATTTCACATGCTGTTGTGCAAATGGGATAGACAACAGGTGGAAATTATAGGCAATTAGCAAGACACCCCCAATAAAGGAGTGGTTCTGCAGGTGGTGACTACAGACCACTTCTCAGTTCCTATGCTTCCTGGCTTTTGTCACTTTTGAATGCTGGCGGTGCTTTCACTCTAGTGGTAGCATGAGACAGAGTCTACAACCCACACAAGTGGCTCAGGTAGTGCAGCTTATCCAGGATGGCACATCAATGCGAGCTGTGGCAAGAAGGTTTGCTGTGTCTGTCAGCGTAGTGTCCAGAGCATGGAGGCGCTACCAGGAGACAGGCCAGTACATCAGGAGACGTGGAGGAGGCCGTAGGAGGGCAACAACCCAGCAGCAGGACCGCTACCTCCGCCTTTGTGCAAGGAGGAACAGGAGGAGCACAGCCAGAGCCCTGCAAAATGACCTCCAGCAGGCCACAAATGTGCATGTGTCTGCTCAAACGGTCAGAAACAGACTCCATGAGGGTGATATGAGGGCCCGACGTCCACAGGTGGGGGTTGTGCTTACAGCCCAACACCGTGCAGGACGTTTGGCATTTGCCAGAGAACACCAAGATTGGCAAATTCGCCACTGGCGCCCTGTGCTCTTCACAGATGAAAGCAGGTTCACACTGAGCACATGTGACAGACGTGACAGAGTCACGTTCTGCTGCCTGCAACATCCTCCAGCATGACCGGTTTGGTATTGGGTCAGTAATGGTGTGGGGTGGCATTTTTTTGGAGGGCCGCACAGCCCTCCATGTGCTCGCCAGAGGTAGCCTGACTGCCATTAGGTACCGAGATTAGATCCTCAGACCCCTTGTGAGACCATATGCTGGTGCGGTTGGCCCTGGGTTCCTCCTAATGCAAGACAATGCTAGACCTCATGGAGTGTGTCAGGAGTGTGTCAGCAGCTCCTGCAAGACGAAGGCATTGATGCTATGGACTGGCCCGCCCGTTCCCCAGACCTGAATCCAATTGAGCACATCTGGGACATCATGTCTCGCTCTATCCACCAACGTCACGTTGCACCACAGATGTCCAGGAGTTGGCAGATGCTTTAGTCCAGGTCTGGGAGGAGATCCCTCAGGAGACCGTCCGCCACCTAATCAGGAGCATGCACAGGCGTTGTAGGGAGGTCATACAGTTACGTGGAGGCCACACACACTACTGAGCCTCATTTTGACTTGTTTTAAGGACATTACATCAAAGTTGGATCAGCCTGTAGTGTGTTTTTCCACTTTAATTTTGAGTGTGACTCCAAATCCAGACCTCCATGGGTTGAAAAATTTGATTTCCATTTTTTTATTTTTGTGTGATTTTGTTGTCAGCACATTCAACTATGTAAAGAACAAAGTATTTCAGAAGAATATTTAATTAACTCAGATCTAGGATGTGTTATTTTTGTGTTCCCTTTATTTTTTTGATCAGTGTATAATACTAGCAGAAGGACCCGGCTTCGCACGGTATATTTCATCTATTTCATTTTATGTTTCCATGTGTCGTAAAAATATATTGACAGTTTCCCCCATAACAGTGGCCTCTACAGTACCCGCCCCTTTAACAATGACCTCCGCAATCCCACCCCTTTAACATTGATCTCTACAGTGGCCGCTCCAAATTAACATTGACCTCCACAGGGCCCGCCCCTTTAACAATGACCTTCACAGTGCCCGCCCCTTTAACAGTGCCTGCACCTTTAACAGAGACCTCCAATGTGCCTGCCCCTTTAATAGTGACCGCACCTTTAGCATTGACCACCCCTTTAACAGTGACCTTCATAGTGGCCACCCCTTTAGCAGTGACCTTTACAGTGCCTGCCCCTTTAACAGTGACTTCCACAGAGCCCGCCCCTTTAACAGTGACTTTCACAGTGACCTGCCCTTTAACAGTAACTTTCACCATGACCGTCCCTTTAACAGCGACTTTCACAATGACCGCCCCTTTAACAGTGACCGCCTCTTTAACAGTGACTTTCACAGTGACAGCCCTTTTAACAGTGACTTTCACAGTGACAGCCATTTTAACAGTGACTTTCACAGTGACTGCCCCTTTAACAATGACTTTCACAATGACTGTCCCTTTAACAGTGATTTTCAAAGTGACTGCCCCTTTAACAGTAACCGCCCCTTCAACAGTGACTTTCACAGTGACCACCCCTTTAACAGTGACTTTCATTGTGACCACCCCTTTAACATTGATTTCACAGTGACCACCCCTTTAACAGGGACCTTCATAGCGCCCGCCCCTTTAATAATAGTGACCTCCCAAGTACCCGCCCATTTAATAACAGTGACGTCCACAGTGCCCGCCCCTTTAATAACAGTGACCTCCACTGTGCCCGCCCCTTTAAAAACAGTGACCTCCACAGTGCCCGCCCCTTTAAGCAGTAAAGAAAAATGGCTGGGTTGTTATGGAAACCTGGAGTAAAACTGTGTTTATGGCAGAAAGACCTGCAGGCTTGTATTGGCTAATGTGGGTCATTTTTGGGGAATATCTCAGGAACTGTACGTCCTAGAGAGCCGAGACACGGTCTAAAACCTTCCCGGACACCTGATGTACCTGTGTGCCTAAAGTTTGCTATTTTTTTTAAAATAAAATATTTTTTTGAGGGGGTGGATTTTTTTAAATAATTATTACTGACATTGACTTTTTTTTGTCTTCATTCTACAGTGAGACTTATACATAGAAACATATAGAATGTGTGGGCAGATAAGAACCATTTGGCCCATCTAGTCTGCCCAATATACTGAATACTATGAATAGCCCCTGGCCCTATCTTATATGAAGGATGGCCTTATGCCTATCCCATGCATGCTTAAACTCCTTCACTGTATTTGCAGCTACCACTTCTGCAGGAAGGCTATTCCATTCATCCACTACTCTCTCAGTAAAGTAATACTTCCTGATATTACTTTTAAACCTTTGCCCCTCTAATTTAAAACTATGTCCTCTTGTAGCAGTTTTTCTTCTTTTAAATATTCTCTCCTCTTTTACCGTGTTGATTCTCTTTATGTTTTTAAAAGTTTCTATCATATCCCCTCTGTCTCGTCTTTCTTCCAAGCTATACATGTTAAGGTCCTTTAACCTTTCCTGGTAAGTTTTATCCTGCAATTAATGTACTAGTTTAGTAGCTCTCTCCAAAGTACCAATATCCTTCTGGAGATATGGTCTCCAGTACTGCGCACAATACTCCAAATGAGGTCTCACTAGTGCGCTCTGTAGAGCGGCATGAGCACCTCCCCCTTTCTATTGTTAATGCCTCTCCCTATAAACCCAAGCATTCTGCTAGCATTTCCTTCTGCTCTATGACATTGTCTGCCTACCTTTAAGTCTTATGAAATAATGACCCCTAAATCCCTTTCCTCAAATACTGAGGTTAGGACTGTATCACTGATTTTATATTCTGCTCTTGGCTTTTTACGCCCCAGGTGCATTATCTTGCACTTATCAACATTACATTTTAGTTGCCAGATTTCTGACCATTCCTCTAGTTTTCCTAAATCCTTTTCCATTTGGTGTATCCTTCCAGGAACATCAACCCTGTTACAAATCTTTGTGTAATCAGCAAAAAGACACACCTTACCATTGATTCCTTCTGAAATTTTGCTGATAAAGATATGGGTCCCAGAACAGATCCCTGAGGTACCCCACTGGTAACAAGACCATGGTCTGAATAAACTCCATTGACTACAACCCTCTGTTGTCTGTCCCTCAGCCACTGCCTAATCCTTTCAACAATATGGGAGTCCAAGCTCAAAGACTGCAATTTATTGATAAGCCTTCTATGTGGGACAGTATCAAAAGCCTTACTAAAGTCTATATAAGCGATGTCTACTGCACCTTCGGCATCTATTGTTTTAATCACCCAATCAAATAAATCAATAAGATTAGTTTGACATGATCTCCCTGAAGTAAACCCATGCTGTTTTTCATCTTTCAATCCATGGGATTTTAGATGTTCCACAATCCTCTCCTTAAGTATGGTTTCCATTAAGTTCCCCACTATTGATGTCAGGCTTACTGGCCTATAGTTGCCTATATCCCTCCCTACTAGCTTTCTTGTGAATAGGCACAACATTTGCTAATTTCCAATCTTCTGGGACGACTCCTGTTACCAGTGATTGGTTAAATAAATCTGTTAATGGTTTTGCTAGTACACCGCTAAGCTCTTTTAATAGCTTTGGGTGTATCCCATCAGGCCCCTGTGACTTATTTGTATTAATTTTAGACAGCTGACATAGAACCTTTTCCTCTGTCAAGACACATGCATCAAAAGATTAATTAGTCTTCCTCCCTAACTGAGGTCCTTTTCCTTCATTTTCCTTTGTACAAACTGAACAGAAGTATTCATTGAGGCAGTCAGCTAGTTATTTATCTTCTTCCATATACCTTCCTTCTTTTGTTTTTATTTTGGCAATTCCTTGTTTTAATTTCCTTTTTTTCATTTATGTATCTGAAGAATGCCTTATCACCTTTTTTCACTGACTGATCTAATTTCTCTTCTTCCTGTGCTTTAGAAGCTCTTATAACTTGCTTGTCCTCTCTCTGCCTAAGCTTATAAATTTCCCTGTCCTCTTTGTTTTTTTGTATTTTTTTATAATTACTAAATGCTATCTTTTTGTTTTTAATGATGTTGGCCACTTCTGCTGAGTATCACAGTGGTCTCTTACTTTTTTTGCTTTTACTAACAAGCCTAATGCAATTATCTGTTGCCTTCAATAGTGCCACTTTTAAGTAGTCCAATTTCTGCTGGACTCCATTAACACTGTTCCAGTCTGATAGGGACTCGTATACCACTAATCTAATTTTAGAAAAGTCAGTTTTTTCTAACATCTAAAATTTTTGTTTTTGTGTGGTGTGACTCAGTCGCTATACTTATTGTAAACCACACTGACTGGTGATCACTAGATCCCAAGCTTTCCCCTACAGTAATGTCAGATACCAAAATCCCATTTGTGAATACTAAATCTAAAATGGCCTCCTTCCGGGTGGGCTTCTCAACTATTTGCTGTAGAGATAATCCCAGTAGGGAATTTAGAATATCTGTACTCCTGGCAGAACTAGCTATTTTGGTTTTCCAGTTTACATCAGGAAGATTAAAGTCTCCCATAATGATAACTTCCCCTTTCAATGTCATTTTAGCTATTTCCTCAACTAGTAGATCATCTAATTCTTTTACTTGTCTAGGTGGTCTATATATCACACCTACACAAGTTACCTTATGATTATCAAGCTGCAACGTAACCCAAACTGACTCTAAATTGGTCTCGCTAACTTGTATTTGATTAGATTTTATGCTATCTTTCTATCTTACTGTTTAGTTGGTGTAGTGTCTGCGTCAGTGTCTGCGTCTTTTGTTAGTTAAATAAAAAAACAAAAAAGTTTTATTAGTTTTAGTGTTAGTTTTTTTACTGTTTAGTTGGTGTAGTGTCAGCGTCAGTGTCTGCGTCTTTTGTTAGTTAAATAAAAAAACAAAAAAGTTTTATTAGTTTTAGTGTTAGTTTTTTTTACTGTTTAGTTGGTGTAGTGTCAGCGTCAGTGTCAGCATCTTTTGTTAGGTAAAAAAAAAAAAGAAGTTTATTAGGGTTAGTTTTAATTGTTAGTTTTTTATTGTTTAGTTGGTCTTGTGATTTTTGTCTGCATCATTGTCTGCATCTTTAGGTAGCTTTAAAAACTGTTATTGTGTTATTGCTTCTATATAATTATTTTTTAATTATTGCAAAAAAGTCCCCATCCCAATAAAGTTTTTCTCTAATTCCCTTATTATAATTTTTTTAGCAGAACACTGCTGTTGCATAGCCAGCCTAACTGTGTGATAATTCCACCAAGTCAGAGGACAGTAAGAGTGACGTTGTTTATCAGCGGCTATCTCATCCTCCTTTTGTCTGTGAGAAGTAATGGGTACCACCACTCTCCCAACCCAATAACGATCATCACCGCACACACGCTGGGCTCCCGCCCACGGCAGGACCTATAAGTCCTGTGCCCGTCTGAGCACAGAAGGCAGTGATGATCCAGCTTGCCATCGGCCAGGGTCTTTAAATGTCCCCTGATCAGGCGCAGGGATTAGTTCACCTTCCCATCGTTAAAGACTCTGCTGCGTTCCCCGGCTGCTGGCGGGGTCCTAGGCGTTTGCCTCCGATGCACATCCCGGATGATCGATTGCATGTCATGGTGCAGAATAAGACTTTAAATGTGAGGCTTGTCTACACCCGTGGGGGTAGTGTCACACAGCCCGTGGCAGACTTCATTGGGAAGGGGATGACAGGCAAAGTGGAGCACCTTCTCTGTCATTCAACAGATCGCATTTTGGAGTCTCTTGTGAAGGCACTATGTTTTCTGGAGTTACATAGTACTGCCATTAAAATTTCCCCGCATTACGAATGCAGCTGTGCATCTTTTTTTTTTACTTGAAATATAAATTATAATTCCTTTAAGATCAAGAAAAACATACATTATTCATGTCGTCTACAATTTTTTTGTAAACTCCATATTCTGGGTAATAGGTTTAGTATTTTTACACTTGATGTGTTTCAGAAAAAAATTATTAAAATGTATAATTTGCTAAATTATTTAGATTTTTAAATTTCATTTTCATTTGATTCTTGTGGGGCATTTAAAGGGTTAACAAGAGTTTGTAGAATCAATTTTGATTAGCTTGAGGGTGTGTAGTTTCTAAAATGGGGTGATTTGTCATTTCCAATATGTAACCACAAAAAGTGACTGCGTAACTGAACTGTTATAGAAAGAATGTGTGTATTTGACACAGTTTGTAATTATTTAATTATTTGCTTCTCAACTTCTAATCCTTCTAATGTCACAATAAATTAATATTTAATTTTCAAAATGATCCAAACATGAAATAGGCATATGGGGAATGTAAAGTAATAAATATTTTTCCCTCTATTACTATCTATTATAAAACAAATACAAATTTAGAATATTAATTTTATTCCTCTTTTTTAAAATTAGATTTTATTTAAGAATAAGACATTAATAATTTGACAAAATTTTACCACTGTCATGGAGTACAATGTGTGAAGATAAAATCGAACTATGCCCGTGATAAGTAACAGCGTTTTAAAGTTATTAGCACATAAAGTGATACATTTCAGATTTAGAAAAAAATTACATGAGCATTAAGGTAAAAACTAGCCTAGGGTAGAGAGGGTTAATGTTTCTGAATATGTAATGTATACAGAAATAGAATGATGTGTGCACATATTTACCCTCCTGGTGCGGGGTGGTAATTAACGCCTCCTCCTCTTCATCAGGAGCTGAGGTGGGGATATCCTCCTCAGCAGGAGCTGGGGTGGAGGTTTCCTGCCCTTTGGAGGGTCCTGCCTCTTCCTCTGCCACCTCAACATCATTGCCCACATCAGGTGGGTTAGTGGCAATAATACTCTGGGAGGGGCCCGCCTGCTCATCATCCTCCTCCTCTTCGGAGACCTCCACCAAATCAGCAGGGGAAACACGGCGGTGCACGGTTGGAACGGGAACCCCTGTAATCACACAACGTTCATAATTAGACAAACAGCTCTGAACTAATAAATGCTAATTAAGGCTAGTTTCAAACTAGCGGCAGAGACCTCCAGAACAGACTGAACAGCCTGTCGGATCCGTCCTGCCGCTAGTGTACATGTGGCTCCGGACTACCGCTCTGGCCCTATTGACTATAATGGGAGCGGGCGGAGTTCCGGGGCCGGAACGATAAACTATGCCGAGAGGCAGACAGAATAAAACTACAACATGTCGGCATGGTTTGCGGAGTTCAGGCCCCGGAACTCCGCCCCGATCCCATCATAGTCAATGGGGCTGGAGTGGTAGTCCGGGGCCAAACGTACACTAGCGCTAGGACGGATCCGATAGACTGTTCACCCACCAGAACAGCCTGGTGGATGTCCATGCCACTATTGTGAAACTAGCCTAAGTGGGGGATGTATGTAATTTAATGATGGACGGGGCCTTTTACTGTAATACAGATTGATGATTGCTGTTTATGTAGATATACACACACACATATATTTATTAATATGTTTGTGTGCAAAGTACAAAATCAACCGGTTACATCATACATCACTACCGTGCTGTGTGGATAAATATATATATATATATATATAAAATCACAGCGAGGCAGAGCTGTATGAGGTAAATGGATGATATGCTACGTGTCATACCAAGTACTAAGGAATCATTTGTAACGAGTGAAAAAAAAAAAGTACCTGGGCAGACTCGCTGACTGAGCTCTTTGACCCAGTCCGGTGCCTCCTCTTCAGATCCGACCATTTTTTTACTATGGCCATTTCTGTGTGACTCCGCCGAAACTTCTTCTCAAGAAGATTCTTCACCCCCGTCACTGTGGTCTGCTTCTCGGCCTGTTTCCGGGTACGATCATACCCCTTCTTCAACATTCTCTGCAGGATAAAGAAGCAAGCATATAATCCCAAATTTTTGAAATACAAGTATTTAGAATAAATGTCCTCAACAACACAGCAAAAAGTATTTAATTGTTAGAAGGTTGAAATTTAATGTTACCGTTATAAGATCAAATTTTATTCCAATTGTATGTGTGTGGGGTCTGAGCAATCATATACTGTATTTGCCTACTGAGCTGAGATGTACCTGTCTAGTGAAGTGACGGTACGTTATTGTATTGTACAGATGGTTCGCCTCCCTGTGGTGCACCCTGGGTAACGCTAAATGAACCAGCAAATACTGGCCGTCAGACAAAAAAAGATTCTCCAGTCAGACCAACAAGACATAAACTCTAATCTATAGACTATGTGTGTGTGTTTGCGTATGGTATATAGCAGGGATGTCCCGATACAATTTTTTTAAGACTGAGTACGAGTACCGATACTTTTATTTAAGTACTCACCGATACCAATTACCGATACTAATTTTAACAATAAAAAACACACACATGTATTTTCTGACCACTGACCAACTAAAAGGCCCAAAAACAGAACTATAACATTCCAAGGAGACGTTATACTGTATGGGGGCAGCCACAAGGAGACGTTATACTGTATGGGGGCAGCCACAAGGAGACATTATACTGTATGGGGGCAGCTACAAGGAGACTTTATACTGTATGGGGGCCACAAGGAGACGTTACACTGTATGGGGGCAGCTACAAGGAGACGATATACTGTATGGTGGCAGCTACAAGGAGACGTTATACTGTATGGGGGCAGCCACAAGGAGACGTTACACTGTATGGGGGCCACAAGGAGACGTTATACTGTATGGGGGCAGCCACAAGGAGACATTATACTGTATGGGGGCAGCTACAAGGAGACGTTATACTGCATGGGGGCCACAAGGAGACGTTACACTGTATTGGGGCCACAAGGAGACGTTACACTGTATGGGGGCAGCTACAAGGAGACGTTATACTGTATGGTGGCAGCTACAAGGAGACGTTATACTGTATGGGGGCAGCCACAAGGAGACGTTACACTGTATGGGGGCAGCCACAAGGAGACGTTACACTGTATGGGGGCCACAAGGAGACGTTCTACTGTATGGGGGCAGCCACAAGGAGACATTATACTGTATGGGGGCAGCTACAAGGAGACGTTATACTGCATGGGGGCCACAAGGAGACGTTACACTGTATGGGGGCCACAAGGAGACGTTACACTGTATGGGGGCAGCTACAAGGAGACGTTATTGTCACGGAACCATGAACCAGACGTACAACAAGAGATAAGTGAAAATAAGAAGGCTTTATTGAAAATAAAGCTGTAAAGCAAAAGTCCAAACGGATGGTGAAACCGAGCAGAGTCTTTGCGAAGCCAGAGGTCAGGAACCAGAAGGGTAGTCAGACGAAGCCAGGATCAGGAACCAGCAGGGTAGTCAGACGAAGCCAGGATCAGGAACCAGCAGGGTAGTCAGACGAAGCCAGGATCAGGAACCAGCAGGGTAGTCAGACGAAGCCAGGATCAGGAACCAGAAGCAGCAGCAGTCTTAGAAGCATGTGAACACAAGAGGACCAAGCAAGGAACTGAAGCCACAGACCTCCTATATATATGAGCTAGGCATCCAGCTCCTCCCAGGGGAAGGAGGAGCCGCAGGGTGGAAGGCTACAAGAAACCCAGAAACCAAGATGGCCGCCAGCACATGTCAAACGAAGGAGAGCAGCAAGCAGGTAAGACCATGACAGTACCTCCCCCTCAAGGGCCCCTCCTCCGCGGAGCACAAAACGGTTTCTGAGGGAAGCGTGCGTGGAAGGCTCGGAGCAAGGCAGGAGCATGGACATCTGCGGAGGGAACCCAGGAACGCTCCTCTGGACCATAACCACGCCAATGGACCAAAAACTGCAACCGACCGCGGACCAGGCGTGAGTCCAGGATATTGCTCACCTCATATTCCTCACGATTGCCCACTTGGACCGGACGAGGCCGAGGAACCGAGGAAGTGAAACGATTACACACCAGTGGCTTCAACAGGGAGACATGAAACACGTTGGAGATCCGCATGCCAGGAGGAAGCGCAAGGGCACTCGGAAGGGACCAACAAAGCGAGGCGCCAGCTTGGGAGTGGGCACTCGAAGGTTGAGGTTGCGGGTGGACAACCATACACGGTCTCCGACCTGGTAGGAAGGAGCAGGCGCTCGTCTGCGATCAGCCTGGAGTCTCTGGCGCTGCGCAGAGACCTCAAGGGACTTCTGGATCTGTACCCAAGAAGCACGTAGGACGGAAAGGTGATCCTCCACAGCCGGAATATCCTGGGGAGAGAATACCTCCGGTAACACGGCAGGTTGGAACCCATAATTGGCCATGAAGGGAGACGTCCCAGAGGAAGAGTTCACCGCCGTGTTCCTGGCAAACTCAGCCCAAGGCAGGAGGTCAACCCAATTGTCTTGGTGATCGGAGACATAGCAACGAAGGAATTGCTCCAAGGCCTGATTGGATCGTTCTGCGGCCCCATTGGACTGAGGGTGGTAGGCCGAGGAGAAGGAGAGATGAATCCCCAACTGGGAGCAAAAGGCGCGCCAGAACCTGGACACAAACTGACTCCCCCGATCTGACACAATCTCCTTAGGCAAACCGTGCAACCGGAAGACCTCCCTGGCAAAAATCGTGGCCAACTCTTGTGCAGAGGGTAACTTCTTGAGAGGAACACAGTGGCACATTTTGGAAAACCGATCCACAATCATGAGAATGACCGTATGGCCTCGGGATGCAGGGAGGTCCACAATGAAATCCATCCCCAGGTGTGACCATGGGCGCTCCCCGGTGGCTATGGGTTGCAGAAGGCCCAACGGAAGGTGCCGAGGGGACTTACTCTGGGCACAAATGGAGCATGCCGCTACATATGCGGCGATGTCGGAACGTAGGGAAGGCCACCAGAACAGACGTGAAACAGCCCAGGACAGCTGATTCTTTCCAGGATGCCCCGCGGTCTTGGAGTTATGGTAGGTTCGCAACAACCGAGTGCGCAACTCCTCAGGCACAAAACATCTGCCGTTGGGTCTCCCAGAGGGAGCACCAGATTGAGCCGCCAAAATCTGCTCACCCAGGGGAGAGGTCAGGCTGGTGCGAATGGCGGCCAGGATCTGATTCGGAGGTATGACCGAAGTCGGAATCGACTCCTCCCTGGACAGCTCGGAGTACTGCCGTGATAAGGCATCCGCCCTGATGTTCTTGGAACCGGGTAGGTAGGAGACCACGTAATTAAAACGTGACAAGAACAGAGCCCATCTGGCCTGACGTGGTGTCAATCTCTTGGCCTCAGAAAGGTAGGTCAGATTCTTGTGGTCCGTCAGGATGAGAACCGGAACCACCGAACCCTCGAGCAAGTGCCTCCATTCTTTAAGGGCCTGCACGATGGCCAATAACTCCCTGTCACCAATCTGATAGTTGCACTCCGCGGAAGACAGTTTCCGGGAGTAAAACCCACAAGGAAGCAGAGGACCCTCTGGTGTTCTACGCTGAGACAGAAGGGCGCCTACTCCCGTCTCAGACGCGTCCACCTCGAGGACAAAGGGCAACCCAGGGTTGGGATGCGACAGAATCGGAGCCGACACAAAGGCGGACTTTAGGGCCTCAAAAGCTCGGATGGCCTCGAGCGGCCAGACCTGGGAATTACTGCCCTTCCTGGTCAGATCCGTGAGAGGCTTGGCCAGCATGGAAAAGTCCCTGATGAACTTCCGATAATAATTGGCGAAGCCCAAAAAGCGCTGCAGGGAAAGAAGACCACTGGGCTGGGGCCACTGTAAGACAGCCGAAACCTTCTCAGGATCCATGGAGAACCCCTCAGCGGAAATTATGTAACCTAAGAAGGTTACCTGGGATCGGTGAAATTCGCATTTCTCAAGCTTACCGAACAGCTTGTTCTCTCGTAACCGTTGCAACACTCGTCTGACATCCAGAATGTGGGCCTCCATGGATTCAGAATATACCAAGATGTCATCCAAATAGACTACCACACACTGCTGCAACAGGTCACGGAAAACATCGTTGATGAATTCCTGAAAGACTGCGGGCGCATTGCACAACCCAAAGGGCATAACCAAGGATTCGTAATGACCGTTCCTGGTGTTAAACGCGGTCTTCCACTCATCGCCCGCCTTGATCCTTACCAGGTTATATGCCGCCCTCAGGTCGAGTTTGGTAAAGACCGTGGCCCCTTTAAGGCGATCGAACAGCTCAGAAATCAAGGGTATCGGGTAAGCGTTCTTGATCGTGATGCGATTGAGACCCCTGTAATCGATGCAAGGCCTCAACTCACCGCCCCTCTTTTTCACAAAGAAAAATCCAGCCCCTGCCGGGGACGAAGATTTGCGAATGTGTCCGCGTGAAAGCGCCTCCCTCACGTACTCCTCCATGGCCTCATTCTCCGCTACCGACAGTGGATAGACTTTGCCACGAGGAGGAACGGCACCAGATTGTAACTCTATGGCACAATCGTATGGGCGGTGCGGAGGTAGGGCAACCGCGCGCACCTTATCGAATACATCCCGGTACTCCTCGTATTCAGGAGGCAACAGAGAGTCCGAGGAAGTACACAGCAACTTGACAGACCCATGGATGCAACTAGCCCCACACTGCGGTGACCACGAGAGGATCTCGACCGATCTCCAATCGAAAGTCGGATTATGCTTCTGGAGCCAGGGGTACCCCAAGACCACTGAGTAGTGTGGAGACGAAATAACCTGGAGGCAGACCGACTCTCTGTGAACGGCACCAATGGCTATCCCCACTGGAAGGGTCTCATGAGTCACGTGTGGCGGCAGAAGGGGTCTGCCGTCTATCGCCTCAAGAGCCAGTGGGGAACCTCGAGCCTGCAGAGGAATGGAATTGGCGGCAGCGAACACACTATCAATGAACAAACCACCAGCACCAGAGTCCACCAACGCCTGGGTCGTCACCGAGCCCCCGACCCAGGAGAGGACAACAGTGATCAGTGGTTTGTCAACACGGGAAACCGGGGACGAGGAGACTCCACCCAAGATCTGCCCCCGACAGGATCTCAGGGTACGAGCGTTTCCCGGACGGTTCGGACATGCCAACCGAAAATGCCCACCGAGACCACAGTACATGCATCGGCCCTCGCGTCTCCGGAGTGCCCTCTCCCCCTCGGACAGGCGAGCAAACCCCAGCTGCATGGGTTCACCCCCAGACAAGTCATCCCCAGGAGGCGTGGGAGGAGAGGGAGGCACGGGTGGGACAGCAAACGTAGGCACCAATCTGTTAGAAGACCTCCGCAGGTTCTCCTTAAAGGAAGGTCTCTCCCTGAGTCTGGTGTCAATCAAAATCAGGAAAGAAATAAGAGACTCGAGCTCAACTGGTAGGTCCTTAGCTGCAACCTCATCCTTCAAGGCATCCGAGAGACCATGAGAGAAAGCAGCGACCAGAGCCTCATTATTCCAGCCCACCTCTGCTGCCAGGGTACGAAACTCAATGGCGTATTCAGCTACGGATCAGGAACCCTGTCTGATGGACATAAGGAGCTTCGCAGCAGAGGCAGCACGAGCCGGCACATCGAATACCTTCCGAAGAGAAGCAACAAAACCGGAAAACTCGGCAACCACCGGATTGTTGTTCTCCCATAAAGGGCTGGCCCAGGCCAAGGCCTTGTCCGAGAGCAGCGAGATCAAGAAGCCCACCTTTGATCTCTCAGTAGGAAAGGCATGTGGCAGCAACTCGAAATAAATGCCCACCTGGTTAAGGAAACCTCGGCACTGAGTTGGCTCTCCCCCAAAGCGCTGTGGAAGAGGGGCAGAACCGGTCATACCCCGAAACACCGCAGGCGCAACAACAGGTGTCGGGGTAGACTCTGGCGCAACAACCGCAGCGGCAGTAGGAGCGAGCCCAGGAGCGACAACCGACCCATCGGCAACGGGAGCGAAATGAGCCGTGCGTTCAAGCAGGGTTTGCAACGCCACAGCGAACCGACCCAACAGGTGATCCTGCTGATCAAGTCTGGCAACCAGCGTGGGTAGCGAGGATGGCCCTGTACCGTCAGAATTCATGGCTTGGTCCTAATGTCACGGAACCATGAACCAGACGTACAACAAGAGATAAGTGAAAATAAGAAGGCTTTATTGAAAATAAAGCTGTAAAGCAAAAGTCCAAACGGATGGTGAAACCGAGCAGAGTCTTTGCGAAGCCAGAGGTCAGGAACCAGAAGGGTAGTCAGACGAAGCCAGGATCAGGAACCAGCAGGGTAGTCAGACGAAGCCAGGATCAGGAACCAGCAGGGTAGTCAGACGAAGCCAGGATCAGGAACCAGCAGGGTAGTCAGACGAAGCCAGGATCAGGAACCAGAAGCAGCAGCAGTCTTAGAAGCATGTGAACACAAGAGGACCAAGCAAGGAACTGAAGCCACAGACCTCCTATATATATGAGCTAGGCATCCAGCTCCTCCCAGGGGAAGGAGGAGCCGCAGGGTGGAAGGCTACAAGAAACCCAGAAACCAAGATGGCCGCCAGCACATGTCAAACGAAGGAGAGCAGCAAGCAGGTAAGACCATGACAGTTATACTGTATGGTGGCAGCTACAAGGAGACGTTATACTGTATGGGGGCAGCCACAAGGAGACGTTACACTGTATGGGGGCCACAAGGAGACGTTACACTGTATGGGGGCAGCTACAAGGAGACGTTATACTGTATGGGGGCAGCTACAAGGAGACGTTATACTGTATGGGGGCAGCCACAAGGAGATGTTACACTGTATGGGGGCCACAAGGAGAAGTTACACTGTATGGGGGCCACAAGGAGACGTTACACTGTATGAGGGCATCTACAAGGAGACTTTATACTGTATGGGGGCAGCTACAAGGAGACGTTATACTGTATGGGGGCAGCCACAAGGAGACGTTACGCTGTATGGGGGCAGCCACAAGGAGACGTTACACTGTATGGGGCAGTCACAAGGAGACGTTATACTGTATGGGGGCAGCCACAAGGAGACGTTATACTGTATGGGGGCAGCCACAAGGAGACGTTATACTGTATGGGGGCAGCCACAAGGAGACGTTATACTGTATGGGGGCAGCCACAAGGAGACGTTATACTGTATGGGGGGCAGCCACAAGAAGACGTTATACTGTATGGGGCAGCCACAAGGAGACGTTATACTGTATGGGGGCAGCCACAAGGAGACGTTATACTGTATGGGGGGCAGCCACAAGGAGACATTATACTGTATGTGGGTAGCCACAAGGAGACGTTATACTGTATGGGGGGCAGCCACAAGGAGACGTTATACTGTATGGGGGCAGCCACAAGGAGACGTTATACTGTATGGGGGGCAGCCACAAGGAGGCGTTATACTGTATGGGGGCAGCCACAAGGAGTCGTTATACTGCATGGGGGGCAGCCACAAGGAGACGTTATACTGTATGGGGGGCAACCACAAGGAGATGTTATACTGTATGGGGGCAGCCACAAGGAGACGTTATACTGTACGGGGGCAGCCACAAGGAGACGTTATACTCTATGGGGGCAGCCACAAGGAGACGTTATACTGTATGGGGGCAGCCACAAGGAGACGTTATACTGTATGGGGGCAGCCAGGCAGCCACAAGGAGACATTATACTGTATGGGGCAGCCACAAGGAGACGTTATACTGTATGGGGGGCAGCCACAAGGAGACGTTATACTGTATGGGGGGCAGCCACAAGGAGACGTTATACTGTACGGGGGCAGCCACAAGGAGACGTTATACTGTATGGGGGCAGCCACAAGGAGACATTATACTGTATGGGGGCAGCCACAAGGAGACGTTATACTGTATGCGGGCAGCCACAAAGAGACGTTATACTGTATGGGGGCAGCTACAAGGAGACGTTATACTGTATGGGGGCAGCTACAAGGAGACGTTATACTGTATGGGGGCAGCCACAAGGAGACGTTATACTGTATGGGGGCAGCCACAAGGAGACGTTACACTGTATGGGGCAGTCACAAGGAGACGTTATACTGTATGGGGGCAGCCACAAGGAGACGTTATACTGTATGGGGGCAGCCACAAGGAGACGTTATACTGTATGGGGGCAGCCACAAGGAGACGTTATACTGTATGGGGGCAGCCACAAGGAGACGTTATACTGTATGGGGGGCAGCCACAAGAAGACGTTATACTGTATGGGGCAGCCACAAGGAGACGTTATACTGTATGGGGGCAGCCACAAGGAGACGTTATACTGTATGGGGGGCAGCCACAAGGAGACGTTATACTGTATGGGGGCAGCCACAAGGAGACGTTATACTGTATGGGGGGCAGCCACAAGGAGACGATATACTGTATGGGGGCAGCCACAAGGAGACGTTATACTGTATGGGGGCAGCCACAAGGAGACGTTATACTGTATGGGGACAGCCAGGCAGCCACAAGGAGACGTTATACTGTATGGGGGCAGCCACAAGAAGACGTTATACTGTATGGGGGCAGCCACAAGGAGACGTTATACTGTATGGGGGGAGCCACAAGGAGACGTTATACTGTATGGGGGGCAGCCACAAGGAGACGTTATACTGTACGGGGGCAGCCACAAGGAGACGTTATACTGTATGGGGGCAGCCACAAGGAGACGTTATACTGTATGGGGGCAGCCACAAGGAGACGTTATACTGTATGGGGGCAGCCACAAGGAGACGTTATACTGTATGGGGGCAGCTACAAGGAGACGTTATACTGTATGGGGGCAGCCACAAGGAGACGTTATACTGTATGGGGGCAGCCAGGCAGCCACAAGGAGACGTTATACTGTACGGGGGCAGCCACAAGGAGACGTTATACTGTATGGGGGCAGCCACAAGGAGACGTTATACTGTATGGGGGCAGCCACAAGGAGACGTTATACTGTATGGGGGCAGCCACAAGGAGACGTTATACTGTATGGGGGCAGCTACAAGGAGACGTTATACTGTATGGGGGCAGCCACAAGGAGACGTTATACTGTATGGGGGCAGCCAGGCAGCCACAAGGAGACATTATACTGTATGGGGAAGCCACAAGGAGACGTTATACTGTATGGGGGCAGCCACAAGGAGACGTTATACTGTATGGGGGGCAGCCACAAGGAGACGTTATACTGTATGGGGGGCAGCCACAAGGAGACGTTATACTGTATGAGGGCAGCCACAAGGAGACGTTATACTGTATGGGGGGCAGCCACAAGGAGACATTATACTGTATGGGGGGCAGCCACAAGGAGACGTTATACTGTACGGGGGCAGCCACAAGGAGACGTTATACTGTATGGGGGCAGCCACAAGGAGACGTTATACTGTATGAGGGCAGCCACAAGGAGACGTTATACTGTATGGGGGCAGCCACAAGGAGACGTTATACTGTATGGGGGCAGCTACAAGGAGACATTATACTGTACGGGGGCAGCCACAAGGAGTCGGCTCTCAAGTGAACCGAAGGTCAGGAGGGACTGGCTCCTGGCAAACACAGCTCTGCCGCAGTGAATGCAGTGGAGCAGACTGTGATGTAATTACAATGTATAGTTATTGCAGGGACTCAGAGAATCGTCTGAGAGTTTATTAGTTAAAAGAATCGAATGAGTCAGAGACTGTGTCACCGAGTCCCTGCCAGACTTCCTGCTCTGCTACATGCACCTTGTACACACACAGCTCCACTACATGCTATGCTAATAATGCCCCCCCTTCCCCCCGGACGGACTTACAGGGAGCCGCAGAGCAGGAAGTCTGGCAGGGACTCGGTGACACAGTCTCTGACTCATAACTAATAAACTCTCAGACGATTCTCCGAGTCCCTGCGACTCCCCCTGTGCTGTGAGTCAGTGCTGGTTGCCTGATTGGTTGGAGGGCGGGGAGGGGCGGGGAGGTGCGGGGATGGGCGGGGCTAGCTTTTACCGTAGTCTCCTATTACACTGCCTGCTGCTGCCTCTGAAGCTGTATTTGCTGTGCGAGATGCAGGGGCCGGCCGCGGACGGACACAGACACATAGAAGAGGCGCACAGGTGTCGGCAGTGGTATCGGGGACATTTGCACGAGTACATGTACTCGTGCAAATGTCCGGTATCGGTCCCGATACGGATACTGGTATCGGTATCGGGACATCCCTAGTATATAGTGTGTGGTATGTAGTGTGTGGCAGGAAAATGGCTGTGCGATGTGCATGTGATTGATATTTCTTTGCTGTCCATACATACATACTTGCTGCAGACAAAGTGCTGTGATGTCAAAACAATACTTATTGCAACAATTATGAATATCTAATCTGACTTAATAAAAGATTAAGTTATATGCATTGTGCCAATATAATCACAACATTATTTACGATTTGCGCACTCGCGAATATTTAAAAACACTATTGCTTACTAGGCAGATATTGTTCAAACATGCATTAAAAATGTAATCAAATACAGTGTTGTACTTACAGTTATCAGGAGCTCGTCCTCTTCGTCGCAGAATTTGCTGGCAACCATTTTCCAGTCTGTAAACTTTCGCCTAGTTTGAAAAACGTCATCACACACGCTAAGTCATGCCCATAATGCGCACGCACATGCGCATTACGCGGATATTACAATTGTGATGACGAGTACACAAATTCGCGAATATTTGACGAATATGTTGAATATTCTATTAAATATTTGCAAAATATCGCAAATTTGAATATTACCCCTGCCGCTCATCACTAGTCTCTAAGTGTACAGTATGTCATGGATCCTATAGGTATGGCAATCCAAGTCATATGGTACATTTACGGTACTTTATGGAGAATCAGACAGTCAAAATAAAGGTCTTCCTAGAAAGAAAGAAAAAAAAAAAAGCAATTACAACACAATTAATTGAGACATTAATTGAGACATTGTCCTTGGCAGATGATTTTCTCATGAATAGTCATAGTTACACCCACGAATATCCACTCATATCTGTTTGTAGATGATAATGCATACTGTTTGTTTAACTTTGCTGTTTGTATTCTTCATCTAACGAACAAAAGATTGCAAACAATTGTAATTCTGGAAGGAAATTTGTTTCTCGTTCTTTTCAAAAGCATATTTTATCTAGTGTGATTTCAGTATCTTTCCAATTAACAAACAGAGAGGTGTTGAGATAGCAATGAATAAATCAGTTTTTTAATAGTAAAGGACAAAAAGTTTGATAACTTAGGTAGATGCATGTTAATTGTCACACCACTGCTAAAACCATGTATAGCTCTTCTAAAGCTCGTTTTCAAAAGCAAACATTGGGTATGTACATCAAAAATAATCACCTAAGTGCCCATACTTGCAGTGTAGTAAACAGCCCCAAATGCTGTTCTTAAAACGTCATAATTATAGTTACCCCCAAAATAATAGTCCCAAACAGATACTGCCCCCGATGAAAATACACTGCTCAAAAAAATAAAAGGAACACAAAAATAACACATCCTAGATCTGAGTTAATTAAATATTCTTCTGAAATACTTTGTTCTTTACATAGTTGAATGTGCTGACAACAAAATCACACAACAATTTAAAAATGGAAATCAAATTTTTCAACCCATGGAGGTCTGGATTTGGAGTCACACTCAAAATTAAAGTGGAAAAACACATTACAGGCTGATCCAACTTTGATGTAATGTCCTTAAAACAAGTCAAAATGAGGCTCAGTAGTGTGTGTGGCCTCCACGTGCCTGTATGACCTCCCTACAACGCCTGTGCATGCTCCTGATGAGGTGGCGGACGGTCTCCTAAAGGGATCTAGTCCCAGACCTGGACTAATGCATCTGCCAACTCCTGGACAGTCTGTGGTGCAACGTGACGTTGGTGGATAGAGCGAGACATGATGTCCCAGATGTGCTCTATTGGATTCAGGTCTGGGGAACGGGCGGGCCAGTCCATAGCATCAATGCCTTCGTCTTGCAAGAACTGCTGACACACTCCAGCCACATGAGGTCTAGCATTGTCTTGCCTTAGGAGGAACCCAGGGCCAACCGCACCAGCATATGGTCTCACAAGGGGTCTGAGGATCTCATCTCGGTACCTAATGGCAGTCAGGCTACCTCTGGCGAGCACATGGAGGGCTGTGCGGCACTCCAAAGAAATGCCACCCCACACCATTACTGACCCAATGCAAAACCGGTCATGCTGGAGGATTTTGCAGGCAGCAGAACGTTCTCCACGGCATCTCCAGACTTTGTCACGTCTGTCACATATGCTCAGTGTGAACCTGCTTTCATCTGTGAAGAGCACAGGGCGCCAGTGGCGAATTTGCCAATCTTGGTGTTCTTTGGCAAATGCCAAACGTCCTGCACGATGTTGGGCTGTAAGCACAACCCCCACCTCTGGACGTCGGGCCCTCATATCACCCTCATGGAGTCTGTTTCTGACCGTTTGAGCAGACACATGCACATTTGTGGCCTGCTGGAGGTCATTTTGCAGGGCTCTGGCAGTGCTCCTCCTGTTCCTCCTTGCACAAAGGCGGAGGTAGCGGTCCTGCTGCTGGGTTGTTGCCCTCCTACGGCCTCCTCCACGTCTCCTGATGTACTGGCCTGTCTCCTGGTAGCGCCTCCATGCTCTAGACACTACGCTGACAGACACAGCAAACCATCTTGCCACAGCTCGCATTGATGTGCCATCCTGGATAAGCTGCACTACCTGAGCCACTTGTGTGGGTTGTAGACTCCGTCTCATGCTACCACTAGAGTGAAAGCACTGGCAGCATTCAAAAGTGACCAAAACATCAGCCAGGAAGCATAGGAACTGAGAAGTGGTCTGTAGTCACCACCTGCAGAACCACTCCTTTATTGGGGGTGTCTTGCTAATTGCCTATAATTTCCACCTGTTGTCTATCCCATTTGCACAACAGCATGTGAAATTGATTGTCACTCAGTGTTGCTTCCTAAGTGGACAGTTTGATTTCACAGAAGTGTGATTGACTTGGAGTTACATTGTGTTGTTTAAGTGTTCCCTTTATTTTTTTGAGCAGTGTAGTTCTTCCCACAGTAATGTGCCTGTTATTTGACACATAGTATTGTAATAATAGTGTAATAGTGATCACTTAGTTCTCCTTCACAGTAATAACTGCCTCTACACAGTAGTGCTCCCAGTAATTAAAAGTGGCCACTGTAATAGTGCCCCTAAGTAAGCACCAAAGTGCCCACACAGTAATAATGCCCCTTTAGTATATCCACATAAAGATAGTGCCAACCTGCATCCTGTACTGTCAGATCGGGATGATGTCACTCCATCATGCTGACCTGTACTGAGGTCCCAGAGAATGGCAAGGTAGGAATCCAACAGGTCTTTCTTCTTCCATAGTTTTCTATTCTCCTGAGGATGGCATTACATTGAAAGTGCAGGACACAGGGAGTGGGGCCTTATTTTAAGAGTACCCTGCTGCACCCTGCCAGCAAATAAAGTGATATGGTTCTGTCCAGGTGTGCCCTTTTATCATGAAATCCCTGTTGTAAGTAAAAGTGCAACCCCTTTCCATATGTTCTATTAGGGCATATGGATGTTACAGAACTCCTTATTTACCCCTTCCATTAAATAGGAGAAGCTTTTATCGGTTTCAGTAGAAGACATTTTCAGGTTTGTTATTAGTAGGCGTTGAGAGCTATCTGAAATAATTTGACACATAAACCCCCCAGAAATTATGACCTAGTTATACAACTCGCTATCAGCTGAATACCTGTTCCTTCTTTCCCCTGATATCTGCCTTTGGGAGAGAGTTGGTAGGCCTTCTTAAACCATACATGGTTAGTTGATCCACCTTAGTGGGGTTTATTTCAGAGCTAGAGGACACTTATTGCTCATCTGAATCAGTGTAAGCAGTGCTCTTCTCTACTTTCAATATCTGTGTGTGAGTCTTACCATTCCTTCTATGCTACATTGCACAGAGCTCGGGCCTTCACACTATTTAAAGTGATGGCATTTTCTTACAATACACTATCATTATACAAGATTAGAAACCCCTTTAAAAAAAGAAAAACAGAATACTTTTTTTAAACTATCCACTTTCTTAAACTATGCTTGAATATATAGGTCATCATTAAAAAAAATCTATATTAACATTTCTAAAATCATTAATAAGTTAATATCGGATGGAGCTAATATGCAATGAGAAATGAGAAGCTTTTAGGAGAAATTTTATCATGTAAATATTTTGGCATTTCAGAGGCTAATAGACTTACTGCTATCAGGATCACAGGTAGGGACTGCCCCTACAAATGTGGGGAAAATAATTATTTTTAACTGTGGTTTTCCATAGGTGTGCTAGGTCTCAAGCACATGGCCATAATAGGACACTGAAAGAATTCTACAGGGTTGGCCTTATGTTGCATGGTGACTTTTTATATACATTCAGTATATTTTTAATATTGTGTAGGGACAGAGATGTTAAACATTTTTGTAATACAGTTTATTAAGGAAAGGTGTTTACTCCTGCATCACATGATCCACTTCAAAACACGTGGGATGCCATCCTCGCCACAGGATCTGCAATACAGACTCACCGGCATAGAGAAGCAGTGCCGTACAGAAGAACAAGGCTGGGTGAGTGGCTGTACAAAGGGTGGGACGCCCCCGCTGTCAGCCTGTATATGAAATAGTCTCCTGTGAGTAGAGACTTAAAAACGAATCCACTAACATACTCACCATATGGCCCAATTGTTTGTGGCATACATTGACTCTTTACTCCTAATTATTAAGACTATATCTACAAATAATCAGCTTTCATTCAGCCAATATAAAGTCACATTGGCTTACCTCAGTTGGATTAAATATAAGAGGACATCTTGATGTGGTTATAATTACCTTGAATATCCCAAAGTACTCAGCCTTTATATATTCAGCAAATACAAAGCTATATATGTTTACCACAATCTGATATAACACAAGGAAACTATTTTTTATATTTTTTATATTTTCAATTTTTCACAGTTTTTTCAATGTCACTTTGGAACAATTTATAAATATTATATCTGCATACATTCAGCTTTTATTCTGCCAATATAAAAGACACATTGGTTTAAGATTATCTTTCATCTTGTCACTTACTTTGGAACACTTTATATTTTGAACTCTTTTTTTCACTTATCAAGGATTCAAATACCCCTTATTATTATGTATTTTTACTATATTATATAGGGTATCTGGTGTCAATGTTTCACTGTCTAGTAAATACAAAAATGTGCATTTGGATTGAATACATTTTTATATGAACTAGTAGATATAGCATACCCTTTGACAAAGTAGTACAGCATTGTATTGGGTAAATTTTTATCTCATTTTAATGTATGGTTTTTTATTACATGTGTTTTATAATAAATGTATCTTTATATTTTGAATCTAGGATAGAGATGGCGAGTGCCTGTTTTTTCATTTTTTTTACACATTTTTGTACGTTTTGTAATAGGGTGAGTCACCCAAAAAACAGTGCACCTTTACCATAGTCAAAAAAGAGGGGGTGAGCCACTATATACAGTATATTTCTGTTATAGATTTAATGTACAGATCTGACAATGGTCAGCGCCGGCAGTGAGTCAGATAAGAAAAAACAGGCAGAGAGGGCACATATAGGGAGCCAGGGGCGAGAAGCTGAGAAGCCTGTCTCTGCATATTCCACATAGCCATATTCAGCATTAGTGATGGACGAACAACTGCCAGGACGGTTCGAGAACGCGATCAAATGTTCGCGAACTGCAAGTTTGCGGCGAGTCCCATTCATTTTAATGGCAGGCGAACCTGAAAAACCTTCAGCTCATATTTGCAGCCAAGAAATAATTACTAGAAGTGCACAAATAGTCCCACAACATGGACAGTGACATATCAGATGTATTATTCGAATTTGCGATCTCCATTCATTATTTTTTTCAATGCGAAATATCGGCAATATAATTTTCGCGTACGCACATGCGCAAATGCACTATACAGTACCCAAATGCACTATAAAGAAAGTATATTGGTATATAACACCCCGCTTCAATCAGTTTTTTTGAGGGGCGACTGGTATATCACACCAGTAGAAATTATTTGTTCCAATAACGCTTGTCCCTCTATATACCTGCGGTATCGCAGCAGAACCGCACACAACTGCCGCACAATACAAATGCACTATAATATACTTTCTAACATAGAAAGTATATTATAACATTGTACAAGGAAGGCAATCCATTAGAATATACATAAAAGATAACCTTTAATAATGTTACTATGAGGGTTCATTCACACGTCCGTAAGTGTTTTGCGGATCCGAAAACACGGACACCGGCAATGTGCATTCCGCAGTTGGGGACCGCTCATCGCCGGCACCATAATAGAAAATGCCTAATCTTGTCTGCAATTGCGGACAAGTATAGGACATGTTCAATTTTTTTGCGGAAACGGAAGCACGCATGCGGAAGTGCGGATCAGCAAATGCGGACAGCACATTCCGGCACCATTGGAAATGAATGGGTCTGCACCCATTCCATAAAATTGTGGAACGGATGCGGGCCCATTTTGCGGACGTGTGAATGGAAAATGAAAATAAATTAAATTATTAAAGTTAAGCAAAAAGCATAGATGTGGCAGGCAACAAGTGCTGCTCGGCGGCACCAAAATCAGAAACCATATGTCCTACCACAATCCGGGGGGTTCCAGTGCACATCCATGAATCCCGGAGGGAAAGCAAAAAACATCTATCCCTGGGCTAGATGATGATGTGGTATTGAAGGACAGGGTGGGCAAAGAACTGTCCCTGATATTGAACTACAGGGGGGTGCTATTCTGGCCCTGATAGTCTAACCACAGACCACCCGCCCTGATAAGAGCGACCCCGTCTGGAACCTTACCCTATATAAAAATGTCCCTAGTAAGCCCCTAGCCCCTAGACCGTAGGCCCCTGACTTCTAGGTGATCACTATATAGATCTATGTGTTTTTGACTCATTATATACGTATATCGCACCCCTCTGTGTATCACACCTATCGATAGAACACCTATACCAGTCCTTATAAGGGCTTTTGTGGCCCTATTAGCTAGAGTTTGGTGTCCCTAACAGCCTGTCCCTGCTCCACACAGCAACCTCTCCCTACAATGGCAAAACACTGAATGTAAAATGGCGACCAGATCAGGTTTATTTTTAAGGTAGGGGATATGTCCATGTGCTGAAATGTCTCAATTGGCTGTCCTTTACCACCTGATGGATGTGTCATGGGTCAAAGTTCTTAAAAATAACTTTTATTAGTCAGTAGTTAAAATAATAGGCCCAATAACTTAATTGGAGACTACATGCATTAGTAGTCAGACACCACCAATGAAATAGGTAGAGAGGAGAAGCAGGTGTGAAATGTAAACACTTGCTGGGAGGGTGAGTTTACGAAACATAGGGATACAGATAAAGAGGGAGACAGATGCTGGGTCTCTTCCCCTAATGTATCCCTTGGTTCTAACTCAAATTAATGCCCTCACTATATGTCCCTTAGTGTCCCTTGCAGGCAATGACAGTGACTGCCCATCTTCGTCAGAAATGCAAAGGTGTCACACATCCAAGGACATACAAATCATATAGTACCAAGAAAAGACATAGTCCCGACGCGTTTCACTGGCAGTCAGCCAGGTCATCAGGGGACTTATATGCAAAACAAAACAAAGTATACACATATACACAAATGGAGAAGTATCCACGGCGCCTCCAAGTGTATTGGGCCAGTCAGAGAAAGAGCAGTATTGTGTAATTGAGACTTAGCTTCTCAATGTGCAGCGGTTCAGGGTCCACTCCTCCTGCGTATGTCAGTGATGGCAGTGGGTGCCCGTACCGGCGTTCTTTTGAACCAGCGCGGGCCTAAATAAATCCGCCCCTCAAGAAATCACATGCTCCGATCACGCGGGTCATAACGTCACTGGTCACGAGTGCACTGCATCACAGAAAGGAGTCACATGACCGGGACTCAGACTAGAGGTGTGTCAGAGTAGCCCCATGTCCGTCCCCTACAATTAAGTAGCGGTGATTCGGATAGCATTAGGGGGCGGAAATATGGAGATGAGGGGTTGAGAGATGGGCTAACTCAGCCAGCCCCACATATCCATATAGACATAGTGGCATGAAAAGCCAGATAAGGTGCGTCATTCCTATAGAATCATAGAGAAGCGCTACCAAAGTATTTAAAAAGCAGGATCATTGGACAGGTAAGATTAAAGCGATGGATAAGTATATTACCCAGTGGTCTCTGGTACAGCTGAATACACATATTAGCAGAAAATTAGACTAAGGGGACCTGGTGGAGCCCTCTTAGAGAAAGCTAGACAGATAGATTGGTCCCTATATGTGATACAAAGCATGAACAGTCATAAAATCTTAAATATATGTGTGACAAGTCTGGCCAGACTAAAAAGTGATAAATAATAATTATACAATAGTGCAGTTAAAAATATAGGTTCTCCAGTAAAACCCGATCTTTGAGGAAGAATATAGTTTTCGATCCAATATGCTGAAATTTCAAATAAAATGTTTTTTCAAAAATTTGTGGAAATAATCGCATATAATTGCCGCGACAATAAAAGTTTGTAAATAATTTTGAATTCGTCTATGCAGTTTGTGCAGTGTCTATCAACAAATCGAGACTATGTCTTTCAATTATGAAGTTGAATGGTGTTATTTAATTCGAACTATTGTGCCCCCATCACAAATACTTAGTTTACCTTTATGCAGTGTGTCTACTCACAAGCCAGATCGATATGGGAGGAATCCGGTGAATAGTCCGCGGCGTCCCGTGTGGTGGTTAAACCAGATCCCCCACTACTGCTTACTCACGTGAGTATCGACTTCACCAGAGGTTAGTAGTATACGATTCTTTATAATTTCTACTGGGATATCGAGGGCGTCTCGACTTTAGTGTTCTTAATCGTCTGCTTTTAGCGAATAATGCTTTGTCTCACTGGCGCCAGTGGCTTCTTTGCGTATTTCCAGTTCTCCGAATGGCACACACTTGTACGATCTGATTGCGTTTTTTTCTCTCTCAGAATATTCGTCACTGTAATTGCCGGTGGTCTTTATGTTAAGCAGGAGGATCCAAACCAAACGCGTTTCGGGGCTCTAAGTGGCCCCTTCCTTATTGCACTTTCCACACCTAAAAAAGCCATTAATATCTGCCTATTTTTGTATAGTTTGTGATTTTACCATTGGGAATTTAATAGATGGGGCTACCTTAATGCCCAAATTCGGTGCCTTTGTAAAAGTAATTAGTGGGTTATCTGGCATCATGGCCCCAATGATCTTATCCTTCTGTACCATGTGCCAATGCTTTCTAATGATATTTTGGATTTTTTTATACTGTTCATTATATGGCAATATCATCCTAACTTTCTCTTCTATATTATTTTTCTGAAGTGGAGTAATGTCATCAAAAAAAGACTTCCTATCCATATTTCGGACCCTTTCCAAAGTTTCATCCAGAATTTTAAGGGGGTATTGTTTTTCTAAAAACAGTTTTTTCATATCTATTGCTTCTAATTCAAATTGTTGGTCCACTGTACAGTTCTTTTTTATTCTTCTGAACTGTCCTTGGGGGATATTTAGAAGCAATTTTGGGAGGTGACAACTGCTATACAAAATATAACTATTACGTGCTGTTGGTTTAATAAAAGTGCTGCACTTTAGCATGTCTTCCTCAACTTTGATTTGTAAATCTTAAAACTCAAGTTCGGCTTGGCTAGTCATAGAGGTAAATTTTTTATTAAAATCGTTAATATTAATATCACTTAAAAACTGATCTTGCAATAATTGCAAGTCCACATCATTTCCAAAAAAAACTATGGTAATTACATCCACTTCTAATGGGTATATACACACGATCAAAGAGTTTTTATCTTGTGATTCAAGCGATGTAATTTACATCATTGAATGCCCTTGCAGACGCCAATACATTGGAAGGACCAAGAGGTTATTGAGAAAAAGAATAGCTGAACATATATCTAAGGGTACTTTCACACTTGCGGCAGGACGGATCCGACATGCTGTTCACCATGTCGGATCCGTCCTGCGGCTGTTTCGCCGGGCCCCCGGGCCGCCGCTCCGTCCCCATTGACTATAATGGGGACGGGGGCGGAGCTCCGGCGCAGCACGGCGGTGCACGGCTTAAGGCCGCCGGACTAAAATTACTGCATGTCAGGTTTTTTAGTCCGGCGGCTTTCTCCGTGCACAGCCGTGCTGCGCCGGAGCTCCGCCCCCGTCCCCATTATAGTCAACGGGGACGGAGCGGCGGCCCGGGGGCACGGCGAAACAGCCGCAGGACGGATCCGACATGGTGAACAGCATGTCGGATCCGTCCTGCCGCAAGTGTGAAACTAGCCTAAGATCAAAAAGGGATTTGAGAATCATTCTCTCTCTAGTCATTTCAAAACTGTTCACAATCAGGATCCTTCGGGACTCAAGTTCGCGGCTTTGGAAAAAGTACAGAAGGATTGGAGAGGAGGAGACCATATTGACATGGATGTCGAGAGCGGAAACACAAAAAATCTTCGAATTTAACTCACTCCTGCCAATGGGTTTGAACTCTGAATTTGAGCTCTTTGGATTCTTGTAGGATGGAGGTGAGGTGGGTGCCACTTGCCGACGTTGGACCGTACCATTATTCAATGTGGCCGGTCCTCCCTTTGCCGATGGCACTCACCTTATTACACAACATTTTCCCCCGAAGGACATCAGAAAATAAAATTAATATCATAACAGATATGGTGTTATTTGAGGAGAATAAGAGTCTGCCTTCAAGCCAACAAAGAATGCCTTACATTTTGTAAATTTTTAGACTTTTTTAAGATTTTACAAGCTTTTAGTTTTTTATATATCCCATCGTATAACAAGGGTTTCCAACAGTGATAATTTTTTCACTGTTGTATAATATAAACCCTAGTTAATACACATCTTTTTGTGGACATGAAGGACTCAAGTTTTATAGATTATTGTATTTTAACATATTTTAGAGATTTATATATGTTTTTAACGAAAACGCTATGAAAACGCATTAATATCGCATATGCGTTTTATGGGGTATTTTGCGATTTTTGGTGCAATACAATTGAAAGTACTTGTTTAATATGCCTGATGAAAATTTGTGAGGAAAATTGGAATTATGGAAATAATATGAAAGAAATCAGTAATGCTCGATCCAGATCAAATCCATCACATTGTTTGATGGGAGCTGGATCCATTGTATGTTTTGTATGTTACAAATCCCCTATATAAGGACATGGATTATGGAGGACAGTTTAACGCAGTGCTTCTCAATTATTTTCTGTCATGCCCCCCTAGGAAGAAGAAAACATTTCGCGCCCCCCGCGCGACTGTAAATAGTATCATTTGTCTATAAAATTGTTATAAGTACACCTCTGCATAACACTATCCCTATTAACGTATAAGAGAATAAAAAAAGAAAGAAATGTGGATCGGACACACACTTATGGGGGGATCTGTGGATGACGGACACTTATGGGGGGATCTGTGGATGACGGACACTTATGGGGGGATCTGTGGATGACGGACACTTATGGGGGGATCTGTGGATGACGGACACTTATGGGGGGATCTGTGGATGACGGACACTTATGGGGAGATCTGTGGATGATGGACACTTATGGGGGGATCTGTGGATGACGGACACTTATGGGGGGATCTGTGGATGACGGACACTTATGGGGGGGATCTGTGGATGACGGACACTTATGGTGGGATCTGTGGATGACGGACACTTATGGGGGGGATCTGTGGCTGGCACTGTTACAGGGGGATCTGTGGCTGGCACTGTTATATATGTGCCATCCACAGACCCCCCACCCCATAACAGTGCCATCCACAGTGCCCCCCCAGCCCATAACAGTGCCATCCACAGACCCCCACCCCTTAACTGTGCCATCCACCGATTCCGTGTGCCCGCCGCCGCCGTTTAAAGTTATTAAACATGCCCCCCTCACTCCTAATAGTACCGTATATCTTTTGTATAATGCCGGCAGGCGGGCCGGGCGGCCGGCGCGTCCCTCAGTGACGTGACTTGTCTGCGTCGCCTGCTTCATTCATAAAGCAGGCGGCGCAGACATGTGACATCACTGAGGGACGCGCCGGCCGCCCGGCCTGCCTGCCGGCATTATACAGAGGAAATTCGCACACCACAAAGGCCGGCCCTGAACGAGCCCCCCTTCACGGAGCCTGGCACCTCAGTCGTTAAACAGAAGGGGCCACTTAGAGCCCCGAAACATGTTTGGTTTGGATCCTCCTGCTTAACATGAAGACCACCGGCATTTACAGTGACAAATATTCTGAGAGAGAAAAAAACGCAATCAGATCGTACAAGTGTGTGCCATTCGGAGAAAAGGAAATACGCAAAGAAGCCACTGGCGCCAGTGAGACAAAGCATTATTCGCTAAAAGCAGACGAGACGCCCTCGATATCCCAGTAGAAATGATAAAGAATCGTATACTACTAATCTCTGGTGAAGACGATACTCATGTGAGTAAGCAGTAGTGGGGGATCTGGTTTAACCACCACGTGGGACACCGCAGACTGTTCACCGGATTCGTCCCATAACGATCTGGCTTGTGAGTAGACACACTGCATAGAGGTAAACTAAGTATTTGTGATGGGGGCATAATAGTTTGAATTAAATAACACCATTCAACTTCATAATTGAAAGACATAGTCTCGATTTGTTGATGGACACGGCACAAACTGCATAGACGAATTCGAAATTATTTACGAACTTTTATTGTCGCGGCAATTATATGCGATTATTTCCACGAATTTGTGAAAAAACATTTTATGTGAAATTTCAGCATATTGGATCGAGAACTATATTCTTCCTCAAAGATCGGGTTTTACAGGAGAACCTATATTTTTAACTGCACTATTGTATTGTACACTGTATAATTATTATTTATCACTTTTTAGTCTGGCCAGACTTGTCACACATATATTTAAGATTTTAAGATTTTATGGTTGGATTAATAAAGTACCACTTACTCCAGATATAGTGAGTAGAGTTGAGCGAACACCTGGATGTTCAGGTTCGAGAAGTTCGGCCGAACTCGACCCGAACTTCGCCCCGAACCCGAACCCCATTGATGTCAATGGGGACCCGAACTTTTCGGTACTAAAAAGGCTGTAAAATAGCCCAGGAAAGGGCTAGAGGGCTGCAAAAGGCAGAAAAATGTAGGTAAATCCCCTGCAAACAAATGTAGATAGGGAAATGAATTAAAATAAAAATAAAATAAATTAAAATTAACTAATATCAATTGGAGAGAGGTCTCATGGCAGAGAATCAGGCTTCATGTCATAGCAGAGAATCAGGCTTCAAGTCATAGCAGAGAATCAGGCTTCATGTCATAGCAGAGAATCAGGCTTCACGTCACCCACCACTGGAACAGGCCATTGTCAGATATTTAGACCCCGACACCCAGACAGAGGAGAGAGGTCCCATAGCAGAGAATCAGGCTTCATGGCATAGCAGAGAATCAGGCTTCATGTCACTCACCACTGGAACAGGCCACTGTCAGATATTTTTAGGCCCCGGCACCCAGACAGAGGAGAGAGGTCCCATAGCAGAGAATCAGGCTTCATGTCATAGCAGAGAATCAGGCTTCAAGTCATAGCAGAGAATCAGGCTTCATGTCATAGCAGAGAATCAGGCTTCACGTCACCCACCACTGGAACAGGCCATTGTCAGATATTTAGGCCCCGGCCCCCAGACAGAGGAGAGAGGTCCCATAGCAGAGAATGAGGCTTCATGTCATAGCAAAGAATCAGTGTCACGGCCATGGCTATGACCGTGACTCCTGAACCGCATGCGGTTGTCAGCGGTTTTCATTGGTGTTCAATCACAGGTGAGGGCTGTGGTATTGGCCTCACCTGTGGTTGCCGCTGGCAACAGTATGTATGTGGCAGCGTAGCAGGCTGAGCTGTGCCATGCAGCTCGCTACGCTGCGCATGCGGTTTTGTGTGTGATGTGTGGATGTGTGCACTGTGTTTTATGTTATTGTGTGCACGTTCCCTTTAAGTGGTGTTTTCCCTTCCCTGGTGTTGGAAGGGTTAATCCCCTTCCTAGTGTGTGTGATCACTGGGTGTGTCCGACTGTGGGGTGTGGCTTCTTGGCCTATAAAGCCTCACTGCTTTTGCAGGCCTTCAGGTTGCTTCAGCCATGCTTAGCTGAGAGCAGCCTCATGTATTTATTACCTGCCAGTAAGAGCCACCCCTGTGGTCATAAACCTTAATGTCATAACCATATTGTGCTTTAGTTATTTCCAGTTATGTGTGATGTCCGTGTGATGTTTTATATGTGATTTTGTGCAGCTATGGATCTGGGTCCCTGTGTAGGGATGCGCTTGTGATCTGCACCCTGCTAACACAGGGATCCAGTCAGCAAGGCTGTGGCAGGTAGGTGGAACTCCTTGTTCACCTGCCATATCCATAGAGCTGTTTATGTCTCCCCTTTTCCTGCAGCTTGGCCGTTGAGACTCCTGCTCCTCCGTGTCTAGGAGGAGTGGGCTTGTCTTACTTAGCTCCTAGGTGAGGGTCATCTTGAGGGCTAGCAGGGACTTTTAGGTTCCGGAGCATGGGCCCTCCTACCATCAAGGTTGGCCCATGCAGCTAGGAGCTAGGGTCAGGTTAGGGATGCCTTAGGAGGTGACCTGCTCCCTAATCCTGTCTTCATGGCCAAGCAGCCGAAACATCACCGGGCTCCACACGGCTGAGGATTTCCCCCATCCTCAGCCGTGACAATCAGGCTTCAAGTCATAGAAGAGAATCAGGCTTCATGTCATAGCAGAGAATCAGGCTTCATGTCACCCACCACGGGAACAGGCCACTGTCAGATATTTTTAGGCCCCGGCACCCAGACAGAGGAGAGAGGTCCCATAGCAGAGAATCAGGCTTCATGTCATAGCAGGGAATCAGGCTTCAAGTCATAGCAGAGAATCAGGCTTCATGTCATAGCAGAGAATCAGGCTTCACGTCACCCACCACTGGAACAGGCCATTGTCAGATATTTAGGCCCCGGCACCCAGACAGAGGAGAGAGGTCCCATAGCAGAGAATCAAGCTTCATGTCATAGCAGAGAATCAGGCTTCACGTCACCCACCACTGGAAGAGGCCATTGTCAGATATTTAGGCCCCGGCACCCAGACAGAGGAGAAAGGTCCCATAGCAGAGAATCAGGCTTCAAGGAATAGCAGAGAATCAGGCTTAACGTCACCCACCACTGGAACAGGCCACTGTCAGATATTTTTAGGCCCCGGCACCCAGACAGAGGAGAGAGGTCCCATAAGCAGAGAATCAGGCTTCATGTGATAGCAGAGAATCAGGCTTCACGTCACCCAACACTGGAACAGGCCATTGTCAGATATTTTTAGGCCCCGGCACCCAGACAGAGGAGAGAGGTCCCATAGCAGAGAATCAGGCTTCATGTCATAGCAGAGAATCAGACTTCATGTCACCCAACACTGGAACAGGCCATTGTCAGATATTTTTAGCCCCCGGCACCCAGACAGAGGAGAGAGGTCCCATAGCAGAGAATCAGGCTTCATGTCATAGCAGAGAATCAGGATTCATGTCATCCAACACTGGACCAGGCCATTGTCAGATATTTTTAGGCCCCGGCACCCAGACAGAGGAGAGAGGTCCCATAGCAGAGAATCAGGCTTCATGTCATAGCAGAGAATCATGCTTTATGTCACCCAACACTGGAACAGGCCACTGTCAGATATTTATAGGCCCCGGCACCCAGACAGAGGAGAGGTTCATTCAACTTTGGGTTGCCCCGCAATATAATGGTAAAATGAAAATAAAAAAAGGATTGAATGAGGAAGTGCCCTGGAGTACAATAATATATGGTTAAGGGGAGGTAGTTATAAATGTCTAATCTGCACAAGGGATGGACAGGTCCTGTGGGATCCATGCTTGGTTCATTTTTATGAACGTCAGCTTGTCCACATTGGCTGTAGACAGGCGGCTGCGTTTGTCTGTAATGACGCCCCCTGCCGTGCTGAATACACGTTCAGACAAAACGCTGGCCGCCGGGCAGGCCAGCACCTCCAAGGCATAAAAGGCTAGCTCTGGCCACGTGGACAATTTGGAGACCCAGAAGTTGAATGGGGCCGAACCATCAGTCAGTACGTGGAGGGGTGTGCACACGTACTGTTCCACCATGTTAGTGAAATGTTGCCTCCTGCTAACACGTTCCGTATCAGGTGGTGGTGCAGTTAGCTGTGGCGTGGTGACAAAACTTTTCCTCATCTCTGCCATGCTAACCCTGCCCTCAGAGGAGCTGGCCGTGACACAGCTGCGTTGGCAACCTCTTGCTCTTCCTCTGCCTTCGCCTTGGGCATCCACCTGTTCCCCTGTGACATTTGGGAATGCTCTCAGTAGCGCGTCTACCAACGTGCGCTTGTACTCGCGCATCTTCCTATCACGCTCCAGTGCAGGAAGTAAGGTGGGCACATTGTCTTTGTACCGGGGATCCAGCAGGGTGGCAACCCAGTAGTCCGCACACGTTAAAATGTGGGCAACTCTGCTGTCGTTGCGCAGGCACTGCAGCATGTAGTCGCTCATGTGTGCCAGGCTGCCCAGAGGTAAGGACAAGCTGTCCTCTGTGGGAGGCGTATCGTCATCGTCCTGCGTTTCCCCCCAGCCACGCACCAGTGATGGGCCCGAGCTGCGTTGGGTGCCACCCCGCTGTGAACATGCTTCATCCTCATCCTCCTCCACCTCCTTCTCATCCTCGTCCTCCTCGTCCTCCAGTAGTGGGCCCTGGCTGGCCACATTTGTACCTGGCCTCTGCTGTTGCAAAAAACCTCCCTCTGAGTCACTTCGAAGACACTGGCCTGAAAGTGCTAAAAATGACCCCTCTTCCTCCTCCTCCTCCTCCTGGGCCACCTCCTCTTCCATCATTGCCCTAAGTGTTTTCTCAAGGAGACATAGAAGTGGTATTGTAACGCTGATAACGGCGTCATCGCCACTGGCCATGTTGGTGGAGTACTCGAAACAACGCAACAGGGCACACAGGTCTCGCATGGAGGCCCAGTCATTGGTGGTGAAGTGGTGCTGTCTTGCAGTGCGACTGACCCGTGCGTGCTGCAGCTGAAACTACACTATGGCCTGCTGCTGCTCGTACAGTCTGTCCAGCATGTGCAAGGTGGAGTTCCACCTGGTGGGCACGTCGCATATGAGGCAGTGAGCGGGAAGGCCGAAGTTACGCTGTAGCGCAGACAGGCAAGCAGTGGCAGGATGTGAACGCCGGAAGTGCGCACAGACTGCCCACACTTTATGCAGCAGCTCTGACATGTCAGGGTAGTTGTGAATGAACTTCTGCACCACCAAATTCAGCACATGCGCCAGGCAAGGGATGTGCGTCAAACCGGCTAGTCCCAGAGCTGCAACGAGATTTCGCCCATTATCGCACACCACCAGGCCGGGCTTGAGGCTCACCGGCAGCAACCACTCGTCGTTCTGTTGTTCTATACCCCGCCACAACTCCTGTGTGGTGTGGGGCCTGTCCCCCAAACATATGAGTTTCAGAATGGCCTGCTGACGTTTACCCCGGGCTGTGCTGAAGTTGGTGGTGAAGGTGTGTGGCTGACTGGATGAGCAGGTGGAAGAAGAGGAGGAGGAAGCCGAGTAGGAGGAGGAGGCAACAGGAGGCAAAGAATGTTGCCCTGTGATCCTTGGCGGCGGAAGGACGTGCGCCAAACAGCTCTTCGCCTGGGGCCCAGCCACCACTACATTTACCCAGTGTGCAGTTAGGGAGATATAGCGTCCCTGGCCGTGCTTACTGGTCCACGTATCTGTGGTAAGGTGGACCTTGCCACAGATGGCGTTGCGCAGTGCACACTTGATTTTATCGGATACTTGGTTGTGCAGGGAAGGTACGGCTCTCTAGGAGAAGTAGTGGCGGCTGGGAACAACATACTGTGGGACAGCAAGCGACATGAGCTGTTTGAAGCTGTCTGTGTCCACCAGCCTGAATGACATAGGCCAGTAGATTAGAAATGCTGGCATTCAGGGCCAGGGATCGAGGGTGGCTAGGTGGAAATTTACGCTTTCTCTCAAATGTTTGTGAGATGGAGAGCTGAACGCTGCCGTGTGACATGGTTGAGATGCTTGGTGACGGAGGTGGTGGTGTTGGTGGTACATCCTCTGTTTGCTGGGCGGCAGGTGCCAACGTTCCTCCAGAGGCGGAGGAAGAGGCCGAGGCGGCGGCAGCAGCAGAAGAGGTAGCAGGGGGAGTCTGAGTGAGTTCCTTGTTTTTAAGGTGTTTACTCCACTGCAGTTCATGCTTTGCATGCAGGTGCCTGGTCATGCAGGTTGTGCTAAGGTTCAGAACGTTAATGCCTCGCTTCAGGCTCTGATGGCACAGCATGCAAACCACTCGGGTCTTGTCGTCAGCACATTGTTTGAAGAACTGCCACGCAGGGAACTCCTTGAAGCTGCCTTTGGGGTGCTCGGTCCCAGATGGCGGTGGCCAGTAGCAGACGGACTCTCAATGTATTGAATTCAAATTCAGGCCTTTTTTTACAGGCACCTAACACTATCTGGCTATCTATTTAAGTACCGTATTACACTAATACAGGCACAGCAGTAACGACAGATTTAGCTGAATATAAATTGTAGGCCTTTTATTTAAGTGCTGGATGACAGGTATACGTTTACGGACAGAATTAGACTTGGAAATGCACGGTAGCGTGTGAAGTTATTGAGGATGACCCTATCCGCACCTTCAATCTAATATACCCTTTTATGGATAGATTTAACCTTGGCCTGATACAGCAGAAACCACTGATTTAGGGAATTGCTAAATTGGGAATTGTATTTCAACCCAGAACAAAAACTGTGCTTCGGCAGACAGCAGACAGTATTACAATTGGCTAGCCACAGCTGAAACACCAGATTTAGGGTACTGCTATTTTTGGCAATTGTATTTTACCCCTCAATAAAATAGCAAGCACAGCCAAGCCCCTGATGTAGGATATAGCAAAACAAAAACAACACACTATTGATGGTTAAAAATGGACTTGGTGGCAGCTTGTGCTGGCGCACCACAAGACACAAAATGGCCGCCGATCACCCCAGAAAAATGTGACTGAAAAACGCTCTGGGCAGCCTTAAAACAGTGAGCAATTGAATAGCAGATGTTGTATGATACACAGCTGTATACCGATCACTTCATTAAATAAATCCCTGCCTAATCTGGCCCTAACAGCAGCAGCTGCATCCTATCCCTACACTGATCAGAGCAGAGTGACGTGCGGCGCTACGTGACTCCAGCTTAAATAGAGGCTGCGTCACATGATGCACTGGCCAATCACAGCCATGCCAATAGTAGGCATGGCTGTGATGGCCTCTTGGGGCAAGTAGTATGACGCTTGTTGATTGGCTGCTTTGCAGCCTTTCAAAAAGCACCAAGAAAGCGCCGAACACCGAACCCGAACCCGGACTTTTACGAAAATGTATATTTTCTATACAGTTCGGGTTCGCTCATCCATACCCAGTATCCAAAAAGCCGTATTTCTGGCCTAAATGTGACAGTCACTTATGCACGTCTAATCCCAGATGTGCAATATATTAGAGGGTTTTTTCACCTCAGTAGCCAAAAAGCCGTATTTCTGGCCTAAATGTGACAGTGACTTATGCACATCTAATCCCAGAGGTGCAGTATATATTAGAGGGTTTTTTCACCCCAGTAACCAAAAAGCCGTATTTCTGGCCTAAATGTAACAATCACTTATGCACGTCTAATCCCAGATGTGCAGTATATATTCTAGGGTTTTTTCACCCCAGTAACCAAAAAGCCGCATTTCTGGCCTAAATGTGACAGTCACTTATTCACGTCTTATCCTAGATTTTGCATTATTTTAGAGGGTTTTTTCTACTCAGTAACCAAAAAGATGTATTTCTGGTCTAAATGTGACAGTCATTTTTGCACGTCTTATCCCAGATTTTGCAATATATTAGAGGGTTTTTTCACCCCAGTAAGCAAAAAGATGTATTTCTGACCTAAATTTTACACTCACTTATGCACATCTAATCCCAGATGTGCAGTATATTAGAGGGTTTTTTCACCTCAATAACCAAAAAGCCATTTTTCTGGCCTAAATGTGACAGTCATTTATGCACGTCTAATCCCAGATGTGCAGTAAATATTAGAGGGTTTTAGATCGACATCTTAAAAAAGTGAGGAATTAAGATCGACAACAGCTATTAGGTACAATAGAGAAAAACAAGGAGCAAAAAGTTAGTCGAATCCCTTTTGTATCCACATACACAAATATGAGTAATAAGATCTCCAATGTAATAAGACAGAATTGGCATATATTGGGACAGTCCTTCCCGAAGGTGGTAGAATTCCAATCTCCCCCGCTAATGTCATATAAGAGACCAAAAAACCTTAGAGACAGCCTGGTGACGACTGATGTAAAAATCAAAAAGAAAGAGGTTGGGAAGAGGGGATGTTACCCTTGCTTGGGCTGCTGCAATTGCGGCAGCCTAATCAAGGGCGACTCCTTCTTCCACCCGAGAACGGGGAAAAAATATGACATCAGAGGGCGCTATACGTGTAATACAGAATTTGTTATTTATAGTTTGCTGTGCCCGTGTGGCCTTCTTTACATTGGGGAAACAACACAACCATGTAAAGATAGAATAAACCAACACAGGTACACAATACGCAAACTATTTGCTAAAAAAGAAAGCCAGCAAAATCAGGACTGTGAGGACGAGGTTGAGTTGCCGGTACCGGAGCATTTTTGGAAATGTAGGCATAATGTTTCCCAACTAAGGTTTAGGATAATAGATAGTGTTCCTAGGTTGAGGAGGGGAGGCGATAGGGAGAGGCTACTAAAAAAGAAAGAGCTACGATGGATCTATGAATTAGAGACCATGGAGCCAAAGGGCTTGAATAGGGAATTTAAGGTGGGCTCACTCTTCTGAACCCTAAGTCAGGATGTGTGATGTACGCGCTTGGCCTAAAGCCATGTGTGTTCCCTTTTGTATAATTTGACCTCTTTGTATATGTAATATACCCTTTGTATATGTAATATATTTATTGACTTTTATGTATCCTCATTTTTTACTTACATTTACATTTTTTTATCTTGATTTTCAGATGCAGCCGTGCACATGCTGTGCGAGCACCGTACCTGAAATCTATAAAAGACTTACCAGTGGAGTGAAAAACCTATTTGGAGAGCCTTTGGGAGGTAGTGTGGTGCTGTCCAGATGTATACCGGATAAAAACGGATTTAATAATTGGTGACTGCGAACGGGGAATCTGCTGCTGTCGTTCTAGGGATGATAGGAATGGAAATGGAGTGAGATGGTGACTAGGCTGACTAATGAAACAGGCACTCTATCCATAAAAAATTAAATAGGGTAAGGGAGATGACTTATCCAAGTTTTGGATTATAGTCCTCCATCCCCTTGATTCTGTAAGAATGTATGTGACTATAGGGCTGGATGGCCATGGGAACTGGGGGCTGACTCCCCTTGTGCTTATGGTCTATATACCAGCTGTAGATTGAATGGTGGATAGGCCTGACAGTGATCTAATAGCACCATGTGATTCACCCAGAATATAACATGAAAATAGACCCTGAATGACATCGGTAGTTCCCATATTGCAGCGTTTCATATATAGTAGAATAACTGGTATAATTATAGTCCTGGTGTACCCCTGATCGCCCGCATTATGTCTCAGAAGGATTCTCTCCCGAAGTTGTATGTATAACTAGTACCTGGCGTCCGGTAGCATAGCAACCTGTGAGCAATGATAGTACGTCACTGTAGACCTCTAGTCATGTGATCGGGAGCTCCGTCGCATGTCAGAGGGACTGGCGGAAGTGACTCAGAAGGGCGGAAGTGACGCTGCCGGCGCAGGCGCAGTTTGAACTGAGGGACGCCTGGCGAGGAAATACATAGTATATACAGTTTGCTAGTACATTTTGAGCGATGTGGATCCGGGCGGAGCTCGAACAGTATGGTGGCACGATATGCTAAGACCTGAATAATTGAATTAATGAGGATTTGTGTTTTGTAGTGTATATTAGAAATGGTACAGAATGTACATAGAGGGTTAAAAGGGAATGTCTGAATTGTGGCCAATGTGAGGCCAGGGGGAGGTATATATATGTTCACTATACCATGATTGTATTGTGCTTGATAAAGACCGTTTGGTCGAAACGTTGCCACAAGAGGTGAAATAAAAGAAATTGGAATTTATCCTTCTGAGTGCCGCGGCTTCTTCTATTTGTTATTTATCACGGGAACCCACAGACCGGGTGTCATGGTCTTACCTGCTTGCTGCTCTCCTTCGTTTGACATGTGCTGGCGGCCATCTTGGTTTCTGGGTTTCTTGTAGCCTTCCACCCTGCGGCTCCTCCTTCCCCTGGGAGGAGCTGGATGCCTAGCTCATATATATAGGAGGTCTGTGGCTTCAGTTCCTTGCTTGGTCCTCTTGTGTTCACATGCTTCTAAGACTGCTGCTGCTTCTGGTTCCTGATCCTGGCTTCGTCTGACTACCCTGCTGGTTCCTGATCCTGGCTTCGTCTGACTACCCTGCTGGTTCCTGATCCTGGCTTCGTCTGACTACCCTGCTGGTTCCTGATCCTGGCTTCGTCTGACTACCCTTCTGGTTCCTGACCTCTGGCTTCGCAAAGACTCTGCTCGGTTTTACCATCCGTTTGGACTTTTGCTTTACAGCTTTATTTTCAATAAAGCCTTCTTATTTTCACTTATCTCTTGTTGTACGTCTGGTTCATGGTTCCGTGACATTAGGACCAAGCCATGAATTCTGACGGTACAGGGCCATCCTCGCTACCCACGCTGGTTGCCAGACTTGATCAGCAGGATCACCTGTTGGGTCGGTTCGCTGTGGCGTTGCAAACCCTGCTTGAACGCACGGCTCATTTCGCTCCCGTTGCCGATGGGTCGGTTGTCGCTCCTGGGCTCGCTCCTACTGCCGCTCCGGTTGTTGCGCCAGAGTCTACCCCGACACCTGTTGTTGCGCCTGCGGTGTTTCGGGGTATGACCGGTTCTGCCCCTCTTCCACAGCGCTTTGGGGGAGAGCCAACTCAGTGCCGAGGTTTCCTTAACCAGGTGGGCATTTATTTCGAGTTGCTGCCACATGCCTTTCCTACTGAGAGATCAAAGGTGGGCTTCTTGATCTCGCTGCTCTCGGACAAGGCCTTGGCCTGGGCCAGCCCTTTATGGGAGAACAACAATCCGGTGGTTGCCGAGTTTTCCGGTTTTGTTGCTTCTCTTCGGAAGGTATTCGATGTGCCGGCTCGTGCTGCCTCTGCTGCGAAGCTCCTTATGTCCATCAGACAGGGTTCACGATCCGTAGCTGAATACGCCATTGAGTTTCGTACCCTGGCAGCAGAGGTGGGCTGGAATAATGAGGCTCTGGTCGCTGCTTTCTCTCATGGTCTCTCGGATGCCTTGAAGGATGAGGTTGCAGCTAAGGACCTACCAGTTGAGCTCGAGTCTCTTATTTCTTTCCTGATTTTGATTGACACCAGACTCAGGGAGAGACCTTCCTTTAAGGAGAACCTGCGGAGGTCTTCTAACAGATTGGTGCCTACGTTTGCTGTCCCACCCGTGCCTCCCTCTCCTCCCACGCCTCCTGGGGATGACTTGTCTGGGGGTGAACCCATGCAGCTGGGGTTTGCTCGCCTGTCCGAGGGGGAGAGGGCACTCCGGAGACGCGAGGGCCGATGCATGTACTGTGGTCTCGGTGGGCATTTTCGGTTGGCATGTCCGAACCGTCCGGGAAACGCTCGTACCCTGAGATCCTGTCGGGGGCAGATCTTGGGTGGAGTCTCCTCGTCCCCGGTTTCCCGTGTTGACAAACCACTGATCACTGTTGTCCTCTCCTGGGTCGGGGGCTCGGTGACGACCCAGGCGTTGGTGGACTCTGGTGCTGGTGGTTTGTTCATTGATAGTGTGTTCGCTGCCGCCAATTCCATTCCTCTGCAGGCTCGAGGTTCCCCACTGGCTCTTGAGGCGATAGACGGCAGACCCCTTCTGCCGCCACACGTGACTCATGAGACCCTTCCAGTGGGGATAGCCATTGGTGCCGTTCACAGAGAGTCGGTCTGCCTCCAGGTTATTTCGTCTCCACACTACTCGGTGGTCTTGGGGTACCCCTGGCTCCAGAACCATAATCCGACTTTCGATTGGAGATCGGTCGAGATCCTCTCGTGGTCACCGCAGTGTGGGGCTAGTTGCATCCATGGGTCTGTCAAGTTGCTGTGTACTTCCTCGGACTCTCTGTTGCCTCCTGAATACGAGGAGTACCGGGATGTATTCGATAAGGTGCGCGCGGTTGCCCTACCTCCGCACCGCCCATACGATTGTGCCATAGAGTTACAATCTGGTGCCGTTCCTCCTCGTGGCAAAGTCTATCCACTGTCGGTAGCGGAGAATGAGGCCATGGAGGAGTACGTGAGGGAGGCGCTTTCACGCGGACACATTCGCAAATCTTCGTCCCCGGCAGGGGCTGGATTTTTCTTTGTGAAAAAGAAGGGCGGTGAGTTGAGGCCTTGCATCGATTACAGGGGTCTCAATCGCATCACGATCAAGAACGCTTACCCGATACCCTTGATTTCCGAGCTGTTCGATCGCCTTAAAGGGGCCACGGTCTTTACCAAACTCGACCTGAGGGCGGCATATAACCTGGTAAGGATCAAGGCGGGCGATGAGTGGAAGACCGCGTTTAACACCAGGACCGGTCATTACGAATCCTTGGTTATGCCCTTTGGGTTGTGCAATGCGCCCGCAGTCTTTCAGGAATTCATCAACGATGTTTTCCGTGACCTGTTGCAGCAGTGTGTGGTAGTCTATTTGGATGACATCTTGGTATATTCTGAATCCATGGAGGCCCACATTCTGGATGTCAGACGAGTGTTGCAACGGTTACGAGAGAACAAGCTGTTCGGTAAGCTTGAGAAATGCGAATTTCACCGATCCCAGGTAACCTTCTTAGGTTACATCATTTCCGCTGAGGGGTTCTCCATGGATCCTGAGAAGGTTTCGGCTGTCTTACAGTGGCCCCAGCCCAGTGGTCTTCGTTCCCTGCAGCGCTTTTTGGGCTTCGCCAATTATTATCGGAAGTTCATCAGGGACTTTTCCATGCTGGCCAAGCCTCTCACGGATCTGACCAGGAAGGGCAGTAATTCCCAGGTCTGGCCGCTCAAGGCCATCCGAGCTTTTGAGGCCCTAAAGTCCGCCTTTGTGTCGGCTCCGATTCTGTCGCATCCCAACCCTGGGTTGCCCTTTGTCCTCGAGGTGGACGCGTCTGAGACGGGAGTAGGCGCCCTTCTGTCTCAGCGTAGAACACCAGAGGGTCCTCTGCTTCCTTGTGGGTTTTACTCCCGGAAACTGTCTTCCGCGGAGTGCAACTATCAGATTGGTGACAGGGAGTTATTGGCCATCGTGCAGGCCCTTAAAGAATGGAGGCACTTGCTCGAGGGTTCGGTGGTTCCGGTTCTCATCCTGACGGACCACAAGAATCTGACCTACCTTTCTGAGGCCAAGAGATTGACACCACGTCAGGCCAGATGGGCTCTGTTCTTGTCACGTTTTAATTACGTGGTCTCCTACCTACCCGGTTCCAAGAACATCAGGGAGGATGCCTTATCACGGCAGTACTCCGAGCTGTCCAGGGAGGAGTCGATTCCGACTTCGGTCATACCTCCGAATCAGATCCTGGCCGCCATTCGCACCAGCCTGACCTCTCCCCTGGGTGAGCAGATTTTGGCGGCTCAATCTGGTGCTCCCTCTGGGAGACCCAACGGCAGATGTTTTGTGCCTGAGGAGTTGCGCACTCGGTTGTTGCGAACCTACCATAACTCCAAGACCGCGGGGCATCCTGGAAAGAATCAGCTGTCCTGGGCTGTTTAACGTCTGTTCTGGTGGCCTTCCCTACGTTCCGACATCGCCGCATATGTAGCGGCATGCTCCGTTTGTGCCCAGAGTAAGTCCCCTCGGCACCTTCCGTTGGGCCTTCTGCAACCCATAGCCACCGGGGAGCGCCCATGGTCACACCTGGGGATGGATTTCATTGTGGACCTCCCTGCATCCCGAGGCCATACGGTCATTCTCATGATTGTGGATCGGTTTTCCAAAATGTGCCACTGTGTTCCTCTCAAGAAGTTACCCTCTGCACAAGAGTTGGCCACGATTTTTGCCAGGGAGGTCTGCACGGTTTGCCTAAGGAGATTGTGTCGGATCGGGGGAGTCAGTTTGTGTCCAGGTTCTGGCGCGCCTTTTGCTCCCAGTTGGGGATTCATCTCTCCTTCTCCTCGGCCTACCACCCTCAGTCCAATGGGGCCGCAGAACGATCCAATCAGGCCTTGGAGCAATTCCTTCGTTGCTATGTCTCCGATCACCAAGACAATTGGGTTGACCTCCTGCCTTGGGCTGAGTTTGCCAGGAACACGGCGGTGAACTCTTCCTCTGGGACGTCTCCCTTCATGGCCAATTATGGGTTCCAACCTGCCGTGTTACCGGAGGTATTCTCTCCCCAGGATATTCCGGCTGTGGAGGATCACCTTTCCGTCCTACGTGCTTCTTGGGTACAGATCCAGAAGTCCCTTGAGGTCTCTGCGCAGCGCCAGAGACTCCAGGCTGATCGCAGACGAGCGCCTGCTCCTTCCTATCAGGTCGGAGACCGTGTATGGTTGTCCACCCGCAACCTCAACCTTCGAGTGCCCACTCCCAAGCTGGCGCCTCGCTTTGTTGGTCCCTTCCGAGTGCTTCGCAGGGTAAACCCGGTAGCCTATGCCCTTGCGCTTCCTCCTGGCATGCGGATCTCCAACGTGTTTCATGTCTCCCTGTTGAAGCCTCTGGTGTGTAATCGTTTCACTTCCTCGGTTCCTCGGCCTCGTCCGGTCCAAGTGGGCAATCGTGAGGAATATGAGGTGAGCAATATCCTGGACTCACGCCTGGTCCGCGGTCGGTTGCAGTTTTTGGTCCATTGGCGTGGTTATGGTCCAGAGGAGCGTTCCTGGGTTCCCTCCGCAGATGTCCATGCTCCTGCCTTGCTCCGAGCCTTCCACGCACGCTTCCCTCAGAAACCGCTTTGTGCTCCGCGGAGGAGGGGCCCTTGAGGGGGAGGTACTGTCATGGTCTTACCTGCTTGCTGCTCTCCTTCGTTTGACATGTGCTGGCGGCCATCTTGGTTTCTGGGTTTCTTGTAGCCTTCCACCCTGCGGCTCCTCCTTCCCCTGGGAGGAGCTGGATGCCTAGCTCATATATATAGGAGGTCTGTGGCTTCAGTTCCTTGCTTGGTCCTCTTGTGTTCACATGCTTCTAAGACTGCTGCTGCTTCTGGTTCCTGATCCTGGCTTCGTCTGACTACCCTGCTGGTTCCTGATCCTGGCTTCGTCTGACTACCCTGCTGGTTCCTGATCCTGGCTTCGTCTGACTACCCTTCTGGTTCCTGACCTCTGGCTTCGCAAAGACTCTGCTCGGTTTCACCATCCGTTTGGACTTTTGCTTTACAGCTTTATTTTCAATAAAGCCTTCTTATTTTCACTTATCTCTTGTTGTACGTCTGGTTCATGGTTCCGTGACACCGGGATCCAACGCTGCAGGCACCACCACGAATTGGAAAACTGGGACTCCAGTGAGTAGTGCTGACCTAACAATATTTTTGGTGCTCTTGGGGCAAGTAGTATGACGCTTGTTGATTGGCTGCTTTGCAGCCTTTCAAAAAGTGGCAAGAAAGCGCCGAACACCGAACCCGAACCCAGACTTTTACGAAAATGTTCAGGTTCGGGTCCGTGTCACGGACACCCCAAAATTCGGTACGAACCCGAACTATACAGTTCGGGTTCGCTCATCCCTAATAGTGAGTGCCCAGCCTTTTTTTTACATATTTATTTAGATTTATAGATTGGGTGAATCTGTTTTCTGAGAGCACCCATCCGGAGAACCTGATGTAGTAGTGCTGCTTTTTTTGATTTTTTCAAAGCATGAACAGTACATACAATGCATCCAGCATATAGGGGGTTGGGGATGGATATTAAAGGAGGCAGATGGACAGCTATCACTCATCACTGCCATATGCAGGAGGAGTGGACCCTGAACCGCTGCACATTGAGAAGCTAAGTATCAGTTACACAATACTGCTCTTTCTCTGGCTGGCCCCAATACACTTGGAGGTGCCGTGGATACTTCTCCATTTGTGTATATGTGTATACTTTGTTTTGCATATAGGTCCCCTGATGACCTGGCTGACTGCCAGTGAAACGCGTCGGGACTATGTCTTTTCTTGGTACTATATGATTTGTATGTCCTTGGATGTGTGACACCTTTGCATTTCTGACGAAGATGGGCAGTCACTGTCATTGCCTGCAAGGGACACTAAGGGACATATAGTGAGGGCATTAATTTGAGTTAGAACCAAGGGATACATTAGGGGAAGAGACCCAGCATCTGTCTCCCTCTTTATCTGTATCCCTATGTTTCGTAAACTCACCCTCCCAGCAAGTGTTTACATTTCACACCTGCTTCTCCTCTCTACCTATTTCATTGGTGGTGTCTGACTACTAATGCATGTAGTCTCCAATTAAGTTATTGGGCCTATTATTTTAACTACTGACTAATAAAAGTTATTTTTAAGGTAATCCCACTTTTCAATTATACTTACAATATTTATGGGTGCCATACACATTATTACTATTTGACTGGTTTCAATCCCAGTTAAGTGATCATTCTTATGGGTCAAAGTTCTTCACAATGTAAAAAAATATGGCGGGTGCGAATATCTCCATATGTTTGCATGTTCGGTGAATCGCGAACACGCAAAGTTCACAGCGAAACGACAGCTGGGTGAACCACAAGGCCATCTCTATTCAGCATTTATTAAGGTGCTAAAGCCAGAGTGTTTCTAAGGAGACTTTTTGCATTCTGTTTTCTAGTAAACATAAACATTGTTCCCTAAAAAAGTATATTACAATTCCCTTTAAAGGGCTTGTGAGGTTATCAAGCACCCCGACCATTCAGCTGTTTGAAGAGGTATCTGCACTCATGACATCCCTACAAAATAAAATAAAAATAAACTGAAATGGCATTTACGCTTTAAATTACACATTTAGCTCTCCTACATCTATATAGGACTTCTGACTGATTGCATATTTTTATATTTAAGCTGAACATGTCAATGGTCAACCTGCCCACAGATTCTGCTATTTTCTGCTATATTCTAAGGATATTAATAGTTATTTTAATGGAAAAGGATACATAAACCCTTCAGCCTAAAGTAATAAAATGAGAGTAAGTACTGCAGTGCATCTTCTCATATATATGATTCTCTAAAGGGCATTAACCTTTTGTATATTAAAGAACTTGTATAAAATTGTTTTCAGATAGTACAAAACTCCAATTTTATTACATGAAAAAATTCTCTGTTGCACATTGGGGATTACTGCAAAATGTTTAATGATATCACAACATATTTTATTTTTACAAAACTCTAAAAGTTTAGGAGACATACGAAACTATTCACTAATTAGATGTATAAAGCTTGAGAAGTGATAATATCAAGGAAAGAAAGAAACAGCTGTCAAATGAACTGTATGACGACACCATGGTTCCCTGAGATTAGACACTAAACCATGGGACACAAGGAGTTAATACTAAATAAATGGACTGGGTCTTTAGAAAATGCACAGCGCATCTTTAAACCTTATGAAGGGAATTTTGATTATTTTGATCGGGTACACATGAAGGAGACTCATACTATAATAAAACCCCATTATAGCATTGGTCAGTCTAGCACTGTCCTAACACAGTTTAGCCATTCATGGCCAGAAGGCATTTAATTTAAAATATGCTTGTTTTTACAGGTCCGTCATTGTACTGTATGTGCTTTTTCATCTAATATTTAAATAGGAATTCTTACTAAATATGATAATCCATTTGATCTAGCCAAACTGTACAATTATTATTCTGCTTTCACATTGGGTTTTCTTTATAAAGATGTTAAGTATGATGTGCTATAAGATAACTGGTATTTAATGTAAAAAGTCTACATTGTTGACATAGAATCTATATCGGTACATAAGAGGAATGGAAGTCCTGTATGGATATGCCAAGGCCTATATTTGTAGACTTCCATATATGAAGAGGCAGAAGCATCTACAGATGTTGCTATTTTCACACCTGAACTCCGGAATATTTCCATATTATCAGGTCCGGAGTTTTAAAAGAGTTTGCCTTTCACACATGTAGCTATCACCCCAGAAATGTTCCATGTCGGGTACTTCTCACTACAGAGGAAATGTTCCAGGTGCCTAGACAAGGGGTGGGAACTTTAGGCATGACCACTGTGATTTTCTGGAACACTTACTAAAGTTTTCTCACATATGCGCTCACTCGGACATAACCCGGAGTTGGTAATTTTCATGTGTACTTAGTGCGGGGAGAGACGTTAGCAGGCGCTAGGGACACTGCTAGGAAAGATTTCATTGTGCTAAAAAAAATTTTTATAAGTTCAGAGAAAGATTAGTCAAGGTGTAGGGAAAGGATAGGGAGGTATTATCTACGCTTTAAAAGAAGAACAGGGTGCAAAAGGAGCGATTCTATTACACCTTGCTGCACTAATCCAGATTGGTGTTATACTGCTGGTTTTAGGTTGCTTGCACTATATGATACATCACTAATTCCAGCAAACCCTGCTTGTGATTGGGGTGAAAGTTCTGTGTGATACAGCCATTTACAGGGTGTATTAATAGGAAAGATACGTACGTCCTATTAGCCGTTCTCTGTTAATTTTACATTGTTTTACTTTTTTGGAGGGGGGATTTATTAATAGGAAAAAAAAGGAAAAATATATGTCATAATTGCCATTCAGCAGTTCAGCCGTGAAGTTACATTGTACTACAGCCATTTACGGGGTGTATTAATAGGATAGATACGTATGTCCTATTAGCCGTCCTACATTGATTTTACATTATTTAACTTTTTTTTTGGGAGTGTATTAATAGGGGAAAAAAAGAAAAATATATGTCATAAGTGCTGTTTGGCGGTGAAGTTATATTGTACTACAGCCATGTATGGGGTGTATTAATAGGAAAGATATGGACGTCCCATTAGCCGTTCTGCATTGATTTCACATAGTTTTTTTTTTTTTTGGGGGGGGGGTCTATTAATAGGGGGAAAAAAAGGGTAAAGTTACATTGTACTAAAACCATTTATGTGGTGTATTAAAAGGAAATATACGTAAGTCCCATTAGCCGTTCTGCGGTGAATTGTGATTTATTAAAAAAGATTTGGGGGGGGGGGAGTTTATTAATCAGAAAATAAATATATGTCTTAATTGCTGTTCAGCGCTGAAGTAGAATTGTACTACAGCTATTTACGTGGTGTAGAAAAAGGAAATATACGTACGTCCCATTAGCCGTTCAGCGGTGAATTGTGATTGTTATATTTCTTTTTTTAGGGTGTAGAAATAGGGGGAAAAAATTAAAAAATATATGTCATATTTGGCATTCAACGGTGAAGTTACATTGTACTACAGCCATTTACATGGTGTAGAAAAAGGAAATATATGTACGTCCCATTAGCCGTTCTGCGGTTAATTGTGCTTGTTGTATTTCTTTTTTTAGGGGGAGTAGAAATGGGGAGAAAGTTACAGTGTACTACAGCCATTTACGTGGTGTAGAAAAAGGAAATATACATGCGTCCCATTAGCCATTCTGTGGTGAATTTTGATTGTTATATTTCTTTTTTTGGGGTGTAGTTATAGGAAAAAGAATACGTCTTAATTGATCTTCTGAGGTGAATTGTGATATTTTTTTTGAGTGGGGGGAAGTTTATTAATCAGAAAATATATATATATATATATATATATATATATATATATGTCTTAATTGCCATTAAGAGGTGAAGTAACATTTTACTACAGCCTTTTTTTGGAGAGTATTATTTTAATTTAATTATTTTATTATACAGTATGTCAGACAGAAAGGTGACAGGCCCTTCAAAGGAAACGGGCAGTGGCCAAAATGTTTATGTCGCAGGCAGCAGAAGAAGGGGGGTGGCAGCAGGAGTCACAGCAAGAGGTTTAAGCTTTTATTACGAAACTGGCTTGATTCACAGACACCCTCTGAGAGGGAATTCCAGAGTCAAATGAGACATTTTTTTGCTTATGGATCAGTTGGAGGCGGAAGCACATAAAAATCAGAAGTCAACCAGGTTTTTAGACAAATGGAATGTATTTATGTCTAAACACCTATCTGCAGAGGATATTAACTCCCTGATGACAAATTTTCAACACACAGAGTGGTATTTATTGAGAGACCTGAAAGGGACTCAATAAAGACATAACTATGTAGCAACGTACAAACAGATATAGAAATTTAAGATTAGTGGGTCATATCCAGATGGAAAAAAGTTGGGGGGAGAGGGGAGGGAAAGATGTTGAGGGTTTAACATAAGTGTACTTTTTGTATCTATGTCAGAGATACTTTTTCAACTCATGTATATTGATGATTATTGTACATGTAAAAATGTCCATATGCATATGATTACTTGCAACTGAAACTTTCAATAAAATGTTGAAAAAAAAAAAAAAGAGGTTTAAGCTCCCGTTGTCATCTAGGGGTCGTGTCTTCACCAGCAACCCAGTGGTGCTTGAATGGTTGACTATGTGTTCAACTTCGTCGCAAGTGACATCAGACACCCCTAGCCAAGAGTCGGTGGGTTCCTCTGACACAATGCTTAGTTGGCATGGCCTGGAAGCAGCCCCTGTGCCCCACACCTGTCCTGAACATTCCTCTGCTCTGTCATTTTCAGCTCCCTCAGCGCGAAAAGTATTATATGCCGTAGGCTCGGCTCCACTTTTCAGCGAGGACGAGCTACTAGAGGAGAGTCAGCAGCTACTGCCTAGCCAAGATCTGGAGGAGATATCCCCCGCTTCCTCCGGTAGGCGTGCAAGTAGTTGAGAGCGGTCAGGCGCCTGGCCCTGAGACCTTTGAGGGGGACATCAGTGACATGCAGACAGTAGCGGATGATGATGATAATGTAGCCGATCGCACTTGGGAGCCGGGTGAAGAAGGGGCTTCATCATCATCATCATCATCATCAGGAAAAGAGGGTGCCAGCTTGCACGTGAGGCAGTGGCTGAGCCAGCAGGGTGGCAGCATGGCATTGAGTCAGCAAGGTGGCAGCAGCAGGAGGTCAAGAGCCAAACGTTCCCGGGGTAGACCACCTGCATCGCAGGAGCCTACCAGCCCAGAAAGTAGCGGTGCAGGGGTTCATGGAGGCAGCAGTAGCAGGCAGTCAGCATTGAGTGTTGGGGGGGAAATGCCATACTGTGCTGTGTGGCAATTTTTTGTTAGGCCACCGAAGGAGGTGAATATGGCCATTTGCCAAATTTTTGGGCAGAAGGTAAAACGTGGCCAGGGTGCCAATGTTGGCACTGCAGCCCTGTTTCAACACATGCAGCATTACCATAAAGTGGCCTGGGAGAACCGTGGCTTCGATGTGGTGGTCCACCCTGCCGCAGCAACCTCTGCATCACCCAGTGGCACTCACCCAATTTCACGCAGTCAAAGCTCCACCACCTCAGCCAAATGGAGCTGTCTGTCATTTCCAACAGTATGCGTGCACTCATCCAACGGCTCAGAATCTGAACGTGCTTCTGGCCAAGTTGCTGGTGCTGCAGTCCCTCCCTTTTCAAGTGGTGGACTCTGCACCTTTCAGAGAACTGATGGCTGGTGCCAAGTCAAGGTAGAGAGTCCCAAGCCATCATTTCTTTTCCAAATAGGCAGTACCAGCCCTGCACACATATTTAGAACAGAAGGTGGACCAGTCCTTGAGCCTGTCGGTGTCTGCCAAAGTGCACGGCAGCGCCGACGTGTGGAGCTGCAACTATGGCCAAGGAGAATATATGTCCTTTATGGCCCACAAGGTTCCTGCCCAGTCACACCAGCAACTTGGCCAGGTGACGCCGCTTCCGCCTCCACGTTCTCACGCCGTTGGTCCTACGACAAGATCCCCCTTTGTCTCCTCATCCTCCACCGTGTCCTGAGCCTCTACTGCAGGGACGATTCACAGTTCCCCTCCAGCATACCACATGTGCAGGGCACGGTGGTGTCACGCTGTTCTGCACCTAGTTTGCCTGGGCGAACGGATTCACACAGGGGAGCAACTGGTCTGTGTCCTTCATCAAGAAATCGAATCGTTGTCTCCTCGACAACTCAAAATCAGAACCATGGTGACTGACAACGGGAAGAACATGGTGTCGGTGATGCATCAAGGAGGGCTGAGCCATGCGCCCTGCATTGCGCACCTGTTAAATCTGGCTGTAAAACAGTTCCTGAAGTCTTCACCCCATCTGCAAGACATCCTAAAAATGGCCAGGAAACTTTGCATGCACTTCAGCCACTCATACACCGCAAAGGACACACTCCTTGAGCTGCAGCGGCAAAACAGCGTCCCCCAACATAGGCTGATATGTTACGTTTCCACTCATTGGAATTCCACCCTCCATATGTTGGACCGACTATACAAACAGAGAAAGGCCATAAACGATTTTTTGATAATACAGGCGGATAGAGGTACCCTGTGTAACTTCGATGTTAGCCAGTGGCAGCTTATGCGTGACACCTGCCGTTTGCGCAGGCCCTTTGAGGAGGCCACTTTATTTGTCAGTCACCAGGACTATGGGATGAACAACATCATTCCACTGATTCATGTCCTGGAACAAATGCTGCTAAATATGTCTGGCCATGGGCCATGGGACAGGAGACGTGGCAACTATATCTCACGGTCACATGAGCCCTGTGGGGGCTGAACTAGAGAAGGAGGAGGAGGACATTGGAGCACAAGCAATGTGTAGAGAAATGGATGGTCTTTCTACACAGGTGACAGGAGATGAGGAGCAGGAGCAGCCAGAGGAGCTACAGGGCGATGAGGAAGAGGAGACAGAGGACCCAGACACACTGTGGCAGTATGCAGTGGAGATGGAGGCAGGGAGTACCCCCGAGTCACTTGCGCAACCGGCCTGATGCATGCTCACTTGCTTGTGTAGTAACAGCCGAATTGTCACCATTTGGCAGAGGGATGACTACTGGCTCTCCACCATTCTAGATCCTTGGTACCGGTTCAAAATGGAGGCCTTTTTTTTTTACTCCCGCTGAGAGGGAGGACAAACTGAACTACTATCGAGACATCCTATGTAGTCAGTTGGCTGCTGCCTATGTGCGCCATCACCCATCCTCACGCAGGTCTGACTAGGGGGGCCCTCTGTGCTAACGTTCCACTGCCTTGGCTGCTGGGGGTGGAGGCACAGGAGCAGTACCAGCTTCATCAGCAGTAACTTAAGTCTAGAGTCGCTGATGAGCAGTTTTCTTCACCCGCCTACTGAAGAAACTACTCACCAGTAACAGCACCTGAACCAGCAGGTTGTGGAATACTTGGACTGCACCCTGCCACCCCACATCGAAGATCCCCATATTTGTGGCCGTAACTGGCCGATTTTGCCTTGGACAAGCTTTCCTGTCCGGCCAGCAGTGTGGCATCAGAGCGGGTGTTTAGTGCAGCGGGGGCCATAGTTACCCCAAGGAGAACTCGCCTGTCCACCCAAAGTGTGGAGAAACTGACCTTTGTGAAGATGAATCAGGCGTGGATCAGCCAGGATTTTTAAACACCAGTTCCTGATGCATCAGACTAGATCATCCATGGTGCCACACCAACTTTGAAAAAAGAGAACTGTTTCTTCTGGCTACCTGCTTCAGCTACCATTTTGATGCTGCCACCCGCCTGATGCCACACCTGCTGCCAGGTGCTCCTACTGCCAGCCACCATCTTCAGCTGGTACTGGTATTGCCCCCCACCTCCCCACTCTGTCACTGGACCACTCTGTGGTCTCCTTATGCTGCTGCCACATCACCGCTCTGTGGTCTCCTCATGTTGCTGCTACCTCAACACTATGTCACTAGGCCACTCTGTGGTCTTCTCATGCTGCTGCCACTTAAACACTATGTCACTGGGCCACTTTGTGGTCTCCTCATGCTGCTGCCACTTCACCACTCTGTGGTCTCCTCATGCTGCTGCCACATCACTACTCTGTGGTCTCCCCATGCTGCTGCTACCTCAACACTATGTCACTGGGCCACTTTGTGGTCTCCTCATGCTGCTGCCATGTCACCACTCTGTAGTCTCCTCATGCTGTTGACACATCACTACTCTGTGGTCTCCTCATGCTGCTGCTACTTCACCACTCTGTGGTCTCCTCATGCTGCTGCCACCTCAACACTATGTCACTGGGCCACTTTGTGGTATCCTCATGCTGCAGCCACTTTCACAACTCTGTGGTATCCTCATGCTTCTGCCATCTCACCACTCTGTGGTGTCCTCAAGCGGCTGCCACCTCACCACTATGTCACTGGGACATTCTGTGGTCTCCTCATGCTTCTGCCACTTTACCACTCTGTGGTCTCCTCATGCTGCTGCCACATCACTACTTTGTGGTTTCCTCATGCTGCTGCTACCTCACCACTATGTCACTGGGCCACTCTGTGGTCTCCTTATGCTGCTGCCACCTCAACACTATGTCACTAGGCTACTATGTGGTCTCCTCATGCTGCTGCCATCTCACCATTCTCTCATTTGGCTACTCTGTGGACTTCTCATGCTGTTCCCATTCCAACAGCCACTATTTTGCCTTTTTGGCCTGGTTGACATCATCATTTATTTGACCCTTCTTCTGATTTGTCAGAAGGAAGGAAAAATGAGACACACAATGGATCCTGTCTATGTAGCAGCTGTAAGGCCTGTATGATATGGTCCCTATTTTGCATCATCAGAATTGGCTTATGATTTGGCTCGAGCCAAAAGCAGGAGCGAGTACAAAACACAGAAGACATGCAAATATTCCATTCACTTGTCATCTCTGTTTTGGATCTACTCCTATTTTTTTGGGCTTTAGCAATACTGATGGATTACTGACCAAATGGTGACCAAATGGTGACCAAGTGAAGGTGGATGCTCAACAGACAGGATCTGGTTTTTGGAGGTTATTGTTCTGACGGATCAGAGGAAGGGCAAAATAATCAGTGACATCAACACAAACTTACTGCTGACACCCTCTCCACTCTGTTGGGGGTCTCTACTTGTATAAGCATTTAATAGAACAGATTCTGTAGACATCTATGTAGAATCAGATGACGACGGTGTAAAAGGAGTGTGCATCTTCTTGACGCTAACATTGACCTGTAAGGCTGAGTTCAAACTTGGTCAGTTTTGGCCCCGTAACTGCCCAAATAAGTGAAGTGTGCAGTGATTCTAAGAGTGACGCCTGTCATCTGCGTGTCAAACTGACTCACAGTATTGTTTCACTACCACAGCAGACTCCCTATGTGTGTTTCTGTAAGGCACAGTGTTCTACACCACTATAAAGGCTCTCTGCAGCCAGGAAATAGCTGTTTTTTAACAAAATTCTCCACAAATAAATTAGGATTGAACCAAATCTTTTAGGAAAATTCTGAGAACCGACCGAATCAAATTTTTAAGAAATTTGCTCATCTCTAGTCGCGACCTTCTAGATTGAATAAAACGCGTGTTGACATGATAATGTCATCACGTCATTAGGCTGGGCGGATGCGGTGACATCACAATGATGTCACCTCACCCGGCCAGCGTAATGGCATCACATGTCTGTGCGGGCGAGATTTGGCTAGTTTTTCTCAATCAAGATGGCAGTGACGACCTCTCTGTGAGCAAATAGATGAGGTGAGTATGTTTTTTTTTGCACCACCATTTCAAGAAAAATTGATTTGTTACCACAAAGCGCCAAGAAATTCGGATTCATGGTGAATGAAATTTTTCCTGAAATTAAACCAAAGTCAATTGGCTTAACTTCCTTTCACTCAACACTAGTGCTAACCAATGAGCAACCTGTCATTTTTCTTTGCGCATGATGTCTGTTTACCAGGAGAAATTCTATTGCCGTAGAACAAGTCAGCAGGTAGAATAGTGAAACCATTACAAGCTATGAACAGTCCCACAGTTCTTGACTTGGATAGGAGCCATACCCTCAAGTGACACTGTCCATTCAAATAATTCACTGAGCTTCCCATGGAAGAAACATGCCCTTGGACAGTTCAAATACTCTGCTGGTTTGTACGTCTTTCTAAATAAAGTGCAGAATATTACTTCCTCTAAGACAGGATCCCTAAAGCTGATAGCCTTAGCCCCTGCAAATTTCTATCTTATAATAATGTACTAGACATTCAAAAACAGTACACATTCTGAAAACCTACCTTTTTTAGTATTAACACCAGTAAATGTTTTTTCCGAACCAAATTGTAAAGCCAATTATAAGTAAGGCTTTCGAGTCCCTGAAAAAACCTTCAATTTTCATGTAACTAAAATATAAATTAAATAGTCATTCATTTCATAGCAAATATAGTTTGCTTTTCACTACTATAGGTACATGTATACCTACGGTACCAATGTTTCAAAGCGTCATCCCTTTCAAGTACATATTCATCAATGCAATCATTAGAACATTCAAGATATAAGATCTGATGCCCTATGAGAGGTTTAATATTAGCATAAGACCTCTGAATTCATCAGAGGTCTACTATTTGAATAAGACCTTGTATGCCCTTTCAAAGATCTACCAATAACAAAAAACACAACTTAAAAGCTCTAGACATTTTCATACTGCGTTTTTATTGTTCATTTGCTTTCTAAATTTCAAATTTAAGCAACTTTCCAAACAGTGAAATAAATGTTCTACCATTTTGCTTCTGAAGAATGTGTGCGAGTCCTTCATCTATCTGATGGTGCAGCTGAATAAATCTCCAACAGCTCTTGTCTAGTGATGGACGAACATCGGCCAGGACAATTCGCAAACGCGCGTTCGCGAGCAAATGTTCGCGAACCACATGTTCGCGACGGGCCCCATTCACTTTAATGGCACGCGAACCTCAAAAACGTTCAGGTCATATTTGCAACCAGCAAACACTTACTAGAAATAACAAAACAATAACAAACACATGTGCACTCTGCAGTAATACTAAATCCTCAAACTGATTTTAAAATTGAGAGATTAGTCAACATGTCCTACGGTATAGAACATGTCTAAGCCCGGACACCGCGACAAGGTTTCTCAAGTAGCCCGGGACCCTACACTCTCCTACCTGAGCCGTACGGGCAATACCAGGAGCCAGTGGGCAAATTACAGGAGCATAAGGCCGACTCACAAACAACTCACCAGTTACCTCCAGCATGTGGCCATGCTTGCAATGGGAGGAGGGAGGAGTTTGTGAGTCCCACTCAAGACTTGCTGATATGTCCCAGGCCTCACAGGTGCACCTAAATGTGACCTGTAGATGGAAAACAGGCACATTTAAATTGGAGTTTATACACCTCCAGGAATCTATATATACAAACTAAGAAGACAGGTTGGCATTAGCAGGAGGTGCTTAAAACCCACACGCAGTCGCGCACATATACAGGGGAGCAAATCCTGCACTCGTGGCCCGCCGCCAATGGCAATCTCCAGCAAAATGCATACAATGGAGGATGCCCGCGGCGAACCACAAGCACCACAATAGACATCCCACACAAGGTAACAAGTGCGGATGTAATAATTAATATAGGTAGGAGAGTGTAGGGTCCCGGGCTACTTGAGAAACCTTGGCGCGGTGTCCGGGCTTAGACATGTTCTACACCGTAGGACATGTTGACTAATCTCTCAATTTTAAAATCAGTTTGAGGATTTAGTATTACTGCAGAGTGCACCTGTGTTTGTTATTGTTTTGTTATATTGTTATATTAATTATTACATCCGCACTTGTTACCTTGTGTGGGATGTCTATTGTGGTGCTTGTGGTTCGCCGCGGGCATCCTCAATTGTGTGCATTTTGCTGGGGATTGCCATTGGCGGCGGGCCACGAGTGCAGGATTTGCTCCCCTGTATATGTGCGCGACTGCGTGTGGGTTTGAAGCACCTCCTGCTAATGCCAACCTGTCTTCTTAGTTTGTACTTACTAGAAATACTCAAATAGTCCCACAACATGGACAGTGATATACCAGAGGGGGATCATTGCCATAAATTCCCACAAAAAAAAATATGCATTTTAATCAGGGGCCATTTTTATGCATTTTAAAGGGAAACTCTCAAAAATGTGCCCTGCTGGAGCTCAGAATTTTTTTATTTCCTATCGGTTTGATGTATACAAATGTGCAGCACTCCACGTTTTTGTATTAGAAAAATGCATACGTTAATGTAATTATTTTTTTTATACCATGGAACTGTATGGTGAACGGACGCCACTGTACGGCATCAGTCTGAGGCATCTGTTAACGCATACATTTTTGGTATGCATTAAATGGATGGCAAAAATAGGATGTGAACCCAGCACTAGTGTCAGAATAAGCACTAGTACACAGCGGAGTAGCGTGGCGGAGAGGGGAGGCCGCCATGTACTGACAGAGCGCTACCTGGTCCTGGTGGTAAGGGATCAGGACTAGAGATAGCCTTGCGGTTCACCCAGCGGTCGTTTTGCGGCGAACTTAGCTCGTTTGCGGTTCGCCGAACAAGTGAACATATGGAGATGTCCGCCAGCGCCATATTCTTTGTATTGTGCAGAACTTTGACCCATGACACATCCATCAGGTGGGACAGGACAGCCAACTGAGACGTTTCAGCACATAGACACACCCTCTACCCTATAAATAATCCTGATCTGGCAGCCATTTTACATTCAGATTTTTTCCCAGTGTAGGGAGAGGTTGCTGTGTGGAGCAGGGACAGACTGTTAGGGACACCAAACGCTAGCTAACAGGTCCTCAAAAGTCCTTTTAAGGACTGGTATAGGTGTGCTATCGATAGGTGTGACATACAGAGGGGTTTGTTATACTTATAATATACTTTCTAATAGAGGTGGGACAATTTTTTTTCCGAATCCGAATAGGTTCTCGAATATATTAAATCTTTTGAATCTTGAATCCTATGAATCCTGTACATAAGAATTGTGTGAACGGTGTAACAAACAAAGTGATCCAAACACTTATGGGGGGGATCTGTGGATGACACTGCTATGGGGGGAATCTGTGGATGGCACTGTTATAGGGGGGTATCTGTGGATGGCACTGTTATGGGGGGGATCTGTGGATGAGACTGTTATGGGGGATCTGTGGATGGCACTGTTATGGGGGGGATCTGTGGATGGCACTGTTATGGGGGGATCTGTGGATGGCACTGTTATGGGGGATCTGTGAATGGCACTGTTATGGGAGATCTGTGGATGGCACTGTTATGGGGGATCTCTGGATTGCACTGTTATGGGGGATCTCTGGAAGGCATGCTCCACTGCTTCCAATTTAGTGCAAATTGGGGCCTTCATGCTCCAGTGTTTGAAGAGGGACTCCCGTATAAAAAGCAATTAGGGCAAGGACTAGTACTGGGTGGCAGCGTTAGTCCCCCGGTACATACACCAAATGGCGGACATGTTACCAGCATCACAGAGGGCTGTCAGAATGCAGCATTTCCAGGCCTTGCTTCAAGAAATGCTGCATTCTGCTGTTGCGGGCGCTGGCAGAGGAGTTTCCACCCACAGAGAAACAGTTGCGGGTACCAAACCTACAGCACATGCAAGAAGAGGGCGGTTGGGGAGATGTTGGTCACTTCGGATAGGAGATCATTCTTGCAGCCAACCCATCGACAGCTGCCCTCCGGATCCAGCCTCTGGGAACGCCTATATCGACAGATGTCTGACTACATCGGGTTAATGGCCGATGTGGACACTCTGAGAAGAGAGGAACCCCTTACTGGGTGTACAGGCTTGACCTGTAGCCAGAGCTGGCACAATTTGACATGGAACTCTTGGCTTGCCCCTCATCTAGTGTCCTGTCCGAAAGGACGTTCAGCGCAGCAGGGGGGGATCGCAACCGATAAGCGCACTCGTCTATCTCATGACAGTGTGGACTACCTCACATTTCTAAAAATGAATTAGGCATAGATCTCGGAGGAATTCAACACCTGTGACGACTAAGTTTAATTGAATTTTCTCATACCAGCCCACACATATCTGCCACCACCCAGAACAAATAATGGTCCCTGTCTTATGTAAATACAGTGGCATAAAAGGCTTTTTCTGTCCGGATAATGCCTAATGTTTGAGGCTACAGAGAAATTCAACACCTGTAACGACCACGTTTTATCGAATTTCAACTATTATTATTTGGGTTTTTTTCAAGAGAGGGGATTTCGTTAGCCATGTTTTTAATCCAATTTTATATTTTAAGTTATTTTAAACATATGTATTTGACATGTATTTGTACTGGCCTGCAGTAAAATTGATATCCAATGACCGACTAATATACCTCCAGCCACATAATCACTTGTTCTTTTCTGTACTTTGAATGCCTAATGTTTGGGGCCTGTAATCTAACTGGCAAACAGTAAAATTGTTATACGGTGACCGCCTAATGTACCTCCAGCCACATTATCAATTGTTCTTTTTTGTACGGTAAATGAATCATTTTTGGGGCCTATAGTCTATTGGCCTGCAGTAAAATTGATATCCTTTGACCGTCTAATATACCTCCAGCCACATAATCACTTGATGTTTTCTTTACGTTGAATGCATAATGTTTGGGGCCTGTACTCCACTGGCCTGCATTAAAATGTATATCCAATGACCGTCTAATATACCTCCAGCCACATAATCACTTGATGTTTTCTGTCTGGTGAATTAATAATTTTTGGGGCCTGTAGTCCACTGGCATGCAGTAAAATTGATATCCATTGACCCTCTAACATACCTCCAGCCACATAATCACTTTATCTTTTCTGTACGGTGAATGCATAATTTTTGGGGCCTGTAATCTAACTGGCCAACAGTAAAAATTTATACGGTGACCGCCTAATGTACCCCCAGCCGCATTATCAATTGTTTTTTTCTGTACAGTGAATGAATCATTTTTGGGGCCTGTAGTCCACTGGCCTGCAGTAAAATTGATATCCAATGACCATCTAATATACCTCCAGCCACATAATCATTTGATATTTTCTGTCCGGTGAATGCCTAATGTTTGGGACCTGTACTCCCGTGGTCTAAAATAGAAATTTTCTAGGCTCCAGCAGGGCACATTTTTGAGAGTTTCCCTTTAAGACGCCAAAAAATGGCCCCTGATTAAAATACATCTTTTTTTGTGGGAATTTTTGCTATTGATCTCCCTCTGGTATGTCACTATCCAAGTGGTGGGACGATTTGTGCACTTCTAGTAAGTATTTGGTGGCTGCAAATATGTCCTGTGGGTTTTTCAGGTTCGCCTGCCGTTAAAGTGAATGGAGTCTGCCGCGAACTTGCGTTTCGCGAACATTTGTTCGCGTTCGCGAATCGTCCCGGCTGATGCTCGTCTATCACTAATGAGGACTGTGTTTCCCAAGGATAATTTTCTACTGGGAAATACAGGGCACAGTATAATACACTAGAATCTATATAATATAAAGATATTAACCCTACCCCCGAATAATAATACAATTAGGTGGTCATTTATTATATAGAAATACGTCTATGTTAGGTCCTTAGCACCGCAATCTGCATATTTTTCCTGAAAGGGATACAGTTATGGCCATCCAGTTATTGGATACCACTGCCATACATTGATCGGATAACACTTCTGTATAGTAACCGGATAATACCGCCATACCGTGACGTACAGGGAATGACTAGGGGGACTGCACAGGGTGTGGTAAGGGGGCACAAAGGGTATAAGGGGGCACAGTACGGGGTGAAGGGCACAGTACGGGGTGGGGGCACAGTCACATGACCCTGTGACAATAGAAAGTCCTTATGGTGAATGAGGTTCATACACCACCATAATGAGAGTCAGAGGAGTGAGACAGGGGTGTGATTATGTGGCTAGACCCCAAAATTAAGGCAATAGGCATTCACCTGACAGCAAAGAACTTTGGATTTTGTGGCTGGAAGTACATTAGGCAGTCACAGGATAAAAATGTAACTGTCGGTCAGTACAGGAACCAAAAATTAGCCAATAGGCATTCACCTGACAGCAAAGAACTTTGGATTCTGTGGCTGGAGGTACATTAGGAGCTCACAGAATAAAAATGTAACTGTCAGCCAGTACAGGCCCCAAAAATAAGGCAATAGGCATTCACCTGACAGCAAAGAACTTTGGATTCTGTGGCTGGAGGTACATTAGGCGGTCACAGGATAAAAATGTAACTGACGGCCAGCATATGCCCCAAAAATTAGGCAATAGGCATTCACCTGACAGCAAAGAATTTTGGATTCTGCGGCTGGAGGTACATTAGGCGGTCACAGGATAAATATGTAACTGTCTGCCTATTGGCTAATTTTTGGGGCCTGTACTGGCCGATAGTTACATTTTTATTCTGTGACCGCCTAATGTACCTCCAGCCACCGAATCCAAAGTTCTTTGCTGTCAGGTGAATGCCTATTGGCTAATTTTTGGGGCCTGTACTGGCCTTCACCTGACAGCAAAGAACTTTGGATTCGGTGGCTGGAGGTACATTAGGCGGTCACAGAATAAAAATGTAACTGTCGGCCAGTACAGGCCCCAAAAATTAGCCAATAGGCATTCACCTGACAGCAAAGAACTTTGGATTCTGTGGCTGGAGGTACATTAGGCGGTCACAGGATAAAAACGTAACTGTCGGACAGTAAAGGTCCCAAAAATTAGCCAATAGGCATTCACCTGACAGCATAGAACTTTGTATTCTGTGGCTGTATGTACGTTAGGCGGTCACAGGATAAATATGTAACTGAAGGCCAGTATAGGCCCCAAAAATTAGGCATTAACCTGACATAAAAGGCCTTTTATGCCGCTGTATATACATAAGGCAAGGACCATTCTTTGTTCTGTGTGGTGGCGGATATGTGTGGGCTGGCATGAGGAAATTCGATTACACGTGGTCATCACAGGTGTTGAATTCCTCCGAGATCCATGCATTATTCATTTTAAAAAATGTGAGGTAGTCCACACTGTCCGAGCTAGGTGAGTGTGCTTATCGGTCATGATTCCCCCTGCTGCGCTGAGTGTCCTTGCGAACAGGACACTCGACGAGGGGCAAGCCAAGAGTTTCATGGCTGGATCGGAAGGGCGGCTGTCGATGGGTACTTGCAAGAATGATCTCATATCTGAAGTGACCAACACATCTTCAAACCGCCATCTTTTTGCAGGCGTGGTATAAGTGGTAAAAACACCTGTTTCGCTGTGAGTGGAAATTCCTCTGCCAGTGCCCGCAAAGCAGAAGGCAGCATCTCTCGCAGCAAGGCCTGAAAATGCTGCATTCTGACAGCCCTCTGTGATGCTAGTAACATGTCCGCCATTTTGTGTTTCTTGCCACTCAGTACTGGTTGTTGTCCTTTATGTTTTTTATACAGGGGTCCCTCTTCAAACACTGGAGCATGAAGGCCCCCATTTGCACTTAATCGGAAGCGGTGGAGCGCCCTGACTCCTGCTCATCGCCAAGGAGAATGTCGTCCTCGGTCCCATCCCCCCCCCCCACAGCCACGGACAACACCAGGGATCCCCGAAAAGTTTAATTCATTCATCATTGCGACTTTCTCATCTTCCAGCTCCTGCTCCTCGACGATTTGATCAATGACACGACACAATTCACACTCCAGAAAGAAGGCGTAAGGTACAATGTCACTGATGGCGCCCTGGCTGCGACTGACCAGTTTGGTGATCTCATCAAATGGCCGCAGAAGTCTGCATGCATCACGCATGAGCAGCCACTGGCGCGGTGAAAAAAAAAACAAGCTCCCCAGAACTTGTCCTGCCGCAGAGTTCGTACAGGTAGTTGTTAACGGCACTTTTCTGCTGGAGCAGCCCATCAAGCATATACATGGTGGAGTTTCAGAGCGTCGGGCAGTCACTAATCAGATGTCTGATGGGCAAGTGGTGTCGCCGCTGAAAGTCAGCAAGGCGAGTCATGGCCATGTAACAACTTCTAAAATGGCCAGAGATTTTCCGGGCCTGCCGCACAACGTACTCGACCCCGTGGTATTTGGCAACAAATCACTGCATGACTAAGTTCAGGACGTGTGCCATGCACGTCACGTGTGTAATTTTGCCCTGTTTTAGCACGCTCAGCAGATTGGCCCCACTCAACTGTCAAATTGAGTGGGGTTAGCCACTGATCGGCCTATGACCGCAGAGCTGAAAGGAGTGCAGGACCAGTGTGGCTCTAGGCTTCCAGGCACAACAGCCGCAGCACAGCATGGCAACGTCTCACCTGGCACGTCGAAAAGGTTCTGGGGAGCTTGGGAGGTGCAGCGGAACAGGGGGCAGCAGTGGAAAAGGAGGAGTCAGCCAAGGAGGAGACATTGGATGGAGTAGGAGGAGGAGAAGAAGAGGCAGGCCTGCATGCAATCCGTGGCGGTAACATCAAATCCACACGGCTGCCACGGGTTACATGCTTGATGGCCGTCAGAAGGTTCACCCAGTGGGCAGTAAAAGTTATGTACCTTCCCTGCCCGTGTTTGCTAGACCACATGTGAGATGTATCTTGGCACCAACACTGCGTGCCAGAGAAATATTAATTTTCCGCTGAACGTGGCCATATAGTTCAGGGATGCCCTTCTGGGAGAAATATTTCCTTCCGGGGACCTTCCATTGTGGTGTGCCAATGGCCACAAGTTTTCTAAAGGCCTCCGAGTCCACCGATTTATATGGCAGTAGTTGGCGGGCTAGCAGTTCTGACAAGCCAGCGGTCAGCCGTTGAGCAAAAGGATTATCCAGCATCATCATTTTTTTACATTTAAACATTTGGGCCACGGAAGCCTGCCTTTTTCTAGATGAACTCGACGACGGCACGGTGGAATGTGGAGTGGAGGACAAATGGGAGGAAAGAGGAGAAGGATAAGAGGCAGGATGTGGAGCGCCGGGATTGTGGCTTTGTGGATTATGACGGTGTTGCTCCCACTGGGCTTAGTAATGGGAAGCCAGGTGCCTTCTTAAGGCGGTCGTTCCTAGGTGATTGTTGGGATTACCACAACTTATGCGTTGACAGCAAAGGCTGCAGATGGCAACACTATTATCAGCAGAAGACATGTTAAAAAAGCTCACACTGCGGAGCCATGTGCCCGCGTCCTGGGAGCGCAAGATGTGACCGTGCATGGTGGATGGCTCGCTCCAGATACATTTGCAGTCTGCTTTTTGCCTCCTGTGCACTGCAAGTTCTGCCTGCTTCTCCTCCTTATCTGCTGCTCCGTCTCTCCCTCTGAACTCCCCACCTCTTCCTCTCTTGTGGGCACCCACGTGACGTCCATCGACATGTCATAATCGTCACCTTCACAACCACTGACATTAGAGATCTCGGAGTAGGCAGCAACAGTGGGGACCACCCTCCTTGGACTGATCTGGGTATTGTCGTCAGACGGCTGGGTGGCAGCCGTTGCTACCTCCTATTCCTCATCCGATGCCAAGAATGGCTGCGCATTGGTAAGGTCTGGGAATGGATGGGAAAATAATTCCTCTGACTCGAGTGGAGGGGCTATGGTAGTGATGGTGTCTTTGGGGGTGCACACAGCTGAGAGTGCGGAGGGTGCAGATACAGAGGATGAAGAGGGTGCAGAAGTGGAAGGCTGAGTGAGACACTCAACCAACTCTGGTCCGCCCTTTCCAGTATTTGGTGGAAAAAGGTTTATAGCAATAGCACCCCTCAATCACTATTTTGTAGAAAAAGGTATATGGCACCCTCAATCAGTATTTGGTGGAAACAGGTATATAGCACCCCTCAATCAGTATTTTGTGGAAGCAGGTGTATCGCAGCCCTCAATCAGTATTTGGTGGGAAATGGTATATAGCAATAGCACCCCTCAATCAGTATTTTATGGAAGAAGGTATATAGCACCCCTCAATCAGTATTTGGTGGAAACTGGTATATTGCACCCCTCAATCAGTATTTGGCAGAAACAGGTATATAGCACCCCTCAATCAGGATTTTGTGGAAGAAGGTATATAGCACCCCTCAATCAGTACTTTGTGGAAGCAGGTGTATTGCAGCCCTCAATCAGTATTTGGTGGAAGAAGGTAATAAGCAATAGCACCCCTTAATCAGTATTTAGTGGAAGAAGGTATATGGCACACCTCAATCACTATTTGGCGGAAAAAGGTATATAGCACCCCTCGATTAGTATTTGGCGGAAACAGGTATATGGCACCCCTTAATCAGTATTTTGTAGAAGCAGGGGTATTGCAGCCCTCAATCAGTATTTGGTGGAAGAAGGTATATAGCAATAGCACCCCTAAATCAGTATTTTGAGGAAGAAGGTATATGGCACCCCTCAATCAGTATTTGGCGGATACAGGTATATAGCACCCCTCAATCAGTATTTGGCGGAAACAGGTTTATGGCATCCTTCAATCAGTATTTTGTGGAAGCAGGTGTATCCTAGCGCTCAATCAGTATTTGCTGGAAGAATGTATATAGCAATAGCACCCCTTAATCAGTATTTTGTGGAAGAAGGTATATGGCACCCTTCAATCAGTATTTGGTGGAAACAGGTATATAGCACCCCTCAACCAGTATTTGGCTGAAACAGGTATATGGCACCCCTCAATCAGTATTTTGTGGAAGCAGGTGTATCGCAGCCCTCAATCAGTATTTGGTGGAAGAAGGTATATAGCAATAGCACCCTTCAATCAGTATTTTGTGGAAGAAGGTATATGGCACCCCTCAATTATTATTTGGCGGAAGCAGGTATATAGCACCCCTCAATCAGTATTTGGCAGAATCAGGTATATAGCACCCCTTAATCGGGATTTTGTGGAAGAAGGTATATTGTAGCCCTCAAGCAGTTTTTTGGGGGGCAAGATATATATCACACCTGTTGCAATTAGTTACTTTAATAGCATTTGTCCCTCTATCTAGCTGCGTTATCACAGCAGAACTGCACACAACTGCTGCACAATACAAATACACTATAATATTATTTCTATGTTAGAAAGCATATTATAAGTATATCACACCCTCTATATCACACCTATCAATAGCACACCTATACCAGTCCTTAAAAAGACTTTTGTGGCCCTATTAGCTAGCGTTTGGTGTCCCTAACTGTCCCTGCTCCAAAATGCAACCTCTCACTACACATAATGTAAAATGTCTGCCAGATCGGGTTCTGTTATAGGGTTGGGGGGGTTTCCATGTGCTGAAACGTCTCAATTGGCTGTCCTGTCCCACCTGTTGGATGTGTTATGGGTCAAAGTTCTGCACAATGCAAATGAATATGGCGCCGGTGGACATCGCCATATGTCTGCATGTGCAGCGAATCGCGAACGAGCAAAGTTCGACGCGAAATGACCACCGGGCGAACCGCAAGGCCATCTCTACTCTTGTCCTGTTTCTGATAGCGTTCACTGCTCTCCTCTTCACTTCACAGTGTTAGAGATGGCAGCAGGACATTGACATTTCATATGTATAGAGAAAGTGGAAATCATCTAAGGGGGCAGCTCACACAGGTTGAAGATGGGGAGAAAAGCTTACAGTTTGAAAAGGGAAGGCAGTAGTATCCTGGACACACAGATCCAGCATGTATTACCGGGAGGAACACATCAGCAAGAAAAATATGAAACTTGAAGTAGGATTGTAAATATTAATTTTAAGTGCCAAAGGTGTCCATGTATCCTTTAAACTTATGCTAAATAAGGTCCACACAAGAATATATAGATATAATACAGTTTCTGTTACAGTTAAATATCTGTTACATGATCTTTCCAGGGGGCCTCAATGGGTTGACTCACTTCAGCAAATGGCATTTATCATGTAAACAAAGTTAATACAAGCCACTTACTAATGTATTGTGATTGTCCATATTTCCTCCTTTGCTGGCTTGATTCATTTTTCCATTGCATTATCCACTGTTCTTTTCCAGGGTTTACAGCCACCACTGCAGTGCAAATATGATTACATTATGAGCCCTCGTGGGCAGGTCCCACTCTCCATCTATACCAGTTTGTAACTCATCTTGTTCATGCTTATTATGTTTGTTTTGTATTATGTATGTATACCTCTTTTCATATGTACAGGGCCATGTAATGATTGGCTCTTTAATAATAAATAATAAGCTGGTGTCCCAGCTGATCCCATAAATGACTGATTGCCAATAAATCTAATGACCAGGATGGCCAAGAAAGTATTGCAATATGGATGAGACTCTCCTAAGAGAGTAGGACTGCAGCTATCGACTATTTTAGTAATTGAGTATTCTATCGATTAATCCAAGGATTAATCGAGTACTCTAATAACAAAAAACGAATTAAAAGAATGTTTTTCTTTATAAAAACTCATCGCCCCCACTGTGCCATCAGCTTTCCCCCCAGTTCCACCAGCTGTCCCCTCAGTGCCACCAGCTGCCCCCATTGCCACAAGCTTCCCCCCAGTGCCACCAGCTTCCCCCCAGTGCCACCAGCTTGCCCCCCAGTGCCACCAGCTTCCCCCCAGTCCCACCAGCTTCCCCCCAGTGCCACCAGCTTGCCCCCAGTGCCATCAGCTTGCTGTCTCCTAGTGCCACCAGATTCGCCCCTAGTGCCACTGGCTGCCCCCCAGTGCCACCATCTTTGCCTTCTAGCCATGTCCCTAGCTCCAGTGAAATAAAATATTAACCTCTCCTGTAGGGGCGCCGCTGAAAAATTCCAGCTTGCTGTAATTAGGACAAGTAATGGTCGTTGTGACAGGGATATGTAATGAAGGTGCAACCTGTGTCTGGATGGTGGACAATGAAACTGTGGTAGCTGATTGTGCTTTTCAGCAGATCACAAAATCCTCTCTACTGTTGCTCTGTCTGGGCTATTTGTCATGTGTGTCTCACCTAACCATTGCTCCCAACACCTACTAACAGCTAGGTTAGAACAGCATAGATGGTGAGCAACTAATCAAAATGACCACCCTGCTTCTCTCGGTCAAATGTTTTACTTTTTTTTCAAAGTCTGTCAACTGGGCAAACATCTTCTAACCCATCATAGAGGCACGTCTAGCAGTCAACAATCTCTTACCAAGAGGTACACTACCTAAAAGCAGCCTCTGAGAGCCTTTATTACTTTTACACTCTCTTGTGGCAAGGACGAGTGTCTAATCAGATCACACCTGTAATCATTTACATATCTGCCTGAGACATAAATGCATGCTGAGTTTTGCAGATCCAACATTTCTATCTGGGTCGCGGTGCATTGTTTTTGTCAGTGAGTGTACTTAAACCTAGTGCAGAATCTGAAGGGCCAGAGGATGGCATGAAGATTCAAAGAACACAAAGAAAGAATTCCTTTTTTCTTTTTTAGATATAGCAAGGTGGATCAGTGTTGTCTGGAGTGTTACTAAAGTTAAAAAAAAAAAGATAATTTCAGGCAAAACACTGTACAATGCCTAGTGCAGGGTTTAAAGGGTTGTGCATAAATCAATGATTCAAAGAACATCAAATGAATTCTTAATGTCCTGCCCCAAAGGCCCTGCACTAAGCATAACACAATGCCAAAGAGCAGCTTCTTCAGCACAATAACTGCAGCTCGTATATCAAATATTTTCCACTACTTTTCTATTAATAAATATGTTGCTTGTTGCCTTCAGGAAAGAGTTAGGCAACTTTCATACTAACTTTTTGGCTTTCCGTTTCTGATATCCGTCATGGGCTCTCAGAAGCGGCCCAAAACGGATCAGTTTTCCCTAATGCATTCTGAATGGAAAAGGATCTGCTCAGAATGCATCAGTTTGTCTCCGTTCTGTCTCCATTCCGCTCTGGAGGCGGACACCAAAACGCTGCTTGCAGCCTGCTGTCTGCCTGACGAAGCTGAGCCAAACGGATCCGTCCTGACACACAATGTAAGTCAATGGGGACGGATCTGTTTTCTCTGACACAATAGAAAACGGATCCGTCCCCCATTGACTTTCAATGGTGTTGAAGATGGATCTGCCATGGCTATAAAAGACATAATACAACCGGATCCGTTCATGACGGATGCATGCGGTTGTATTATTATAAAGGAAGCGTTTTTCGCAGATCCATGACTGATCCGCAAAAACCGCTAATGTGAAAGTAGCCTTAAAGAGGTTGTCTACATGAAGCACTGTATATGTATGGTGTAAGCAAGGCTGTTGCTTGAGAACAGTTTAAGTACAGTATAATGTATAAATATATGTAAAATATAAAAGTCTGCAAAGAATATTTTCTAACCTTTGAGAGACAGACCATAAAAAATAAAATAATAATACACATATCCGCCTCCCACCAGTCATTGTCATACCTCTAGTCCTATCAGAGTTTGCCTAAAAAAAACATGCAATATATCAAAATAGAGAGTAGACCATGATGGACACAAATAACTAATAACTATTTTTGGGTAACATGATTACCAGTAAAATTAGCTAGAATTTTTAATTCATACTATTTATACTGATTGTTCAAACTATAAGCTTAAAAAGTGTGGTCTTACACGCATCACCCCACCAATGAAAAAATCTGTGCGAGGTGGGGGCAACCTATAGCAGGCCGTGATGGGGACGAGCCTCCCTAGAGTCACCCGAAATGCAACAGTGGGCATCAGGAGCGACGTGGGGAGCAAGGTAAGTATAACCTGTATGAGGTGCCCGGGCATTTTGGGGAGCATTATAGGAGTTGGATAACCACTTTAAGGCAGACATCGGTGCCAGAAACCATACAGTAACTGGAGCTGGAAGCAGACAGCTCCATACACCGCATAGTGGCCATGCCAGGGTACTGCAGATACGATTCATTCAAGCTGAGCTGCAGGACAGGACGCTGGTGCTGGAAACTACACACTGTATGGTGTCTTCTGCTTCCACTGCGTATCCTTTAAGTACACATACTAAAAACTGCTAGACTGTGTCTGGTCCCGAAGGCCAAAAATACCTGTTTGTAGGATTTATGCAGATAAAGCTTATTCATTGCATATTGTAAAATTCCCCATTTTTCTAACCCACTTATCAACCCCTCACCATTACAAGACTGCTGCCTGCTTTCAGCAAATGGAAACTTCTTGTTTACTTCCAAGGGCCAAAATCCTGCTGTGATCCAGGCTGGCACAGCTACACTGCTCGTAACAAGAGCAGACACCCTGTAACAAGCCATACATCTGTGTTAGATGGATATAAGCAGGATAGACTTTCAGTCTGTAAATAAAAAAGAATGTTGTTATTGTTTCACAGCAGCTTGAACATGTTAAAACCGCTTTCACACAGTCAGAGTTTGATCAGTGATTTTTGTTTTTGACATGTACCTGCTTTTGGCTTAAAATCACTGATGGAAATCACTGATGAAAAACTGACCAAACATTGTGCAAAAGTAGCCTAACTGAAATGCAAAGAATATTAGAAAAGCTGCAGAATGTTTCATTTATACAATGATTAGCCATCACTCAAATTAAAATAATAATAATAATAATAATAATAATAATATTCTTTAAAGACATTTGTTTCAAGGCTCAGGACACATTTATGTGCTTTATTGCTTTATAATGTATTTCAAAAACACTACAGCACTGAGGCTGATTACATTTTAATACAAGCGAAATGGAAAGAAATCAGGCTTGATTCAAACAAAATGGAACAAAAACAAATCAACAAAAACAAATCACGTCATCAGAAAATTACACAGTTTTTATCAGAATTTTTTTTTAAATAACAATGTGTGAAATATTTCAATTTTTACACTGGTCATTGGAGGACACACAATACGCTAAATAGTCCAGAAGAGAATGAGTGGTACATATATAGTATAGTATATATATATATATATATATATTTATACACTGAACAAAAATATAAACGCAACACTTTTGGTTTTGCTCCCATTTTGCATGAGCTGAACTCAAAGATCTAAAACATTTTCTACATACACAAAAGACCCATTACTCTCAAATATTATTCACAAATCTGTCTAAATCTGTGTTCCCTTACGTCCTACCAGCAGCACAGATGGGGTTAACCACCCCCCATGGACTGGTAGGACCGGCGGAATTTTTAATGAGCCCAAGTAATAATTAAACACTTAAACCTCCCCTATAAAAGAGGGAATCACCTCCAGCCCATTGTGTTTTTTTCTGTCCTCCGGACAGGTGGACTAGGCGGTGATTCCCCTTCTCTTAGGGGGGGATCTTTTTATCATGTTATCTGCGGGCTTTGCCTCCGCTTTTACTATTATGGCTTGTCCGTGCTTCGCTGCGGTGCGTTTTTCGGCGTCCTCGGTTTTCTTCCTTGCGGCCGCTGATTTTGCATCATTATCGCGATTTTTTAAAATATATAATTCGTGATTATTTCCTCCGGTTGGAGGTTTTATTGTATTCCTTCCTGGGGTGAAACCTTTTTATTTACTGATATGTGTTTTTCTCCTGGGGGCGGGGACTCGGTTCTGAACCACTTCATCCCCTATTTAAGGAAACATTGTGAACCAGGTCGTTCTCTGGCTGCACATGCTTTTTAAGCTAGCTCCCAGAGTCCTATAAGCTGGTGTTCCTCCACTTATTTCTGGTCCTCATTTTCAGCTTCCGCCGGTCTGCCTTTCTTTTACCTTTCTCCTGAAACATTTATTGGTTGTTTACAAATGTTTTACTTATCCTTTTTTTCCCGCAGTGATTTCACTCCACGGGATTCGAATGGCAGAAAGGCGGGTTCCAAGCGGAAACATTTAGCGTGCTATGATTGTAGCGCGCTTTTGGAGGATAGCTGTCCCTACTCCAGGTGTGACGGCTGCCGTCCGAGGGTCCAACCTTCCACCGAACCTATGATGCAGGATATGTATCAGTGGGTGAAGACCTATGTTGATGGATCCATCAAAGGGGTTATAAGCCTGCTGGATGAGAGGCTTCCTACTCAGACTCCTATGGAGTCTTCGGCTCCAGTAGAGAGACCTTCCGTAGTCTCCTCTGAGGAGGAGGAGCTTACTTCATGCTTCTTTCCTCCTGATAAGACGCAAAAGTTACTTAAGTCCATCAGGTCGGGGGACCATGATGTTGACCTGGGGGAGCCCTCTGATCCCGCTAGTCGGGCACTTCGTGTCTTTAAAGTGGATGAGACCCTCCTCTCTGTCATGCGCACAGAGTGGAAGAAACCCGAAAAATTTCCGATTCTAACTAAAGATTCAGAACCATGTTTCCGATGGCTAAACCCTTGGTGGAATCGTGGGGTTCCATTCCCAAGGTGGACATGGCGATTGCCAAACTGTCCAAGCGCACTCTGGTTCCTGCGGACGATGGGTCGAGTCTGCAGGATCCCCTTGACAGGAGAGCAGAGTGCACACTCAGGAGAGGTTATACAGCAGCTGCAGCTTCCGCGTCCACGGCCATCACTGCTACAGAAGTTCTACCTTCCTCCGGTCTCAATTAAACCAGATCCAGATGGATGTGGATCAGAAGGTGTCTCGGGACGACATTCTGGCGGTCATCGGTTATTCTAAGCTGAGTGTACCTGCACTCGTCAGATCGCAGAAGATAAGCAGCTTAAGGCTTGGCGAATACCAGCTTGGGAGACTGGTCGGGAATCCCTAGCTCCGTTGACTTAAAAAGGCTTTCAAGACTGTCAGCCTGGCAATGGATTTACTGTCTGATACAGCGCAACAACAGCTGAAGTTGGCGGCCAAAACCATGACCCTGGTGTCAGCGGCCTGCAGGCCTTTGTGGCTTAAGCCTTGGGTCGCTGACAATTCCTCTAAATATAATTTATGTAGCCTTCCCTTTGAGCCCAACCATTTGTTCGACTCAGAGTTGGATAAGATTATGGAAGACCTGTCAGATAAAAAGGGAAAGAGTCTTCCCCATCAGTCCTTTCAGGGGCGGAGCAGACAAAACCGTGGTGGTATGTCTGACCAGCAGTCAAGAGCCCGGAGGGACTGGGGAGCGCAGCGAAGAGATTCGAGGCGCTCTCGTGAAGGAGCCAAGGATAAAAAATCCACCTCCTGACTACGGGCCTCCTCAAGGCTCTTGGATGACTCCCGTGACTCCTGCCATCCTGCCAGAAGACTTCCCCACTCCCCTGCCTCATCTTCCCATCGAAGGTCAGCTCTCCCATTTCAAAGACATCTGGATCCAAGAGATTTCGGATCCCTGGGTCCTGAATGTCATATCAGAGGGGTACTCAATCAATCTTCTTTCTCTGTCTCCGGACAGATTCATCAGAACCAAACTTCAACAGGCCGCAAGGCAGTCGGTTCTGGAGGCTTACATTCAGGATTACATCCACAAGGCGGCTCTAGAAAAGGTTCCGGCAGGGGAACGGGGCTTACGAATTTACTCACCAGTGTTTCTGGTTCCCAAGGCGTCAGGGGATCTCCGGATGATTATCGATTTAAGATTCTTCAATCGATACGTAAGGAAAGTAAGGTTTCGTATGGAAACCATCAGGTCAGTGGTTCACGTTCTCAATCCTGGAGATGTGACGGCAACCCTGGACCTCAAGGATGCATATTTGCACATCCCGATTCATCCTGCTTCCAGGAAATATCTCAGGATCGCGGTCCAGGTGTCAGGTGTCACCAGACACCTTCAGTTCGTTGCCCTTCCCTTGGGCATTTCTTCTGCCCCTCACACTTTCACCAAGGTGGTAGTTTCAGTGGTGGCGGCCAAGACTCCAAGGACTGACCATCATTCCTTATCTGGACAATTGGCTTTTAAAAGCCTCTTCCTTTGTGGTCCTGACCCACCATTTTCATGTAGCGATTTCCTTTCTGTTCCGCCTAAGGTGGATCATCAACTGGCAGAAGTCAAACGTGAGCCCGTCGACTTCAGTAAGATATTTAGGCTTCATAATCGACTCCGCTGGGAGATCTCTCCGGTTGACTCCAGAAAGAAGATCCCGAATACAGAACATGGCAGAATTCCTATCCGTGCCTTGGTGAGTTCCAATTTTGACTCTCATGAAGATGTTGGGGTTCATGTCAGCGTCTGCGTAAGCAGTCCCTTGGGCTTTATGGCACCTGCAGTCGGAGGTTCTCTCCAAATGGAATGGCAGCCCCGCCAGGCTGAACTCCCTGTGCTCCCTGTCTTGGCAAACTTGGCATTCCCTCAGATGGTGGAGCCATCTTTTAGACGGGAAGTCTATGACCCAGCCAACCTGGGTCATATTGACAACAGATGCGTCCCAAGTAGGCTGGGGTGCTCATCTAGACGATTCTCCAGTGCACAGATCCTGGTCTCCTCAGGAGCGGCTCCTCTCATCCAATCTCCGCAAGATTCAAGCTATCCGGCTAGCCCTCCTTCACTTTGCCCCTCAGATCCGGGGCAAATCGGTGAAAGTCCAGTCAGACAATATGACTGCGGTACTTTACATCAACAAGCAGGGAGGCACAAGATCACTTGCCCTCTTATCAGAGATCGGGGTGATTCTGGAATGGGCAGAATTGAACCTTTCACACTTATCTGCGATCCACATTCGAGGCTCCCTCAATATGATAGCGGATCAGTTGAGCCACGGTCTTCCAACAGTGGAGTGGTCTTTACATACGGAGATATTCAAGCAGATAGTCCTCAAGTGTGGAATGCCAGAGGTGGATCTTATGGCAACAAGGTTCAACGCCAAGGTGGAGAGGTTTTGCTCCCTTTACAGGGAGGACAACCTCCTGGCGATAGATGTTCTGTTAATATCCTGGAGGTTCAGGCTGGCTTATATCTTCCCTCCCTTTTCTATGATACCGAGGGTATTGATGAAAATTCGGCAGGATCAGGCCTCGGTAATAGCCATCATACCGTTTTGGCCCAAGAGATCCTGGTTTACCCAGCTCATTTAGATGAGTCGGGGACATTATTGGAGGCTCCCCCCACGGCAGACCCTGGTGTCATGGGACACTCACCTCTGCCCAGATCTGCACAGGTTCAACCTGACAGCCTGGAGGTTGATCAGTCCCTTCCCAGAATAGAAGGGCTTTCAGAGTCGGTCCTGAGAATGCAGTCTCATTCAAGAGCAGACTCTACTAAGAGAGCCTACTCACAGATTATGAGGATATTCTCTTCTTGGTGTTCCTCAAAGGAGGTGGTGTCTGCAGATCCGCCCCTCCCCATCATCCTTCAGTTTCTGCAAGATGGCCGTGACAAAGGCCTTGCTCAATCTACCTGAGGGTTCAAGTTTCAGCCATTTCAGCTTGTTTCAACAAGTCTTTTTCGCAGGACCCGCTCATCAAACAGTTCCTTAAAGGAGCTGAAAGATTAAAGCCTACAGTACTGAAACCCATCCCTCAATGGGATTTATCAGTAATTCTCAAGGGGTTAACATCTCCCCCTTTTGAGCCTTTGGAGGAGGTAGATTTCAAGTTTGTCACATGGAAACTTGTTTTTCTCCTTGCTGTGACTTCGGCCAAGAGGGTCTCTGAGCTTCAAGCTCTATCAGCGCACAAGCCCTATACCATTTTGTTGCAAGACCGGGTCCTTTTAAGATTTCTCCCGTACTTTAGGCCTAAGGTTCCTTCTTTCCAGAATATCAACCAGGTGATATCCCTCCCGGTTCTTTCTAGACCTTCTACCTCCTCCGAGGAACCTGCTATACATCCTTTGGATGTCTCGAGATGCCTCCGGATCTATGTGGATAGATCAAGGAGTTCAGGAAAAATGAAAATCTTCTAATCCTGTTTGCCGGTAAGTTTAAAGGCCGTAAGGCGTCTAAACCATCCATCAGTCGATGGATTAATGAGGCTAATGGGGAATCCTTTATTTCCCAATCTCTAGACCCTCCGGGGTTTGTAAAAGCCCATTCTACGAGAATTGTAGCTACTTCTTTTGCCGAGAGGAGTCTTCTTCCGCTCGACATGATTTGTAAATCTGCCTCCTGGAGCTCTGAATCAACATTCATCTCCCATTATAGACTAGATGCCAGATTAGCTGAGTACTCGGCCTTTGGGCAGACTATTCTTAGTTCTTCCAGGCATGATGGCCCTCCCTAGGGGTTCTTCTTGCTATCTCCCCATCTGTTCTGCTGGTAGGACGTAAGGGAATCGTTAATTTCTAACGATAATTTGTTTTCCCTTAGTCCTAACAGCAGCACACAAATTTCCCACCCTAGTAATACTAGTTTTTTCTTGCTATAACACAATGGGCTGGAGGTGATTCCCTCCTTTATAGGGGAGGTTTAAGTGTTTAATTATTACTTGGGCTCATTAAAAATTCTGCCGGTCCTATCAGTCCATGGGGGGTGGTTAACCCCATCTGTGCTGCTGTTAGGACTAAGGGAAAACAAATTATCGTTAGAAATTAACGATTAGTGAGCACTACTCCTTTGCCGAGATAATCCATTCCAGCAGGAACTGCTGACACACTCCAGCCACATGAGGTCTAGCATTGTCTTGCATTAGGAGGAACCCAGGGCCAACCGCACCAGCATATGGTCTCACAAGGGGTCTGAGGATCTCATCTCGGTACCTAATGGCAGTCAGGCTACCTCTGGCGAGCACATGGAGGGCTGTGCGGCCCTCCAAAGAAATGCCACCCCACACCATTACTGACCCAATGCCAAACCGGTCATGCTGGAGGATGTTGCAGGCAGCAGAACGTTCTCCACGGCGTCTCAAGACTCTGTCACATCTGTCACATGTGCTCAGTGTGAACCTGATTTCATCTGTGAAGAGCACAGGGCGCCAGTGGCAAATTTGCCAATCTTGGTGTTCTTTGGCAAATGCCAAACGTCCTGCACGGTGTTGGGCTGTAAGCACAACCCCCACCTGTGGACGTCGGGCCCTCATATCACCCTCATGGAGTCTGTTTCTGACCGTTTGAGCAGACACATGCACATTTGTGGCCTGCTGGAGGTCATTTTGCAGGGCTCTGGCAGTGCTCCTCCTGTTCCTCCTTGCACAAAGGCGGAGGTAGCGGTCCTGCTGCTGGGTTGTTGCCCTCCTACGGCCTCCTCCACGTCTCCTGATGTACTGGCCTGTCTCCTGGTAGCGCCTCCATGCTCTGGACACTACGCTGACAGACACAGCAAACCTTCTTGCCACAGCTCGCATTGATGTGCCATCCTGGATAAGCTGCACTACCTGAGCCACTTGTGTGGGTTGTAGACTCCGTCTCATGCTACCACTAGAGTGAAAGCACTGCCAGCATTCAAAAGTGACCAAAACCTCAGCCAGGAAGCATAGGAACAGAGAAGTGGTCTGTGGTCACCACCTGCAGAACCACTCCTTTATTGGGGGTGTCTTTCTAATTGCCTATAATTTCCACCTGTTGTCTATCCCATTTGCACAACAGCATGTGAAATTGATTGTCACTCAGTGTTGCTTCCTAAGTGGACAGTTTGATTTCACAGAAGTGTGATTGACTTGGAGTTACATTGTGTTGTTTAAGTGTTCCCTTTATTTTTTTGAGCAGTGTATATATATATATATATATATATATATATATATATATATATACAGGTGAAACTCGAAAAATTTGAATATTGTGCAAAGTTTATTTATTTCAGTAATGCAACTTAAAAGGTGAAACTAACATATGAGATAGACTCATTACATGCAAAGCGAGATATTTCAAGCCTTTATTTGTTATAATTTGGATGATAATGGCTTACCGCTTATGAAACCCCAAATTCTCAATTTTGAGGTACCAATTTTGCTCAGGGGGTATGGATTAATTAGCTGACTAGATTGTGACACTTTGAGCCTAGAATATTGAACCTTTTCACAAAATTCTAATTTTAAGCTGCATTAATGCAATTCCTTTTATTTTGCATTACTGAAATAAATGTACTTTTGCACGATTTTCAAATTTTTCGAGTTTCAACTGTATATATATATATATATATATATATATATATATCTTGAGAAAGGCTCTAATGTTGAGCCAAAATGTTGCTATGCCGCATGGGTGAATAAAAAGATTTTATTTTTTCTATTTTTGGAGTGCTGCCCTTCTCTTGGTATTCTATATGGTGGGTAATTGCTGAGTAAATGCTTATTCCCATAGGGCGCTGCACCCGTTTATTACTATTATTATCTGTGCTGCCATTTTTTCTCATTTTATATATAAATATATATATATATATATATATATAATTAGAAGAAAGCAGGACTGGAAGAAGGCTCTTGTGAGCCGAAACGTCGCTAAGTTGCCAAAGTTATGGGTGAATAAAGCTTCACTGATTTTTCACTTTACTTGGAGTGCAGTCCTGCTTTCTTCTAATCGTATTGTTGGGGCATTACCGCTGCCTCTTTGGATTTTGCACCCGACTCCTGGTGGTGCTCCCGCTGGATTTTCTTCAGTATATATATATATATATATATATATTGTGGGGGGATAAGCTCGGGATCGCCTTTGCTGGGGTCAAAGGACACTTGTCTGTTTCACACAATTCTGACCAGCCACCAAGGTATAAGTTTTCAGCTGGCCTGGAGCCAGGTTTATTGAGCAGGTTGCATAAATAAAATAAAACAACAAAAAGAAAAGTCTTGCCTGTCCGGCACTTACTAAACATTAACGGTTCCTATCTATCTGCTGGAGGGCTTCTCCCAGCCAGCTCACAAAACAAGGCTTCAGCAACCTAGTACTCACAGTTTGCTCACTCACACAGACATGCTTTCTGTGTCCCCAGGCAGAGAGAGACTGACTGACCTCCTGACTCTGTTATATCCCCACCCTCAGTGCTGCTTCATTAATTACCTCACAGGTGAGAGTCTTTCACCTGCTACTTACATAGGAGAGGAATCTTGGGGAAATATACCTCCCTTCCACTACCAATCCAGCATTGGTATCACAATATATATATATATATATTGTGTGGTTTTGCCCTGGTAGACAGGCTATAGAGGCAATCAGAAAGTCTTTAACTTTAACAGTTCCGTGTTTATTCACAGATAAGGAAAAACAAAATGACCATTCACAATCTTGGTGTTTTGTTCACACAATGCAATGTCCATAGAACAAAATGTTCACCTGGTTTAGCAGTTTTCCACCCGCAGTCCACAGAAGGATTTAGGGGCCTGTTTCCCGGCATTCGGCTCTCAGCCCTTTAGCACGGCACAAATTCATAGGTCCTAAAACACAGAGACTCCCCAGCTTCTCTGTCAGATGGAGGATAAACCAACACCAGTAGGGATGAGCGAACCCGAACTGTATAGTTCGGGTTCGTACCGAATTTTGGGGTGTCCGTGACACGGACCCGAACCCGAACATTTTCGTAAAAGTCTGGGTTCGGGTTCGGTGTTCGGCGCTTTCTTGGCGCTTTTTGAAAGGCTGCAAAGCAGCCAATCAACAAGCGTCATACTACTTGGCCCAAGAGGCCATCACAGCCATGCCTACTATTGGCATGGCTGTGATTGGCCAGTGCACCATGTGACCCAGCCTCTATTTAAGCTGGAGTCACGTAGCGCCGCACGTCACTCTGCTATGATCAGTATAGGGAGAGGTTGCAGCTGCGACGTTAGGGCGAGATTAGGCAGATTAACTCCTCCAAAAGACTTCATTCTGTGATCGATCTGCAGCTGTGGATCATTGAAGTGCTATTATTGACTTGCTCACTTTTTTGAGGCTGCCCAGAGCGTTTTTAGATCACTTTTTTTCTGGGGTGATCGGCGGCCATTTTGTGACTTGTGGTGCGCTAGCACGAGCTATCACCAAGTGTATTTAACCATCGATAGTGTGGTTATTTTGTGCTATATCCTACATCAGCTGCAGGCTGAGCCTGTGTCACCCAAGTGCATTTAACCATCAACAGTCTGATTATTTTTTGGCCATATACTACATCAGCTGCAGGCTGAGCCTGTGTCACCCAAGTGCATTTAACCATCAACAGTCTGGTTATTTTTTGGCCATATATTACATCAGGGGCAAGTTGAGCCTGTCACCCAGCGCCTAAAAAATAGACCTGACATTTCTATTCAACCAAATCTGCACAGTTTTAGCTGGTCAAGTTATTTGTAGTGACCGTAAAAGCAGACTTTTTGTTCTGGGTTGAAAAAGCATTCCCAAATTTGCCATTCTGAAAATAACTAGTTTGTGGTATTTGAGGCCTACTTGAAATCTATCCCAAAAAGAAAATCTTACATTGAAGGTATTGATAGTGTCATTCAGAAAAACCTAAGACACACGCTAGTGTGCTGATAGAAGTGTCATTCTGTGATTAAACCTATAACTGTCACACAGCGCAAAAAAAACAGGTCTCACATCTCTATTCAACCAAATCTGCACAGTTTTAGCTGGTCAAGTTATTTGTAGTGACCGTAAAAGCAGACTTTTTGTTCTGGGTTGAAAAAGCATTCCCAAATTTGCCATTCTCAAAATAACTAGTTTGTGGTATTTGAGGCCTACTTGAAATCTATCCCAAAAAGAAAATCTTACATTGAAGGTATTGATAGTGTCATTCAGAAAAACCTAAGACACACGCTAGCGTGCTGATAGAAGTGTCATTCTGTGATTAAACCTATAACTGTCACACAGCGCAAAAAAAAACAGGTCTCACATCTCTATTCAACCAAATCTGCACAGTTTTAGCTGGTCAAGTTATTTGTAGTGACCGTAAAAGCAGACTTTTTGTTCTGGGTTGAAAAAGCATTCCCAAATTTGCCATTCTCAAAATAACTAGTTTCTGGTATTTGAGGCCTACTTGAAATCTATCCCAAAAAGAAAATCTTACATTGAAGGTATTGATAGTGTCATTCAGAAAAACCTAAGACACACGCTAGCGTGCTGATAGAAGTGTCATTCTGTGATTAAACCTATAACTGTCACACAGCGCAAAAAAAAACAGGTCTCACATCTCTATTCAACCAAATCTGCACAGTTTTAGCTGGTCAAGTTATTTGTAGTGACCGTAAAAGCAGACTTTTTGTTCTGGGTTGAAAAAGCATTCCCAAATTTGCCATTCTCAAAATAACTAGTTTGTGGTATTTGAGGCCTACTTGAAATCTATCCCAAAAAGAAAATCTTACATTGAAGGTATTGATAGTGTCATTCAGAAAAACCTAAGACACACGCTAGCGTGCTGATAGAAGTGTCATTCTGTGATTAAACCTATAACTGTCACACAGCGCAAAAAAAAAACAGGTCTCACATCTCTATTTAACCAAATCTGCACAGTTTTAGCTGGTCAAGTTATTTTTAGTGACCGTAAAAGCGGACTTTTTGTTCTGGGTTGAAAAAGCATTCCCAAATTTGCCATTCTCAAAATTGTGGTGAACTGGAACAATGAGGAAAACATCTAATAAGGGACGCGGACGCGGACGTGGACATGGTCGTGGTGGTGTTAGTGGACCCTCTGGTGCTGGGAGAGGACGTGGCCATTCTGCCGCAGCCACACGTCCTAGTGAACCAACTACCTCAGGTCCCAGTAGCCAGCAGAATTTACAGCGATATTTGGTGGGGCCCAATGCCGTTCTAAGGATGGTAAGGCCTGAGCAGGTACAGGCATTAGTCAATTGGGTGGCCGACAGTGTATCCAGCACGTTCACATTATCTCCCACCCAGTCTTCTGCAGAAAGCGCACAGATGGCGCATGAAAACCAAGCCCATCGGTCTGTCACATCACCCCCATGCATATCAGGGAAACTGTCTGAGCCTCAAGTTATGCAGCAGTCTCTTATGCTGTTTGAAGACTCTGCTGCCAGGGTTTCCCAAGGGCATCCACCTAGCCCTTCCCCAGGGGTGGAAGAGATAGAATGCACTAACGCACAACCACTTATTTTTCCTGATGATGAGGACATGGGAATACCACCTCAGCACGTCTCTGATGATGACGAAACACAGGTGCTAACTGCTGCATCTTTCTGCAGTGTGCAGACTGAACAGGAGGTCAGGGATCAAGACTGGGTGGAAGACGATGCAGGGGACGATGAGGTCCTAGACCCCACATGGAATGAAGGTCGTGCCACTGACTTTCACAGTTCGGAGGAAGAGGCAGTGGTGAGACCGAGCCAACAGCGTAGCAAAAGAGGGAGCAGTGGGCAAAATCAGAACACCCGCCGCCAAGAGACTCCGCATGCTACTGACCGCCGCCATCTGGGACCGAGCACCCCAAAGGCAGCTTCAAGGAGTTCCCTGGCATGGCACTTCTTCAAACAATGTGCTGACGACAAGACCCGAGTGGTTTGCACGCTGTGCCATCAGAGCCTGAAGCGAGGCATTAACGTTCTGAACCTTAGCACAACCTGCATGACCAGGCGCCTGCATGCAAAGCATGAACTGCAGTGGAGTAAACACCTTAAAAACAAGGAAGTCACTCAGGCTCCCCCTGCTACCTCTTCTGCTGCTGCCGCCTCGGTCTCTTCTGCTGCTGCTGCCGCCGCCTCGGCCTCTTCCTCCGCCTCTGGAGGAACGTTGGCACCTGCCGCCCAGCAAACATGGGATGTACCACCAACACCACCACCTGCGTCACCAAGCATCTCAACCATGTCACACGGCAGCGTTCAGCTCTCCATCTCACAAACATTTGAGAGAAAGCGTAAATTCTCACCTAGCCACCCTCGATCCCTGGCCCTGAATGCCAGCATTTCTAAACTTCTGGCCTATGAAATGCTGTCATTTAGGCTGGTGGACACACACAGCTTCAAACAGCTAATGTCACTTGCTGTCCCACAGTATGTTGTTCCCAGCCGCCACTACTTCTCCAAGAGAGCCGTGCCTTCCCTGCACAAACAAGTGTCCGATAAAATCAAGTGTGCACTGCGCAACGCCATCTGTGGCAAGGTCCACCTAACCACAGATACGTGGACCAGTAAGCACGGCTAGGGACGCTATATCTCCCTAACTGCACACTGGGTAAATGTAGTGGCGTCTGGGCCCCAGGCGGAGAGCTATTTGGCGCACGTCCTTCCGCCGCCAAGGATCGCAGGGCAACATTCTTTGCCTCCTGTCTCCTCCTCCTCCTACTCAGCTTCCTCCTCCTCTTCTTCCACCTGCTCATCCAGTCAGCCACACACCTTCACCACCAACTTCAGCACAGCACGGGGTAAACGTCAGCAGGCCATTCTGAAACTCATATGTTTGGGGGACAGGCCCCACACCGCACAGGAGTTGTGGCGGGGTATAGAACAACAGACCGACGAGTGGTTGCTGCCGGTGAGCCTCAAGCCCGGCCTGGTGGTGTGCGATAATGGGCGAAATCTCGTTGCAGCTCTGGGACTAGCCGGTTTGACGCACATCCCTTGCCTGGCGCATGTGCTGAATTTGGTGGTGCAGAAGTTCATTCGCAACTACCCCGACATGTCAGAGCTGCTGCATAAAGTGCGGGCCGTCTGTTCGCGCTTCCGGCGTTCACACCCTGCCGCTGCTCGCCTGTCTGCGCTACAGCGTAACTTCGGCCTTCCCGCTCACCGCCTCATATGCGACGTGCCCACCAGGTGGAACTCCACCTTGCATATGCTGGACAGACTGTGCGAGCAGCAGCAGGCCATAGTGGAGTTTCAGCTGCAGCACGCACAGGTCAGTCGCACTGCGGATCAGACCCACTTCACCACCAATGACTGGGCCTCCATGCGAGACCTGTGTGCCCTGTTGCGCTGTTTCGAGTACTCCACCAACATGGCCAGTGGCGATGACGCCGTTATCAGCGTTACAATACCACTTCTATGTCTCCTTGAGAAAACACTTAGGGCGATGATGGAAGAGGAGGTGGCCCAGGAGGAAGAGGAGGAAGAGTGGTCATTTTTAGCACTTTCAGGCCAGTCTCTTCGAAGTGACTCAGAGGGAGGTTTTTTGCAACACCAGAGGCCAGGTACAAATGTGGCCAGACAGGGCCCACTACTGGAGGACGAGGATGAGGAGGAGGTGGAGGAGGATGAAGCATGTTCACAGCGGGGTGGCACCCAAAGCAGCTCGGGCCCATCACTGGTGCGTGGCTGGGGGGAAACACAGGACGATGACGATACGCCTCCCACAGAGGACAGCTTGTCCTTACCTCTGGGCAGCCTGGCACACATGAGCGACTACATGCTGCAGTGCCTGCGCAACGACAGCAGAGTTGCCCACATTTTAACGTGTGCGGACTACTGGGTTGCCACCCTGCTGGATCCCCGGTACAAAGACAATGTGCCCATCTTACTTCCTACACTGGAGCGTGATAGGAAGATGCGCGAGTACAAGCGCACGTTGGTAGACGCGCTACTGAGAGCATTCCCAAATGTCACAGGGGAACCAGTGGAAGCCCAAGGCGAAGGCAGAGGAGGAGCAAGAGGTCGCCAACGCAGCTGTGTCACGCCCAGCTCCTCTGAGGGCAGGGTTAGCATGGCAGAGATGTGGAAAAGTTTTGTCAACACGCCACAGCTAAGTGCACCACCACCTGATACGGAACGTGTTAGCAGGAGGCAACATTTCACTAACATGGTGGAACAGTACCTGTGCACACCCCTCCACGTACTGACTGATGGTTCGGCCCCATTCAACTTCTGGGTCTCCAAATTGTCCACGTGGCCAGAGCTAGCCTTTTATGCCTTGGAGGTGCTGGCCTGCCCGGCGGCCAGCGTTTTGTCTGAACGTGTATTCAGCACGGCAGGGGGCGTCATTACAGACAAACGCAGCCGCCTGTCTACAGCCAATGTGGACAAGCTGACGTTCATAAAAATGAACCAGGCATGGATCCCACAGGACCTGTCCATCTCTTGTGCAGATTAGATATTAACTACCTCCCCTTAACAATATATTATTCTACTTCAGGGCACTTCCTCATTCAATACTATTTTTAATTTCATTTTACCATTATATTGCGGGGCAACCCAAAGTTGAATGAACCTCTCCTCTGTCTGGGTGCCGGGGCCTAAATGTGTGACAGTGGCCTGTTCCAGTGGTGGGTGACGTGAAGCCTGATTTTCTGCTATGACATGAATACAGATTCTGCGCTGACATAAGGCCAGATTCTCTGTTACGGGACCTCTCTCCTCTGCCTGGGTGCCTGGGCCTAAATGTGTGACAGTGGCCTGTTCCAGTGGTGGGTGACGTGAAGCCTGATTCTCTGCTATGACATGAATACAGATTCTGCGCTGACATAAGGCCAGATTCTCTGTTACGGGACCGCTCTCCTCTATCTGGGTGCCGGGGCCTAAATGTGTGACAGTGGCCTGTTCCAGTGGTGGGTGACGTGAAGCCTGATTCTCTGCTATGACATGAATACAGATTCTGCGCTGACATAAGGCCAGATTCTCTGTTACGGGACCTCTCTCCTCTGCCTGGGTGCCTGGGCCTAAATGTGTGACAGTGGCCTGTTCCAGTGGTGGGTGACGTGAAGCCTGATTCTCTGCTATGACATGAAGACAGATTCTGCGCTGACATAAGGCCAGATTCTCTGTTACGGGACCTCTCTCCTCTGCCTGGGTGCCTGGGCCTAAATGTGTGACAGTGGCCTGTTCCAGTGGTGGGTGACGTGAAGCCTGATTCTCTGCTATGACATGAAGACAGATTCTGCGCTGACATAAGGCCAGATTCTCTGTTACGGGACCGCTCTCCTCTGTCTGGGTGCCGGGGCCTAAATGTGTGACAGTGGCCTGTTCCAGTGGTGGGTGACGTGAAGCCTGATTCTCTGCTATGACATGAAGACAGATTCTGCGCTGACATAAGGCCAGATTCTCTGTTACGGGACCGCTCTCCTCTGTCTGGGTGCCGGGGCCTAAATGTGTGACAGTGCCCTGTTCCAGTGGTGGGTGACGTGAAGCCTGATTCTCTGCTATGACATGAAGACTGATTCTGCGCTGACATGAAGCCAGATTCTCTGCTATGGCATGAAGAGACTGATTCTCTGCTGACATGAAGCCAGATTCTTTGCTATGGCATGAAGAGACTGATTCTCTGCTGACGTGAAGCCAGATTCTCTGCTATGGGACCTCTGTCCAATTGATATTGGTTCATTTAAATTTTTTTTATTTTAATTTTAATTCATTTCCCTATCCACATTTGTTTGCAGGGGATTTACCTACATGTTGCTGCCTTTTGCAGCCCTCTAGCTCTTTCCTGGGCTGTTTTACAGCCTTTTTAGTGCCCAAAAGTTCGGGTCCCCATTGACTTCAATGGGGTTCGGGTTCGGGACGAAGTTCGGTTCGGGTTCAGATCCCGAACCCGAACATTTACGGGAAGTTCAGCCAAACTTCTCGAACCCGAACATCCAGGTGTTCGCTCAACTCTAAAAAACCAGCTGAGACTGCTGGCTGGGTTTTATATAGGCCAAAAAAGACCCGGCCTGGAGTGTGGGAAGCGGCCACCCACCCAGCACTTTGGGTACTCCCAGTTAGAGCCGGCCCAAATCGGCTTTACAGCCATACTAACAACAAACAGTGTCAGTCAGCACTAGTTGCCGTTGACACTTAAAACTACCGGCTCTTACCTCACCGAGGCCAGAAATCTCGGTGACACATACCTTCCATCAATGATGGCCTTTTGCGCCTTCCTACATACCTCCTCCCTTTGTTCAACCCTGAGGGGGTGAACACCCACCAGACAGTGTACCCGGGACCGGGCATCTGCGTTTCCCTGTAACCTGCCTGCCCTATGTTCCACTGAAAATTTTAATTTTTTGTAACAACAAGAACCACCTGGTGACCCGAGCATTCCTCTCTTTGGCCTGGCTCATCCACTTGAGAGAGAAGTGGTCGGTTACCAGAAGAAACTTTCTCCCCAACAGGTAATAGCGGAGAGACTTGAGTGCCCATTTGATGGCCAGGCACTCTCTCTCCACTATACTTTTCCTAGTCTCGGCTGGGGTAAGCTTTCGGCTCAGGAAAACAACAGGATGCTCCTCCCCATTGATGTCCTGAGAGAGTAAAGCTCCGAGGCCCACTTCAGAGGCTTCGGTCTGTACCACAAAATCCCTCTTGAAGTCAGGCATCACCAATACCGGGGACCCACACAGGGCAGACTTCAAAGCGGAGAAAGCCTTTTCCGCCTGCTCATTCCACTGAACAGTCACTGACTTAAATCCCTTCAAAAGGCCTCTCAATGGTGCGGCGACTGTAGTAAAATTGGGGACACACCTCATATAGTACCCCATCATACCCAGGAACGACTTTACTTGCCGAGTAGTGACAGGTCAGGGCCAATTCCTAATTGCCTCAATTTTGTTCACCTGAGGTTTGTTAGTTCCGCGCCCAATTACATGCCGCAGGTACTTGGTCTCTTTAACCCCTTAGGGACACAGCCTTAATTCACCTTAAGGACCAGGCCATTTTTTGCAAATCTGACCAGTGTCACTTTAAGTGCTGATAACTTTAAAACGCTTTTACTTATCCAGGCCATTTTGAGACAGTTTTTTCGTCACATATTGTACTTCATGACACTGGTAAAATGAAGTAAAAAAAATAAAAAATTTAGCATAAAAAAAATACCTAATTTACCAAAAATTTTCAGTTTCAGTTTCTCTACTTCTGTAATACATAGTAATACCCCCAAAAATTGTGATGGCTTTACATTCCCCATATGTCTACTTCATGTTTGAATTATTTTGGGAATGATATTTATTTTTTGGGGATGTTACAAGACTTAGAAGTTTAGAAGCAAATCTTGAAATTTTTCAGAAATTTACAAAAACCCAATTTTTAGGGACCACTATAGGTCTGAAGTCACTTTGCGAGGCTTACATAATAGAAACTGCCCTAAAATTACCCTATTCTATAAACTACACCCCTCAAGGTATTCAAAACTGATTTTACAAACTTCATTAACCCTTTAGGTGTTGCACAAGAGTTATTGGCAAATGGGGATGAAATTTGAGAATTTCATTTTTTTGCCTAATTTTTCATTTTAACCCATTTTTTCCACTAACAAAGCAAGGGTTAACAGCCAAACAAGACTGTATCTTTATTGCCCTGACTCTGCTGTTTACAGAAACACCCCATATGTGTCCGTAAACGACTGTACGGCCACACAGCGGGGCGTAGAGTGAAAGGTGCGCCGTTTGGTTTTTGGAGGGCTGATTTTGCTGGACTGGTTTTTTGACACCATTGAAGCCCCCCTGATGCACCCCTAGAGTAGAAACTCCATAAAAGTGACCCCATCTAAGAAACTACACCCCTCAAGGTATTCAAAACTGATTTTACAAACTTTGTTAACCCTTTAGGTGTTGTACAAGATTTAATGGAAAATAGAGATACAATTTCAAAACTTCACTTTTTTGGCAGATTTTCCATTTTAATTTAGAACGGCACAAATTCACAGGTCCCAAAACACAGAGACTTACCAGCTTCTCTGTCAAATGAAGGATAAACCACGACCAGCTGAGACTGCTGGTTGGGTTTTATATAGGCCAAAAAAGACCCGGCCTGGAGTGTGGTGAGAGGCCACCCACCCAGCACTTTGGCTACTCCCAGTAAGAGCCGGCCTGGATCGACTTTACAGCCTTACTAACAACAAACAGTGTCAGTCAGCACTAGCTGCTGCTGACACTTAACACTACTGTCTCTTACCTCACTGAGGCCAGGAATCTCGGTGACACATACCTTCCATCAATGACGGCCCCTTGAACCTTCCTAATATATATATATATATATATATATATATATATACTTAGTATCCAACCAAACCCATGATGCAGTTCTCTGCAGTTATCCCTAAAATATCAGTGACATCCAGTGCAGTTTTTCCGTAGACGGTGTCCTCTGCAGACAGTTAAATTATCCACGCTGCATCTCCTGTCTAAAGTATGTGAATCCCTAAAATATCAGTGACATCCAGTGCAGTTTTTTCGTAGACGGTGTCCGCTGCTGACTGTTAAATTATCCACGCCACATCTCCTGTCTCACGTGTGCTCATCCATAAAATATCAGTGACATCCAGTGCAGTTTTTCCGTAGACGGTGTCTGCTGCGGACTGTTAAATTATCCGTGCCACATCTCCTGTTTAAAGTGTGCGCATCCCTAAAATATCAGTGACATGACAACCAGTGCATTTTTTCTGTAGATGGTGTATGCTGCGGACTGTTAAATTATCTGCGCCACATCTCCTGTTTAAAGTGTGCGCATCCCTAAAATATCAGTGACATCCAGTACACTTTTTCCGTAGACGGTGTCTGCTGCGGACAGTTAAATTATCCACGCCACATCTCCTGCTTCAAGTGTGCGCATCCCTAAAATATCAGTGACATCCAGTGCAGCTTTTTCGTAGACTATGTCCCCTGCGGATAGTTACATTTTCCGCGCCACATCTCCTGTCTAAAGTGTGCGCATCCCTAAAATATCAGTGACATCCATTGCAGTTTTTCCATAGACGGTGTCCGCTGCGGACTGTTAAATTATCCGCGCCACATCTCCTGTCTCAAGTGTGCTTATCCCTAAAATATCATTGACATCCAGTTTAGTTTTTCTGTAGACACTGCGAACTGTGACATTACCTGTGGTACTTGTCCTGTATAACGTTTCCTCATCACAAATACTGTTGTAAATTATTTTGCACATTCTAAATCCTACACTACTGTACGTGTGACATACTTTCAAGAATGAAAAATTAGAAAAAAGCAGCTCTTACCTGCTTCCTACTATGCAGAGCACGGACAACAGGCCATTGGCTTTGCTGTTCCAACGATAATCCAAAAAAACTCTAGGAATCCAGCTCAAAGCATAAAAAGGGGACTCTTTATTTCAGCGGTTAAAAACTTCCAGTACAGGATATAATGTTACGCGTTTCAGACCTCTTTTAATTCGGGTTCTTCATCATGACAAGAATACTTTCAAGAATATATCACATTTAAAATGAAGAAGGCGAGCAGTAGGGGATGGGGAAGAGGCCGTGATGCTGATGGTGCACGCAGAGGCCGTGGCCCTGGGCGCGGAGAAACTGTGCCTGCTGCCAGAGCACAAGAAAAACAATCATCCAAGATACCTAGCTTTATGTCCCAGTTTGCAGGGCAGTGCAGGGCGGCGCAGGACACCAGTCTTGAAGACAGCCCAGTGCACGCAGGTGGTCGGTTGGATTGCAGCAGATAATGCTTCCAGTCGGTTAAGCACCACCCTGTTATCCACCAAGTCCAGTCTTAGTAGCCAGGAGTCTGATCCACACAATCCTCACCCTGATCATGATCCTCCTTCCTCCCACCATTTACAGTCTGGCCAAACAAGTGATCCCACACTCAGTTATATTCCGAGGAGCTCTTTTCAGTGCCATTACTTGATTTCGCCCTCTCGACAAGCACGCTTGAAGAGGGACATGAGATCTTGTGCCCTGATTCCCAACCTCTTGAGCATCCACAGTCACAAGAACATGACGGGAGTGAACGGCAATTAGAGTTTAATGAGGTGGATAATAATGAAACACAGTTGCCAATGAGTCAACCGCAATTACTGTCTCAAGAGGTTGATGAAGAGGATGAGACACAGTTGGCAATAACTGAGGTTGTGCTTAGGTCAACAAATCAGGAGGATGATCAGAGTGAGAAAGTGGAAGAGGAGGTGATGGACGATGAGGTCACTGACCGAACCTGGGAAGGTTGCAAGCCGATCGAGGACAGCAGTACAGAGGGGGGGGGGCTCTGCAGCACCGCAACAGGCTGGAAGAGGGAGTGGGGTGGCAAAAGGGAGAAGGCAGGCCACACCAAACAGGCCCGCAACTGTTTCATGGAGCACCCCCTTGCGGAAATCTCCCTTGCCAAGGGGTAGATGTTCCACATTCTGGCACTTTTTTGAAGAAAGTGTGAACGACAAATAGTAGTTTGCGACCTGTGCCATACGAAAATGAGCTGGGGTGTGAACACTAGAAACCTCACCTCCACCAGCATGATCCACCACATGGTATCCAAGCACCGTAATAACTGGGACAAACGCCTGAGTCCACAATCTGTGTCTGCAGGTCACACCACTGCCTCCTCTTCCCCTATGTTACGTGCTGGTCAATCCGCTGTCGAAGGCGCAGGCCCGGATGCCTCCCGCTCTGCACCTGGACCTTCGCGAGCACCATCAGCGACCACATTCACTTCCGTGTCCCAGCGCAGCATCCAAATGTCCTTACCCCAGGCCTTTGAATGCAAGCGAAAATACCCTGCCCCCCACCCACAGGCCATAACACTAAATGCGCAGCTTTTCAAATTACTGGCCCTGGAAATGTTGCTAGTGTCTAGTGGACACTGAGGCCTTCCGCAGCCTGATGTCAGCGGCCGTCCTGCATTATGCAGTCCCCAGCCGCCACTATTTTGGCTGACTTCATGTTAGGCTGCCTTTCCTGTGACCCACGCGTTATACGCATTTTAGACAACACGGATTACTGGTTGTTCACCATTCTCGACCCCCGCTACAAAGACAACTTCTCATCTCTCATTCCTCTGGTGGAGAGAACGAGCAAAACGGTGCAATACCAGAATATCCTTGTTGAAAAATTTCCATCTGACAGTGACAATGCTGGTGGCAGAGTCCGTAGTTCCTTGGCCAACCGAGGAGGGGAGACAAGGGGGACACACAGTAGTTCCAACAGAGGCAGGGCAACACTCTCCAACACTCTCGAGCACCCGAACATCCCTATGTGTTTGGCCCGAGCCCCCCAGCACCCGAGCTCTACGGTGTTCGATCAGCACTAGTGGCAAATTATTCTCTAAATAAATCCCTTGAGTGCTGGAAAATGTGTAACATGCCTTATATGTCCAACAGTTTGAAAGACCTTGTATGGATGATAATGCATGAGTGTGTGCCAGCTAAAGATTTTCAGCATCGAAGGGGATTAAGTGTAAAATCTAAGTGCCCCAGAAGGAACTATGCAAGTGATGAAACAACGATGCATGTTTTCTGGAATTGTTTCTTTGCCCAAAATGTATGGAGAAAAGTCGGGGTAATCTTAAAACATACATGTGACCTCCAGAGATTAGATGAGCTTGTGTTATATGGCTTAGAAAATACAGTAAAGCCAGAAAAGAAGAGAGTAATGTAGATCATGCTCAACTGTATAAAAAATGCAATTTGGAAGGTGCGCAACATCTTGCTCTTCAAAAGAGATAGCATTGAAGAAAAAGACTGTGTGAATTTGGCTCTGAGCGAAATGTATGTATACTATTGACAAGATCAGAAGAAAATGGGAAAAACAGCTGCCATGATATGGAATATATATATATATATATATATATATATATATATATATATATGGAATGTTTTAGTTTAATTCATAGTATAGGAGTTTTTTTTTAGATAAGATAGATTTGTGTTTAGAGATAGGATGTTTTTTGAGCTAAGTATGCTTATTGTTTTTTTTCTATTTTCAGATTGTGTTGTAAGTTTTTTAATTTTATAATAAAGATGTTAGCTGGTATTGTATGTCTCATATTGCACAAGGCTGCCATTGTAATGTATGCTGACTGTACCTGTTTCAAGGTTGTTGGCTTGCACATAACTGGCTTTTGGCATACAGACTTTGTGTGATTGTTTGTTACATGTTGTTTATTGTATGTTATAGGTAATGATTTATTTTAAAAATAAAATAATATAGCATCCATAAAATTAAATTATTAATGATAGGTAGGAAAATACTTATAATAAAAGTTAATTAATGATAGGTAAAATAATAACTATAAAAATAAAAGGTATGGATGATAGCATAATGAGGATTAAGCGAAGCTATATACAATAAATGTGAAAAGTTTATAGGTTTATCTAGTGATAAAATAATCTAGAATATTCGCTATTACGATGATATAGCATTATATTCTAGATCTACGCAAATTCTCGAAGTGCCGATATTCGCAATAAAATTCACGATTAGAATTAGGGTTGTCCCGATACCACTTTTTTAGGACCGAGTACAAGTACCGATACTTTTTTTCAAGTAGTCACCGATACCGAATACCGATACTTTTTTTAAATGTCATGTGACCGTTTTGGGGGATCTGTGGATGACGCACTGTCATGTGGGGGATCTGTGGATGGCACTGTTATGGGGGACCTGTGGATGGCACTGTTATGGGGGATCTGTGGATGGCACTGTTATGGGGATCTGTGGATGGCACTGTTATGGGGGATCTGTGGATGGCACTGTTATGGGGGATCTGTGGATGGCACTGTTATGGGGGATCTGTGGATGGCACTGTTATGGGGGATCTGTGGATGGCACTGTTATGGGGGATCTGTGGATGGCGCTGTTATGGGGATCTGTGGATGGTGCTGTTATGGGGGATCTGTGGATGGCACTGTTATGGGGATCTGTGGATGGCACTGTTATGGGGATCTGTGGATGGCACTGTTATGGGGGATCTGTGGATGGCACTGTTATGGGGGATCTGTGGATGGCACTGTTATGGGGATCTGTGGATGGTGCTGTTATGGGGGATCTGTGGATGGCACTGTTATGGGGATCTGTGGATGGCACTGTTATGGGGGATCTGTGGATGGCACTGTTATGGGGGATCTGTGGATGGCACTGTTATGGGGATCTGTGGATGGTACTGCTATGGGGTGGGATATCTGTGGATGGCATTGTTATGGGGTGGGGGGATCTGAGGATGGCATTGTTATTTGGTGGGGGATCTGTGGATGGTGCTGTTATAGGGGATCTGTGGATGGAACTGTTATGGGGAGGATCTGTGGATGACACTGCTATATGTCATCCACAGATCCCCCTCATAACAGTGTCCCCCAATACACCGGGCCCCGCCGCTCACCGAAGTATTTATAAACGTGAATCCTTATCCTGTTGTTAAGTTGAACTAACGCTGCCCTCTCCCATGTTCCCCTGTATCCCCCTGTATCTCCACAGCACTTACTTAAGCTTCCATAGCAGGCAGAGCGGACGGCACCAGTAACGTCACTCACTGACGTCGCGCGCCTGCTCCGCCTGCTTCACTCATAAAGTGGGCGGAGCAGGCGCTCTACGTCAGTGAGTGACGTTACTGCTGCCGTCTGCTCTGCCTGCTATGGAAGCTTAAGTAAGTGCTGTGGGGATACAGGGGGGACATGGGAGAGGGCAGCGTTAGTTCAACTTAACAACAGGATAAGGATTCACGTTTATAAATACTTCGGTGAGCGGCGGGGCCCGGTGTAAGAGTACAGTGACTGCACCGGGCCCCGCCCATAGTTACGCCCATAGTATTCTATTTATGTATCGGGGCGGGGTATCGGCGGCTGAGTACCGCCGAGAAAACTCGGAATCGGTCCCGATACCGATACTAGTATCGGTATCGGGACAACCCTAATTAGAATATTTGCGCTCAACAGTATCTCTAAATGAGTTAATAAAAGCACTTCCATATTTGGGTATTAACCCTTTCATGACCAAAGGTCATTGATGCCCCAGTGTCCAGGTCAAAATTTACAAATCTGACATGCGTCACTTTAAGTGGTAATAGCTTTGGAACACTTTTACTTATCCACGCCATTCTGAGATTGTTTTCTCGTGACATATTGTACTTCATGACAGTCATAAATTTGAGTCAATATATATCTCCTTTTTTTTTTTTTAAATCCCAAATTTACCAAAAAATTTTAAAAATTTGCAATTTTCTAAATTTCAATTTCTCTGCTTCTAAAACAGAAAGTTATACCTCATAAAATATTTATTACATAACATTCCCCATATGTCTACTTTATGTTGGCATCATTTTGGAAATGTTATTTTATTTTTTTAGGACGTTAGAAGGCTTAGAAGTTTAGAAGCAATTCTTCAAATTTTTAAGAAAATTTCCAAAACCCACTTTTTAAGGACTAGTTCAGGTCTGAAGTCACTTTGTGGGGCTTACATAGTGGAAACCCCCCATAAATGACACCATTGTAGAAACTACACCCCTCAAGTTATTTAAAACCAATTTTACAAACATTATTAACCCTTTAGGTGTTCCACAAGAATTAAAGGAAAATGGAGATGAAATTTCTAAATTTCACTTTTTTAGCCGATTTTCTATTTTATTACATTTTTTTTCTTTAACACATTAAGGGTTAACAGCCAAACAAAACTTAATATTTATTACTCTGATTCTGTGGTTTACAGAAACACCCCACATGTGGTCGTAAACTGATGTAAGGGCGCATGGCAGGGCGCAGAAGGAAAGGAACACCATATGGTTTTTGGAAGGCAGATTTTGCTGGATTGGTTTTCTGAACGCCATATGTTTTTTATTTTTCTACCGATCGTCTTGTGCAGGGGCTCATTTTTTGCAGAAAGAGTTGAGGTTTTTATTGGTACCATTTTTGGGTACATAGGATTTTTTGATCATTCATTATTACACTTTATGGGACAAGGTGGCCAAAAAATTGGCTGTTTTGGAACAGTTTTTTTTTTTTTTTTTTACAGCGTTCATCTGAGGGGTTAGGTCATGTGACAGTTTTATAGAGCAGATCGTTACGGATGTGGCAATACCCAATATGTATACTTTTTCTTATTTATTTAAGTTTTACACAATAATAGCATTTATGAAACCAAAAAAATGATGTTTTAGTGTCTCCATAGTCTGAGAGCCATAGCTTATTTATTTTTTGGGCGATTGTCTTAAATATGGGCTCATTTTTTGCGGGATGAGGTAACGGTTTGATTGGTACTATTTTGGGGTATATTCGCCTTTTTTGGTCGCTTGGTGTTGCACTTTTTGTGATGTAAGGTGACAAAAATGGCTTATTTTTTTACACCGTTTTTATTTTTTATGGTGTTTATTGGACGGGGTTGATGATGTGATATATTTATAGAGATGGTCGTTACAGACGCGGTGACACCTAATATGTGTGGTTTTTGTTTGTTTTTTTTTATAGGAAAAGGAAATTTATTTTTTACATTTTTATTTATTTATTTTTACTTTTATTATTTTCACTTTTTTTTTTATCAGTTCCCTCTTGGATCTTGAAGATCCAGTGGGGCTGATGGTTGTACTATACTTTGCAATGCTCTTGCATTGCAAAGTATAATACAATCAGATGCCTGTAGGTGGCAGCACTGCACGCCTATACCATGGCAACCGGACGCCTTTGCAAAGCGTCCGGTTGCCATGGCAACCATCGGGCGCTGCGATCGCAGCAGCCCTGATGGTTAAGAGAGAGGGGGCCCCCTCTCTCTATTACCCCCATGGATGCCGCTACTGCGGCATCTATGGGGTTACAGCAGTGTCAGCATAGAGCTGACACACGCTGCTGATGGCGGCGGCTCAGGAATGGAGCCGCCGCCATCACACACAGAAGGGGGACCGATCGGGGGCAGCGCTGGAAAGGGGGGAGGGGGGACAGCATTTTACAAATTACAGATCGGGGCAGGAGGGGGCGGACCGCATGGGGGTGGGCAGGATAAGATGATGGACAAGAAGGAGGCACAGATCGGTGCAGGAGGGGGCGGACCGCATCGGGGGCAGGACAAGAACAAGGAGGGGGCACAGATCGGGGCAGGACCGCATCGGGGGCAGGACATGAACAAGGAGGGGGCACAGATCGGGGCAGGACCGCATCGGGGGCAGGACATGAACAAGGAGGGGGCACAGATCGGGGGCTTCAGGACACATTACCGATTTCAGGCTCTGATCTGCAGAGCGCAGATCAGAGCCTGAAACCGGCATTTTAACACTGCCGCGATCCGATTGGTTAGTCTGCACAGACTAACCAATCAGATCGATTGCCGGCAAGGGGCCACTCTGATTGGCCCCTTGCCGGCATTACCGCACTGTATGCTGTCCGTGACAGCAGCAGGGCAGGGGCAGAAGCTTAAATCCAAGCGCTTTGCAGCGCTTGGATTAAAGAGCTGCCAGAACGTGTATATACGTGGTAGCTGCACGGGGCATGTGCAGCTATCACGTATATATACAGATTGCAGTCGTGAAAGGGTTAATCTATCTTTTCCAGTACACTTGTTTGATTTAAACTATGTCAACTTGTTAAGAACTATTAAGTCTGGCCTATCAAGTATAAAACCTCTTGAGAAACTTCTTTAGAAACATTCCCATAATTCACATGGAACTTCCAATGTTCTTTTCAGGTATTATTTTCCGTCCTAGGGGCTCAATACCGGAAAAAACGGATCAGTTTTATCCTAATGCATTCTGAATAGAGAGCATCCGTCTTACATTTTTTTTGGCCGGAGAAAATACCAATTCAATTCTCCGGCCAAAAATCCTGAACACTTGCCGGAATGCCAGCTCCGGCATTAATTTCCATTGAAATGTATTAGTGCCGGATCCGGCTTTAAAATTGCCGCATTGACAAATCCGTTCTTCCGATCCGCGCATGCGCAGACCTTTAAATCTGTGGGAAAAAAAAATACTGGATCAGTTTTTCCAGATGACACCGGTATTTCAATGCATTTGTCAGACGGATCCGCATCCGGATCCGTCTGACAACTGCATCCGTTTGCGTCCAGATTGCCGGATCCGGCAGGCAGTCCTGGCGACGGAACTGCCTGCCGGAATCCTCTGACGCCAGTGTGAAAGTATCTTTACACATATACAAAGGATTATTTTGTGTTTTATTTGGGGCGGAGAAGCAAGAATTGAAGCAGATATTTTATATTTACCCTTACCCAAAGGGGACCTAATTATGAATAAAGATCAGTGAATCGAATCCAACGAAGTGGAACTTGCCGCAAAGCCGAATTTCCTTGTGCTTTGTGATAGCAAATCGATTTAACATGAAATAATGTAAAAAAAATAAAAATTATGCTTATCTCCTCCATTTGCTCGCGACAGGCCAGGCGCCACCATTTTGATTGACCCGCCTGACCTGAGACCACCTTGGCGCTTGGTAGGCGGGCTTAGATGTGTTTTGATCAAAATATATTGACTAAGTGTCTCAGATATTATCATATCAGAGTGAGGACTTTGTCCATATATAATGCTTGCATCTACTTTACTAAGTGCATTATTATCTTATTTCTGTGGTTTTCTTCAATAATATGGCCAGGGACATCCGCACATTTGTATATCATATCGTGCAAGATGTTTTTATCTTAGTTTTTTCTGTGGAATTTTTTTTGTCTGTAGTATTTGCTTGAGGGAGTGGCACCTTCAAGTGTGAATGCGCACCTATTTTATCTTGGGAGTAGCATTCCTCTGCACTTTTGCCCTTCCTATCCAATAGAGCGCCTTGATTAGGTGGTACATATGGGTGTGCTTACTCCTCCTCCCATTGGTTGCTTAATGCACATGGAGGTGACTAGGAGCAGCACACCATATGTGCGGCGTCTGCGCTCCTGAACATAGAAGCCCAATGGCTTAGGTAGGTTTAGCGTAGGACCCGCCTGACCTGAGACCACCTTGGCGTTTGGTAGGCGGGCTTAGATGTGTTTTGATCAAAATATATTGACTAAGTGTCTCAGATATTATCACATCAGAGTGAGGATTTTGTCCATATATAATGCTTGCATCTACTTTACTAAGTGCATTATTATCTTATTTCTGTGCTTTTCTTCATTTTGATTGAAGATCTCGGCCGAAATCCCATCCTTGTTGAGGTATGATGTCATAACACCGGCCGGCTTGACAACATCATCTTGGGCCGTGCGAGATTTTGAGCAAGATCTTCAAGCAAGATGGCAGCAGCTATCACAAGCAAATGGAGGCAGTGAGTATGATTTAATTTTTTTGTGTGCTAATTTTACCCTGTATTATTACTTTAAGATGCCGCGATCATGTATGAATGCGGCATCAGAGGGGTGCAATGATGGGGAGCGGCGCTATCTCCGCTCCCTGTCATTGCACCCGCTACTTTAAAAAAAATGCGCTTAGTGATGAAAAATTCGTCAAGAAGCAAATTTTTTTTTCATTTAGCAAAGCAGCCGAATCAAATTTTCCAAAACTTTGTTCATCTCTAAATATGTAAAGTAATTTTATTCCAACTATATGGACTAAACATATGTCCCAAGTGTCTAGAAATGAGATCCTATCCATATCTTGGTGTACTGTACACCAAGATATGGATAGGATCTCATTTCTAGACACTTGGGTGATCAAGGGGACAGATGGTAAGGTACAGACAGATTTATTCACTAAGAACACTGACAGATATAGTTTGCTGGCCTTCTCTAGTAGTCATCCAGCTTCTATTAAACAATCTATTCCCTATTCTCAATATCAAAGGGTGAAACGTATTGTTAGTAATACAGACACATGTCGAAAAAGATTAGATGACATGACTTATAAGTTTAGAGAGAGAGGCTACCCCCTGGAGTTATTGAAGGCACAGCAAGATAAGGTTGACATTACACAGGTGGCTAAAAATAAAAAGAAGACAAGGATCTTTTTAGTGGTTAAATACCACCCATGGACCCAACGCCTAAGGACTATTGTTAATCAAAATTGGCACATTTTATCTAAATCCTACCCACAGATAGGTGAGTTTCAGAGACCACCTATGATGTGTTATAAATGTGCAGACAATATCAGAGATAAAATAGTTCGGGCGGATGTGGGCAGTAATAGAATAGAAAAAAGACAAAGTACATTGTCTTCCCCTAGACAAGGTACATTTCCCTGTCTCAACTGTGTGAATTGCTCTAGTGTCATTAAGGGTCCATGTTTTTCTCATCCACATTCAGATGAAAGGATTTCGATAAGGGGTACATTTACATGTGATAGTAGATTTGTGATTTACATTCTCAAGTGTCCATGTGGATTATTATATGTGGGGGAAACCTCAATGAGAATGAAGGACAGACTGAGTAAGCACAAATCTACTATCAGAAAAGGTAATTTACTGCTTCCAATACCCCTTCATTTACATGAAAAAAAGCATAATATTGCACAACTATGGTATCAAATTATTGAGGGTGTTTCATTACCCCGTCGTGGAGGAGACAGAAATAAATTTCTACTAAAGAGAGAGGCCTACTGGATCAATTGTTTACAAACTATAGAACCCAGGGGCCTCAATCGTGAATACAATGTGTCTAGCTTCCTTTGATGTATCCTGCTTGTTTATAGTCTATAATTGTATTTTCTTATTTTCCTAGCGGAATTGATTACCAAATGAATTGGATAACATCCCACTATATACTTTTCCCTATATGGCCATTATCGTCAATGAGGGGCAGGAGTCTTGCTGATGATGTCAGTTCCTCTGTATTTCATTTGCCTATTTAAAGATTGCATGTGAGATGTTTGTATATAGTCTGAAGAAAGCACACTGGTGCTGAAACGCGTCACTATGAAATAATATGTGACCAATAAATCGAATTCCTGATTGAAATTCTGCGAAGTGCCGGTCTTTGCTACATTGTTTCCTCCGACGCCAATCCATTGACACGTGCACTGCAACTTCAAAAAGGTAGTGCCGACCTGTTATCTATTGAAAATTATAGTAGGATGATTCATTTTCTGTATTTTAATACCTCACTTCTTGTTACAATATCCCTAATCACAACTTTTTCAAGTATCTTCAAATAAGAAACGCAGTCAACTCTATTACTCTTAATAAACCATTGAATAACAACCCTTCTTTTATAGAAAAATGTCTGGCTTCTATTTATCCTAATTCTGGAAGGATCTCATTATGCCATAAACTGCTTAATGTTTCCAGTAGGGACTCTTTATAAAATATTAAGAAAAAGTGGGAACCTCACTTAACTAGACAAATATCTAACACACAATGAATGTTAATTAGTGATGAGCAGCAGGGGTCATATTCGAATTAGCGATATTTTCGTAATGCGAATGTTTATTGAGAATTTTTCAACTTAAAACTATTAGACAAAGAAGATTATAGCACTACATTAGCTAAATTACTCTATATTCGTGTTTTTTTTTTTCAAATATTCGCTATATTGCTATAACTTCGTTTTTTCGAATATTCGTAATATTCTAAAACAAGCATATATAGCAATATAGCGAATATTCAAAAAAAAAAACTAATATAGAGCAATTTAGCTAATATAGTGCTATAATCTTCTTTGTCTAATAGTTGTAAGTTGAAAAATTCGCAATATAAATTCGCATTACGAAAATTCGCAAACACTACTCCTAAAGTCAAATATACTGCAGCCTTCTCATTGGCCCACAAGCTAGAAGCAGGGAGGTATCATGTGTACTGATCAAAAAATTTTTTTTTCGAATATTAGAAATTCTAAATATATTCTAAATATTTGAGAATTTTCAAAGTACCTATATTCGCGATAAAAATTCGAAATTCGAATATTCGTGATCAACACTAATGTTAATCAGATGGATAGGTACCTGGATTTCCATGGAGTTCGGACCAGCATCTCCCTACCATAAAGCCACCACGGACCTGGACTTAAATCTTGGCGGGAGGAGGAGCAGCATACTTTTTGGCACGAACATGGTGTGTATGAATAATATAGTGTGCAAATAGAATAACATTACTTCTCGGCAGTTTACAATGAGATGAGATGTCCCTTTTATTTAGTGTTTGGAACATTTAGAATACAGTTCAAATTAGGGTACTTCTCACACTTGCGTTAAAGTTTTCCGGTATTGAGTTCTGTCACAGGGGCTCAATACCGGAAAAAAACGCTTCAGTTTTATCCTAATGCATTCTGAATGGAGAGCATTCTGTTCAGCATGCATCAGGGTGTCTTCAATTCAGTCACTCTTACGGTGTATGCTGCGGTATTTTCTCCTGCCAAAATTCCGGAACACATGCCGGAATGTCAGATCCGGCATTAATTTCCATTGAAATGTATTAATGCCGGATCCGGTACTTAATGTTCTGGAAAACCGGATCTCGTTTTTTCCGGATGACACCTGAGAGTCGGATCTGGTGTTTCAATGCATTTGTCAGCCTGATCCGCATCCAGATCCGGAAACAAATGCTCTCCGTTTGCATATGGATTTACAACAACGCAAGTGTGAAAGTACCCTTAGTTCTAGTCTTCAGCTGTTTTCCCGTTGTCAAATATATTTTATGCACTCCGCTGGATATTATATTTGGGGTATTAACCCTTTATCTTAGCTGCCTGCGATATCTGTGCTATAATACAACTGCAGGGTATAGTGAATAGGCTGCTGGTCTTTTTTTTTTACAGCACACTGAGGGGCTCTAGCACGCACCTCTAGAACATCATCTGAGGGTGTATCTTAGTAGTATACTGTATATTGCAATGCCCATGTTTCATTTTGGGGGCATGCCTATTGAATTATATATAAAATATTAATCTCTGGTGGCTATCCTTTGTCTTTGCACCTTTGATAACTGCTGGGAATCAATTTTTTGCGATTTACCCATTATTAATTGTCATTTGTTTGGATTTCTTTTCATTACTGGGCATTAACCTCACAGTCACCTAAAGAACCGACACCCTAGACGGTGCAGGAAAACGCATCAGCACATGTGTCGTTATTTCAGGTTACCACTTATATTTTGGGTAAAACCAAATAGCATATTTTATATGCAGATTTTTCTATTTTTTCATGTTTGGATTTTCCAAATGTGGTAATAATTATTGTTGGTTATAATAATTATAAGCACTAATGACGTATTTGATTACGATCTGTTTGGTGGATCTATCCCTTCTCATGGCATTCCAGGGCTCATAGGAGGTTTCTGACACAGGATCGCCCCTATCGGGATGGCCGTTTCGTTTTGTAGGCAGAGTTAACAGTCTGTAGGGGCAGTGAGTTGGATGAGTTATTTTTCCTTTTCCATATAATGTCAGGGCCTCTAACACCCCAGACTCCCTAGATACATTATGTTTAACTCACTATTTGTGGAGTATTTTTAGTTACTAATATTATTAAAGATTACGTTTTATACTGGTAAAGGTGCTCTGTGACGTTTTTTGGACTTTAGTAACACCAGTGATTAATTGAGACTCCTGATGTTTCTATAAATCAGACCTGTGACTAACAACATGGATGTTAGCCTTTACCACAGTTCCTAAATCTTCCAGATGTGTTACCCACTTAGAAAAAAATTCTATAAGTAGTACTGTATACTACTCCATATAGGTTAGCAAAAATGTACCCTGATATCGAATCTATCTTTTGCAGTACTGCTGAGGATAACTTGTTTCACCTTTTGTGGGATTGCAAGATGATAGCTGCTTCGTGGACCCAATTTTTCCATAGCATTTCTACAATCTGTGGTTTCTTCATTGCACCAGAACAAGCCTTGGCCCTTCTGTCTGTTTCCATTGATGACTATCCAAATACACATAGGACTATCATCAACAATTTGTGCATTATGACTAGAGTTGAGCGAACACCTGGATGTTCGGGTTCGAGAAGTTCGGCCGAACTTCCCGGAAATGTTCGGGTTCGGGATCCGAACCCGATCCGAACTTCGTCCCGAACCCGAACCCCATTGAAGTCAATGGGGACCCGAACTTTTGGGCACTAAAAAGGCTGCAAAACAGCCCAGGAAAGAGCTAGAGGGCTGCAAAAGGCAGCAACATGTAGGTAAATCCCCTGCAAACAAATGTGGACAGGGAAATGAATTAAAATTAAAATTAAAAAAATAAAAATGAACCAATATCAATTGGACAGAGGTCCCATAGCAGAGAATCTGGCTTCACGTCAGCAGAGAATCAGTCTCTTCATGCCATAGCAAAGAATCTGGCTTCATGTCAGCAGAGAATCAGTCTCTTCATGCCATAGCAGAGAATCTGGCTTCATGTCAGCGCAGAATCAGTCTTCATGTCATAGCAGAGAATCAGGCTTCACATCACCCACCACTGGAACAGGCCACTGTCACACATTTAGGCCCAGGCACCCAGGCAGAGGAGAGGTCCCGTAACAGAGAATCTGGCCTTATTTCAGCGCAGAATCTGTCTTCATGTCATAGCAGAGAATCAGGCTTCACGTCACCCACCACTGGAACAGGCCACTGTCACACATTTAGGCCCAGGCACCCAGGCAGAGGAGAGAGGTCCCGTAACAGAGAATCTGGCCTTATGTCAGCGCAGAATCTGTATTCATGTCATAGCAGAGAATCAGGCTTCACGTCACCCACCACTGGAACAGGCCACTGTCACACATTTAGGCCCTGGCACCCAGGCAGAGGAGAGAGGTCCCGTAACAGAGAATCTGGCCTGATGTCAGCACAGAATCTGTCTTCATGTCATAGCAGAGAATCAGGCTTCACGTCACCCACCACTGGAACAGGCCACTGTCACACATTTAGGCCCAGGCACCCAGGCAGAGGAGAGAGGTCCCGTAACAGAGAATCTGGCCTTATGTCAGCGCAGAATCTGTATTCATGTCATAGCAGAGAATCAGGCTTCACGTCACCCACCACTGGAACAGGCCACTGTCACACATTTAGGCCCAGGCACCCAGGCAGAGGAGAGAGGTCCCGTAACAGAGAATCTGGCCTTATGTCAGCACAGAATCTGTCTTCATGTCATAGCAGAGAATCAGGCTTCACGTCACCCACCACTGGAACAGGCCACTGTCACACATTTAGGCCCCGGCACCCAGACAGAGGAGAGCGGTCCCATAACAGAGAATCTGGCCTTATGTCAGCGCAGAATCTGTATTCATGTCATAGCAGAGAATCAGGCTTCACGTCACCCACCACTGGAACAGGCCACTGTCACACATTTAGGCCCAGGCACCCAGGCAGAGGAGAGAGGTCCCGTAACAGAGAATCTGGCCTTATGTCAGCGCAGAATCTGTCTTCATGTCATAGCAGAGAATCAGGCTTCACGTCACCCACAACTGGAACAGGCCACTGTCACACATTTAGGCCCCGGCACCCAGACAGAGGAGAGCGGTCCCGTAACAGAAAATCTGGCCTTATGTCAGCGCAGAATCTGTCTTCATGTCATAGCAGAGAATCAGGCTTCACGTCACCCACCACTGGAACAGGCCACTGTCACACATTTAGGCCCAGGCACCCAGGCAGAGGAGAGAGGTCCCGTAACAGAGAATCTGGCCTGATGTCAGCACAGAATCTGTCTTTATGTCATAGCAGAGAATCAGGATTCACGTCACCCACCACTGGAACAGGCCACTGTCACACATTTAGGCCCCGGCACCCAGACAGAGGAGAGCGGTCCCGTAACAGAGAATCTGGCCTTATGTCAGCGCAGAATCAGTCTTCATGTCATAGCAGAGAATCAGGCATCACGTCACCCACCACTGGAACAGGCCACTGTCACACATTTAGGCCCAGGCACCCAGACAGAGGAGAGAGGTCCTGTAACAGAGAATCTGGCCTTATGTCAGCACAGAATCTGTCTTCATGTCATAGCAGAGAATCAGGCTTCACGTCACCCACCACTGGAACTGGCCACTGTCACACATTTAGGCCCAGGCACCCAGGCAGAGGAGAGAGGTCCCGTAACAGAGAATCTGGCCTTATGTCAGCGCAGAATCAGTCTTCATGTCATAGCAGAGAATCAGGCATCACGTCACCCACCACTGGAACAGGCCACTGTCACACATTTAGGCCCCGGCACCCAGACAGAGGAGAGAGGTCCTGGTGACCTGGCTGTATACCACATAGTGGCAGTGTTTCCCTGTTGTATTACAGGCTCCAGCCAAGTGCACTACACCTCAATAAAGCTTTAAACCACAGAAGACCTGAGTGTCGTCCCTTAGAGTCCACTTAGAGTTTATGCCTAGAGGAGCTGGTGACCGAGTGAGTGTGAAAGCTGGAGGTGTCGCAGATGGTGCAAGGAAAAGAGGATTACATTTGGTGCCGTGACTCGGATGTCATCATTCTGCTCAAAGTGACCAGTGAATATACCTAAAGTCACCAGTGTGCGAGTTCTGAGGTGATTGTGCCACGGCGGAGCTGCTAGGTGGCAGATTGACCTTATTAGCAGTTTATATCCTCTCAGGAATAGAAGATGAGTGGACGAGCCAGAGCCCGCAGAAGAGCACGTGCCACGGGGCAGCCAAGCCAAGGACAGCCTGGACAGGAGCAAGAGGCTCAAGAACCTAGACGCATTGAAAGACCCCAGCAGCCACCAGCCGAGCCTTTGCTTGTGGGAAGAGGGCGCCAGAGAGGCCCGCCAGTAGTGGAGAGACCTCCGACTGATGTTCTGCAGCTTTCAGCTGGATTTCAGGACATATCCCTCGGAGAACGGGGTGGCCGCAGGCGTGACTTCCATGACCTTGGAGTGAACACCCGGCAGACTATTGAATAGAAATGTGAGACATGTTTTTTTTTTGCACTGTGTGACAGGTTAAGGTTTAATCACAGAATCAGACTTCTATCTGCACGGTAGCGTGTGTCTTAGGTTTTTCTGAATGACACTATCAATACCTTCAATGTAAGATTTTCTTTTTGGGATAGATTTCAAGTAGGCCTGAAATACCACAAACTAGTTATTTTCAGAATGGCAAATTTGGGAATGCTTTTTTAACCCAGAACAAAAAGTCTGCTTTGACGGTCACTACAAATAACTTGACCAGCTAAAACTGTGCAGATTTGGTTGAATAGAGATGTGAGACCTGTTTTTTTTTTGCGCTGTGTGACAGTTATAGGTTTAATCACAGAATGACACTTCTATCAGCACGCTAGCGTGTGTATTAGGTTTTTCTGAATGACACTATCAATAACTTCAATGTAAGATTTTCTTTTTGGGATAGATTTCAAGTAGGCCTGAAATACCACAAACTAGTTATTTTCAGAATGGCAAATTTGGGAATGCTTTTTCAACCCAGAACAAAAGTCTGCTTTGACGGTCACTACAAATAACTTGACCAGCTAAAACTGTGCAGATTTGGTTGAATAGAGATGTGAGACCTGTTTTTTTTTGCGCTGTGTGACAGTTATAGGTTTAATCACAGAATGACACTTCTATCAGCACGCTAGCGTGTGTCTTAGGTTTTTCTGAATGATACTATCAATAACTTCAATGTAAGATTTTCTTTTTGGGAAAGATTTCAAGTAGGCCTGAAATACCACAAACTAGTTATTTTCAGAATGGCAAATTTGGGAATGCTTTTTCAACCCAGAACAAAAAGTCTGCTTTGACGGTCACTACAAATAACTTGACCAGCTAAAACTGTGCAGATTTGGTTGAATAGAGATGTGAGACCTGTTTTTTTTTTTGCGCTGTGTGACAGTTATAGGTTTAATCACAGAATGACACTTCTATCAGCACGCTAGCGTGTGTATTAGGTTTTTCTGAATGACACTATCAATAACTTCAATGTAAGATTTTCTTTTTGGGATAGATTTCAAGTAGGCCTGAAATACCACAAACTAGTTATTTTCAGAATGGCAAATTTGGGAATGCTTTTTCAACCCAGAACAAAAAGTCTGCTTTGACGGTCACTACAAATAACTTGACCAGCTAAAACTGTGCAGATTTGGTTGAATAGAGATGTGAGACCTGTTTTTTTTTGCGCTGTGTGACAGTTATAGGTTTAATCACAGAATGACACTTCTTTCAGCACGCTAGCGTGTGTCTTAGGTTTTTCTGAATGACACTATCAATAACTTCAATGTAAGATTTTCTTTTTGGGATAGATTTCAAGTAGGCCTGAAATACCACAAACTAGTTATTTTCAGAATGGCAAATTTGGGAATGCTTTTTCAACCCAGAACAAAAAGTCTGCTTTGACGGTCACTACAAATAACTTGACCAGCTAAAACTGTGCAGATTTGGTTGAATAGAGATGTGAGACCTGTTTTTTTTTGCGCTGTGTGACAGTTATAGGTTTAATCACAGAATGACACTTCTATCAGCACGCTAGCGTGTGTCTTAGGTTTTTCTGAATGATACTATCAATAACTTCAATGTAAGATTTTCTTTTTGGGATAGATTTCAAGTAGGCCTGAAATACCACAAACTAGTTATTTTCAGAATGGCAAATTTGGGAATGCTTTTTCAACCCAGAACAAAAAGTCTGCTTTGACGGTCACTACAAATAACTTGACCAGCTAAAACTGTGCAGATTTGGTTGAATAGAGATGTGAGACCTGTTTTTTTTTGCGCTGTGTGACAGTTATAGGTTTAATCACAGAATGACACTTCTATCAGCACGCTAGCGTGTGTCTTAGGTTTTTCTGAATGATACTATCAATAACTTCAATGTAAGATTTTCTTTTTGGGATAGATTTCAAGTAGGCCTGAAATACCACAAACTAGTTATTTTCAGAATGGCAAATTTGGGAATGCTTTTTCAACCCAGAACAAAAAGTCTGCTTTGACGGTCACTACAAATAACTTGACCAGCTAAAACTGTGCAGATTTGGTTGAATAGAGATGTGAGACCTGTTTTTTTTTTGCGCTGTGTGACAGTTATAGGTTTAATCACAGAATGACACTTCTATCAGCACGCTAGCGTGTGTCTTAGGTTTTTCTGAATGATACTATCAATAACTTCAATGTAAGATTTTCTTTTTGGGATAGATTTCAAGTAGGCCTGAAATACCACAAACTAGTTATTTTCAGAATGGCAAATTTGGGAATGCTTTTTCAACCCAGAACAAAAAGTCTGCTTTGACGGTCACTACAAATAACTTGACCAGCTAAAACTGTGCAGATTTGGTTGAATAGAGATGTGAGACCTGTTTTTTTTTTGCGCTGTGTGACAGTTATAGGTTTAATCACAGAATGACACTTCTATCAGCACGCTAGCGTGTGTCTTAGGTTTTTCTGAATGATACTATCAATAACTTCAATGTAAGATTTTCTTTTTGGGATAGATTTCAAGTAGGCCTGAAATACCACAAACTAGTTATTTTCAGAATGGCAAATTTGGGAATGCTTTTTCAACCCAGAAAAAAAAGTCTGCTTTGACGGTCACTACAAATAACTTGACCAGCTAAAACTGTGCAGATTTGGTTGAATAGAGATGTGAGACCTGTTTTTTTTTGCGCTGTGTGACAGTTATAGGTTTAATCACAGAATGACACTTCTATCAGCACGCTAGCGTGTGTCTTAGGTTTTTCTGAATGATACTATCAATAACTTCAATGTAAGATTTTCTTTTTGGGATAGATTTCAATTAGGCCTGAAATACCACAAACTAGTTATTTTCAGAATGGCAAATTTGGGAATGCTTTTTCAACCCAGAACAAAAAGTCTGCTTTGACGTTCACTACAAATAACTTGACCAGCTAAAACTGTGCAGATTTGGTTGAATAGAAATGTCAGGTCTATTTTTTAGGCGCTGGGTGACAGGCTCAACTTGCCCCTGATGTAATATATGGCCAAAAAATAACCAGACTGTTGATGGTTAAATGCACTTCGGTGACACAGGCTCAGCCTGCAGCTGATGTAGTATATGGCAAAAAAATAATCAGACTGTTGATGGTTAAATGCACTTGGGTGAAACAGGCTCAGCCTGCAGCTGATGTAGTATATGGCCAAAAAATAACCAGACTGTTGATGGTTAAATGCACTTCGGTGACACAGGCTCAGCCTGCAGCTGATGTAGGATATAGCACAAAATAACCACACTATCGATGGTTAAATACACTTGGTGATAGCTCGTGCTAGCGCACCACAAGTCACAAAATGGCCGCCGATCACCCCAGAAAAAAAGTGATCTAAAAACGCTCTGGGCAGCCTCAAAAAAGTGAGCAAGTCAATAATAGCACTTCAATGATCCACAGCTGCAGATCGATCACAGAATGAAGTCTTTTGGAGGAGTTAATCTGCCTAATCTCGCCCTAACGTCGCAGCTGCAACCTCTCCCTATACTGATCATAGCAGAGTGACGTGCGGCGCTACGTGACTCCAGCTTAAATAGAGGCTGGGTCACATGGTGCACTGGCCAATCACAGCCATGCCAATAGTAGGCAAGGCTGTGATGGCCTCTTGGGCCAAGTAGTATGACGCTTGTTGATTGGCTGCTTTGCAGCCTTTCAAAAAGCGCCAAGAAAGCGCCGAACACCGAACCCGAACCCGGACTTTTACGAAAATGTTCGGGTTCGGGTCCGTGTCACGGACACCCCAAAACTCGGTACGAACCCAAACTATACAGTTCGGGTTCGCTCATCCCTAATTATGACTAGAACTAAGATTGCGACATCATGGAACACTTCTCAATATCCCTCAATTTCTGACATCCTTAAGGGTATCAGTGATTAGAGATAAGCGAAGTTTTCAAAAATTCTATTCGGACACTTTGCCGAATTATTCAAAAAATTTGCTCTGTTACGAATTAATTTGTCACGAAGCTCATTCAATTAGCTACTGTATATCATGGCCTGCAGGAAGAGTGTATGTCGGTGTACATCACAGTACATTGCAGCAACTACAAATTCTGGTAGTGAAACACTTACTGTGCATCAGTATGACAGGCAGGTCACATACTGTATATGGATGACATACACCATACGTCACTAGTAGTCTCAGTTCACAGTTCAATTATTTGGTCAGTTATTAGTCCAAAATAAAGAACAGGTGCAGATCTTTTCATGATACATTACCTGCGAGTGAGGATTGGCTCCTGATTTTGGCTCACCATACAGTAACTGCTGGAATTAACTGACCAAATAACTGACGTGTGAATGTTTGCGTCAGGTATAATGTACTTAACCATGCTGTGGCCCAAAATTCTACTATAGAGTGAAAGAGCAGTGCCATTTTATACCGTCTGCTGTTTCCACATAGATTGCTAGTTAACCTGTTAGCCACTGATTTTACTAAATTGTAAAAGAGCAGTCTCATTTCACTGTTTGTGAGGTGTCCACATTGATTGATAGATAAGATATTGTGTTACCCACTCATTCTACTACAGAGTGAAAGAATGGTCTCATTTTACACCATCTGCTGTTTCCACATAGATTGCGAAAGAGCCTGTTACAAGTAGAGGCGCCATGATAGAGTAGGGAGGGTGTTAGCCGCAAGAGGAGTCAACATAGTGGCCCAGTCAGAGTGGGGCGGTAGGAAGCAACAGCAGTGGCAGGAACATCACAATATAGTGGCAGTAGGAGAAGATGGCAGCAGGTGGGTGGCAGCATCAAAAGTGGCTGAAGCACGTGGCCAGAAGTAGAGATGGCCTTGCGGTTCGCCCGGCAGGCGTTTCATGGCAAACTTTGCTGGTTCGCAGTTATCCGAACAGGCGAACATATGGCGATGTCCGCCGTCGCCATATTCTTTTGCATTGTGCAGAACTTTGACCCATGACAAATCCATCAGGTTGGACAGGACAGCCAATTGAGATGTTTCAGCACATGGACACACCCCCTACACTATAAATAAACCCCATCTGGCAGCCATTTTACATTCAGTTTTTTGCCAGTGTAGGAAGAGGTTGCTGTGTTGAGCAGGGACCGACTATTAGGGACACCAAACGTTAGCTAATAGGGCCACAAAAGTCCTTTTAAGGACTGGTATAGGTGTGCTATCAATACGTGTGACATACAGAGGGGTGTGATATACCTATAATATACTTTCTAACATATAAAGTATATTATAGTGCATTTGTATTGTGCAGCAGTTGTGTGCGGTTCTGCTGCGATACTGCAGCTAGATAGAGGGACAAACGCTATTGGAATAACTAATTGCAACTGGTGTGATATGCCTGTTGCCCCAAAAAACAAAATCCGATTGAGGGGTGTGATATACCTATAATATACCTTCTAACATAGAAATTATATTATAGTGCATTTGTATTGTGCAGCAGTTGTGTACGGTTCTGCTGAGATAACGCAGCTAGATACAGGGACAAACACTATTGGAATAAGTAATTGCAACTGGTGTAATATACCTGTTGCCCCCCAAAAAAACTTATTGAGGGGTGTGATATACCTATATTATACCTTCTAACATAGAAAGTATATTATAGTGCATTTGTATTGTGCAGCAGTTGTGTGCGGTTCTGCTGAGATACCGCAGCTATATAGAGGGACAAACACTTTTTTTATGTTTATGGACTGATGAAATGAGAGTGAGTCTTGATGGGCCAGATGGATGGGCCCGTGGCTGGATTGGTAAAGGGCAGAGAGCTCCAGTCCGACTCAGACGCCAGCAAGGTGGAGGTGGAGTACTGGTTTGGGCTGGTATCATCAAAGATGAGCTTGTGGGGCCTTTTCGGGGTTAGGATGGAGTCAAGCTCAACTCCCATTCCTACTGCCAGTTTCTGGAAGACACCTTCTTCAAGCAGTGGTACAGGAAGAAGTCTGCATCCTTCAAGAAAAACATGATTTTCATGCAGGACAATGCTCCATCACACGCGTCCAAGTACTCCACAGCGTGGCTGGCAAGAAAGGGTATAAAAGAAGAAAATCTAATGACATGGCCTCCTTGTTCACCTGATCTGAACTCCATTGAGAACCTGTGGTCCATCATCAAATGTGAGATTTACAAGGAGGGAAAACAGTACACCTCTCTGAACAGTGTCTGGGAGGCTGTGGTTGCTGCTGCACGCAATGTTGATGGTGAACAGATCAAAACACTGACAGAATCCATGGATGGCAGGCTTTTGAGTGTCCTTGCAAAGAAAGGTGGCTATATTGGTCACTGATTTGTTTTTGTTTTGTTTTTGAATGTCAGAAATGTATATTTGTGAATGTTGAGATGTTATATTGGTTTCACTGGTAAAAATAAATAATTGAAATGGGTATATATTTGTTTTTTGTTAAGTTGCCTAATAATTATGCACAGTAATAGTCACCTGCACACACAGATATCCCCCTAAAATAGCTAAAACTAAAAACAAACTAAAAACTACTTCCAAAAATATTCAGCTTTGATATTAATGAGTTTTTTGGGTTCATTGAGAACATGGTTGTTGTTCAATAATAAAATTAATCCTCAAAAATACAACTTGCCTAATAATTCTGCACTCCTTGTAGAATTGCTTATCTATTAACCAAGTTGACACTGTTCAATTAGATAGCTCTGTTCAGGAATTTGATGCAAAGTCTCCTATGGATCCTTTCAGCTTCTGATTACTGTCCCTGCAGTCTCCCTATGTTCTCCCTACAGTGTTTAAAAACTCTCCCTACGATCTCGCTACACTGTCCCTTCACTGTCCCTGCAGTGTCCCTATCCAAGACTCTACAATTAAAGTTTTATAAAACACTGTCCCTAGCACTTTTCACATCTCTCCCCATGCCCAGTTCACTGTAAAATGGCGACTGGGTGGAATTTGGATTTTTATAGGGCTGCGTTATCACTGAGGCTGGCTAACTGCTGATTGGCTGGCTGCACTTCATTATGGGTGATCTCTTGTTCCTAGGCTTCTTATTTTCACTTTGTAAAACATGCTGCAACCATTTTTGGAAAAACTCGATTTGTTACCACGAAGCTCCAGGAAATTTGTTGTGAATCAAATTTTTCCTAAAATTCGGATCAATTTCCAATTTTTGGATGCTTCAATTAGCTCAACAATATCAGTAAAAATTGTTAGTTTGAATGAATGTTGCCCTCAGCTCCAAACCAGTTGCTCATGTTAAAGACAAAATGGAACATTTGGTTGTCTAGTAATTATAATTGTCTGCAGCAATTATCTTTTCTAGCTTAGCCCTTTTGTGTATATACAATACTAATTGTTTACTTATCTCTTTATGTGTCTCACATAAAGACACATTCTGATTTTGTGTGCAATATTATTTGTTATTTAATTAAAATTAAGGGGGTTGGCCACCTTCTGGCTACTTGTGACCAATGTGTATGTAAGATGTAATGATGAGCGGCATAGGCAATATTCATTTTTGCGATATTTCACAAATTTATTGCATAATATTTGCAATAAATTAGCGAATTCTAGAATTCGTGATCTCCAGTCATTATTTTCAGCGATTGTGCAAATCGGCACTAATGATGCGTATATTTTTTGTGCAATACATGCAACTTCACATTTTATGAGGTCTGAGTAGATATTACTGATTGGTGCACTAAGTATTGTTGTGACATCACAGCACTATGTCTGTAGCATGTATGTATGGACAGCAGAGAAATAGTAATTCCTATCACACTACCTAACACCCTGCAATGAAATCTATCAGCTACTCTATATCACTATCTAACCTGCACTGACTATCTCCCACTAACTATCTGCATTATATATATATATATGAGCTAACTATATAATGTAATTGGATAAGGAATATGATCCAGATGAAAGCACAGAGCACAGCAATGTCACTGCTCTCTCTCTCTCTCAGAACTGCAAAAAAACTGCAGAAAATGGCTGCTGGGGAGTTTCTTATATAGTAATGGGGTAGGCAAGTTTCCTATTGGTTGCTAGGGATGTTGCTAAGCTCTGACAAATATATTGCAGCCTTCTCATTGGCCCACAAGCAAGAAGGGAGGTTACAGATGAAAAAAAATCTAGAATATTCTCGATTCCGAATATATAGCACTATATTCTACATCTTCGCGAATTCTCAAAGTGCCGATATTCGCGATAAAAATTCGCGATTAGAAAATTTTCGATCAACACTAGTAAGATGACTATATGGCACTTACAAATATGGGCTTTGTTGATTTTCTGTGCCGCTTGCTAAATTTCATATGGTGTGTCCCCTTGTTAGGCAAATCTATTGTGCTGTTTGCATAAAGGTCCTGTCCATAAGAAGGCTGCTGACCAGACACATCACTTCAGATACATTGTTCAGCCTCCTCCATTCAAACACACTGCACCGATGGAGATGATTGGCCTGGTCACATGACCCTCCATCACCAGCCATTTTATGAACAAGACCTCTTTGTGGACAATGCAAAAAACTTTGCAAACAATGGAACGTACTTTATGAAATACAGAAAATGGTGCAGAATTTCACCAACAGGTACATTAGTAAGGTTACCATATAATCATCTTACAAACACATTGGTGAACAGTACCCAGAAAATGTCCTAAATGTCCTAAATGCCCTAATAATACTTTTTGCAATATACATTACTAATTAAATTTCCTCCTTAAAGCGCACGTTTCCCTGTGCAGGGGTAACCATGTGCTATGCCACGATTTAGTAAACCTCAGGGGGTCACAGGCAGGAGCAGCAATGTGTGCTCCTGCCTATATTCCGTGCGTTGCTGCCCCATTGATAAATTGTAGACTACGTACTCTGTACACCGCTGAGAAGTCAGCGGCCTACAGAAAATTTAATTTAAAGCACACAGGGAAAGGTGCACTTTAGGGAGGAAGAACTCTATTAGAAATTCAAAATCTATTAATAAAGTATATTTCAAAAAGTATTATTAGGAAATTTAGGCCATTTTACAAAAAAACTTAATTAAAAGTTAAGTTACTCTTTTATGTTTCAAGAATATATACTTTCCCAAGTTATGAACCACATGGCAAACCTGACGTGGTTTACCATGAATTGCCGTACTTGCTTTAAAACTGCCGAAATCTGTGGTGACCCCTTGCTCTTTTAGGCAAAAAACTAAATTAGTCAGCACATCCCAATGCCCAGGTACACGTTGCCATAGCTGAAAATACAAAACCAAACACAATGCAACAGCTCTATGCAAACACAAAACATATAGACCAATGCCATACTCACTACAAAAAAAATACTCGTACTAATGCTATGCTCATTAAATAAATGTGAGATTCTTGGCAAATATATTTTGATCAAAATAATTTGTGCCCGTCCACCACGGCAAGGTAATCTAAATTCGTACAGGAACCTATGCTAAATGCTACTTCTTATGGTGCCCTCCAATAAATTTACAGAAGGCAGGTTCCACATATATACAGAGTGAGCTCAGTATATATGTGGAACTTGCCTTCCATAAATTTGTCAGAGGCCTTTTGGCACCAAAAGAGATAGCATTTAGCATAGCTTTCTGTCTAAATTAAATTACCTTGCCATGGTGGACGGGTATAAATTATTTTGATCATGTCATCTTTCATGATTCTGGCAAGGTGCATAAATTGGCCGTATGGGATAGCAGTTTTAATGTGTGGTGGATGGTAGCTCATGTAATGTAACAATGCATTCATGGATGTAGATTTCCTGTAAATAGTGGGATATAGTTGCCCATCTCTCACTCTGACTTTAACATCAAGAAAGTCCAGCTCATCTTCACTTAAAGTGCTGGTGAACCGCATATTCATATAATTGGTGTTGTTTAAATAATCCACGAATGCATTGAACATATCCTTCTCCCCCGTCCAGACAATAAATATATTGTCTATGTACCTTAAAAAGACTTTGATGTATCGTATAAAGGGATTCTGAACAGTGTAAATATATCTTTCTTCAAACATCGCTAAAAATTTATTCGTGAAAGTGCATGAGATGGGTATCCCCATAGCTGTTCCTGATAGCTGTTTAAACCATTCCTGATTAAAAATAAACGCATTGTGAGTCAGAATGAATGACAGGGACTCTGTCACAAACTCAATGTGTTGTTTACTTCTTCCCACTTTATGTAGAATGTTGCGGATAGACTCCACCCCCAGCTCCTGTGGAATCCTAGTATACAGACTCTCCACATCCACAGCGGCTAAATAAAAGCCGCCTTGCCATGTAATTTCCCCCAAGGCTTCCAGAAAGTCGGTGGTGTCCTCCAAATAAGAGGGGACTCCTTTTAACACCGGACTCAACATCCAATCCAAATATTGGGAAAGGGGTTCGGTTAAAGAACCGCTCCCCGACACTATGGGGCGCCCAGGTGGATGCATCACCGATTTGTGGACCTTGGGTACTATATACCATACTGGTTTAGTGGGGAACTGGGGGTAGAGTCTTGGTTAGGAAGCCTCTATCTACATACTTCCACAATAGTGTTTTAAGTTGTTGTTGATATTTAATGGTAGGATCTGAGCCAAGAGGGGTATAGGGGTTCATATCTCTGAGTTGCCTGTCAGCTTCTCTCATGTACTGAGTTTTATACATAAACATCCACATTGCCCCCCTTGTAGGCTGGTTTGATAATTATCTCCTTGCAATTTGCAAGCCATTCTAATGCTTTTTTCTCACCATCACTGAGATTTGATTTTATCTGCGGATATATCAGAGCTTTGGTTTCTTTAAGGACCTGCTTTTGGAATAAATCTAAACTGCCTCCAGCCGACAAGGGAGGGGGGGGGGGGGGAAATGTGGATTTGATCCCTTGTGTGAAGGGCTCAGGTTCCTCTATGTATTCCGGTATCTTTAAATCCTCACTTTTGTGTAGATCTAATTACGTGAGGACCACCTGTCCATCCTGCTCCTCCACCCCATCTCCTAAATGAAAACCTAAGGGTCCTATAGGTAGGGGTGGTACTATTTGTGCATTATCTTCCGTATTGAACTTGTTTACCTAAAAAGGTTTAAACAGATTCAATTTCCTTATGGCTTTAAACATGTCTACATCAAATTCAGATACCAATCCATAATTCAGGCCCTTCGATAATAATGAAAGACAATCACAGTTCAAAATAATGTCAGTCAAATTCACCACATTATGTCCCAATGGTAATGGAGTATCTCACCCACATCTTGTATCGCCTCCACGCCACCTGCTTCCTCTTGTACCTGCTCTTGCGGGATCCTGCGTCTTGTCCTCCCCCTCCTAGTTCCTCTGCTAAAGGGGGGTGCTGTCTCGCTATGTCTTGACTCTCTGTCTGTGCATCATCCATGTTTATTCTAGCGCTGTTAAGTTTCTCCGATGTGCTTGAGTCAGACTCAGATGTCCAGTAATCTTGCGATCGCTTGTTCCTCCTGCGTTGGCTCCTCCCATTGTAGCATCTTCTGACAGGTTTGCAATCGAAAACATGGCTGTTATCAAAGTCATTTTTATCTCGTAAAAATTTATCTTTTTTCTGCTCTTTAATCTCAGCTTGTATGGGTATTAGAAGTTTTTCCTACTTTTTTATAAATAATAGATTTTCTGTGCGTCTCATTTTCAAATCACTTTTTACTTTGTTCAATTCCGCCAACACATTATCATATTCTTTTTCATTATGTGCCAAAACAAGTTGCATTAATTTGGAGGAGTATTCAAGGTGAATAGATTGCCATTGCTCCACAAAAACAGGATTATCGTTAAATTGGGACACATCCTTATACATCCTGAGTCCCCTTGGGACCCTATTCTGAGCAACATACGACTTGAGAGAGTGGACTCTCCAGAACAAACGCATCTCTCTTTCTGCTAGATGCGAGACCTTTAATTCCAATGTTTTAATGCTCATGATTTGTGTGCTGTCTCCATTTTCACACTGTGTAAAAAACACGCTCGCGTCCACACGTCCTTCATTAATTGCTGCATCGCTCGAGTCTAGTGCTGTGATATTCATTGTGTCCATTGTGATCTCGACACTCATGTTGATAAGCGTGCTTTGGCTGACTGAAGTCAAGATCCAAAGTAATATGAGAAATAAGAATTATTGCAGCTGGCACTGCCACACGTGTCTGTATGATCACTTAAATCACTTTATCGCACTAAGGCCTCCTGCACACGACAGTATTTTTTCACGGTCCGCAAAACGGGGTTCCGTTGGTCCGTGATCCGTGACCGTTTTTTCGTCCGTGGGTCTTCCTTGATTTTTGGAGGATCCACGGACATGAAAAAATAGTCGTTTTGGTGTCCGCCTGGCCGTGCGGAGCAAAACGGATCCGTCCTGACTTACAATGCAAGTCAATGGGGACGGATCCGTTTGACAATATGGTGCAATTGCAAACGGATCCGTCCCCCATTGACTTTCAATGTAAAGTCAGGAGTTAATATACCATAGGATCGGAGTTTTCTCCAATCCGATGGTATATTTTAACTTGAAGCGTCCCCATCACCATGGGAACGCCTCTATGTTAGAATATACCATCGGATTTGAGTTAGATCGTGAAACTCATATCCGACAGTATATTCTAACACAGAGGCGTTCCCATGGTGATGGGGACGCTTCAAGTTAGAATATCCTACGAACTGTGTACATGACTGCCCCCTGCTGCCTGGCAGCACCTGATCTCTTACAGGGGGCTGTGATCAGCACAATTAACCCCTCAGGTGCCGCACCTGAAGGGGTTAATTGTGCTTATCATAGCCCCCTGTAAGAGATCAGGGGCTGCCAGGCAGCAGGGTGCAGACTCCTCTCCCTCCCCAGTTTGAATATCATTGGTGGCCAATGTGCGCCCCCCCCCCCGCCCCCTCTATTGTTTTATTATCATTGGTAGCCAGTGTGCGGCCTCCCCTCTTCCCCCCCCCCTCGATCATTGGTGGCAGCGGAGAGTTCCGATCGGAGTCCCAGTTTAATCGCTGGGGTTCCGATCGGTAACCATGGCAACCAGGACACTACTGTAGTCCTGGTTGCCATGGTTACTTAGCAATATTAGAAGCATCATACTTACATGCTGCGCTGTCTGTGACCGGCCGGGAGCTCCTCCTACTGGTAAGTGACAGGTCTGTGCGGCGCATTGCTTAATGATCTGTCACTTACCAGTAGGAGGAGCTCCCGGCCGATCACAGACAGCGCAGCAGGTAAGTATGATGCTTCTAATATTGCTAAGTAACCATGGCAACCAGGACTACAGTAGTGTCCTGGTTGCCATGGTTACCGATCGGAGCCCCAGCGATTAAACTGGGACTCTGATCGGAACTCTCCGCTGCCACCAATGATCGGGGGGGGAGGGGAGGCCGCACACTGGCCACCAATGATATTAAAACAATAGAGGGGGGGCCGGGGGGCGCACACTGGCCACCAATTATATTAAAACAATAGAGGGGGGGCCGGGGGGGCGCACACTGGCCACCAATGATAATACAATAGAGGGAGGGAGGGGGGGCCGGGGGGGCCGCGCACTGGCCACCAATGAAATTAATACAATAGAGGGAGGGGGGGGGGGCCAGGGGGGCCGCACTGGCCACCAATGAAATTAAAACTGGGGAGGGAGGGGGGGTCTGCCCCCTCCTGCCTGGCAGCCCCTGATCTCCTATAGGGGGCTATGATATGCACAATTAACCCCTGCTGCCAGGCAGCAGGGGGCAGTCATGTACACAGTTCGTAGTATATTCTAACTAAAAGCGTCCCCATCACTATGGGAACGCCTCTGTGTTAGAATATACTGTCGGTTCTGAGTTTTCACGATCTTCGGATCCGTCTGTATGAAAGTAACCTACGGCCACGGATCACGGACGCAGATGCCAATCTTGTGTGCATCCGTGTTCTTTCACGGACCCATTGACTTGAATGGGTCCTTGAACCGTTGTCCGTCAAAAAAATAGGACAGGTCCTATTTTTTTGACGGACAGGAAACGCGGATCACGGAAGCGGCTGCAAAATGGTGCATTTTCCGATTTTTCCACGGACCCATTGAAAGTCAATGGGTCCGCGAAAAAAAACGGAAAATGGCACAACGGCCACGGGTGCACACAACGGTCGTGTGCAGGAGGCCTAACTCAGTAGCTTCAAGGTGGTGCTCTGCTGGTAATGTAAGTGATCATACAGACACGTGTGGCAGTGCCGGCTGCGATATTTCTTATTTCTCAAAATATTATAATATGTTGCAAGAGGGGTCAGGAGTGAGGTGTGACGAAAAATATAGGAAGAGGAGGAGAGCAGCTGGCTCTGTAGAAGGACCTGACAAGAGTTAACAAGAAGGATCTGGCTGGCATATGGTGCTAATGGCCCTGGGTCTCCCTGGGGTTTGGTGTCAGAGAACCCCTGGTTTTGGGGCTCAATGACACTTGCTGAGACTCTATAGATAAAAAAAATACTGTGCCACTCTGCTAATTGAGTCTCTTATAGACTTTTTTTGGTCAGTTATATAACTTTGAAGCAACTATTTAGTCCACTGAAGCAACTATTTAGTCCACTGACAGTACGGTCATTTTTCTTTTTAATATACAGTAATTATATGTTGGTATGTTAAAAATAAAAATAAAATTATACTCAACCTCTGACCCCCAGCAGCTTTTCTCCCAACCCATTGCTGCTGAATGGAGATGGCAGATGGACATTCATCAATTACATCATCAGCTTATGCCTGCATTTAGGTTGTTACTACACATTCAGGTTTTGTTTAATGCAGTTTTTGAAGCCAAAACCAAAAGTGGATAAAAAAAAGGAGAAGTAGTACTTGTACTTAAGGCTACTTTCACACTGGCGTCTAAGTCAAAACGGATCTGTCTTGACTTACATTGAAAGTCAATGGGGGACAGATCCGTTTTCAATTGCACCATATTGTGTCAGTGAAAAAAGGATCTGTCCCCATTGACTTACATTGTAAGGCCTCATGCACACGACCGTTGTTCGGGTGCTGTCCGCATCCGTTGCTCCGTTCCGAGGCCCCGCAAAAAAAATACATGTCCTATTCTTGTCCGTTTTGCAGAAAAGAATAGGCATTTCTACAATGGGCCGCCCGTTCTGTTCCGCAAATTGCGGAAGGCACACGGACGGCTTCCGTTTTTTGCAGATCCTGGGTTTGCGGACAGCAAAAAAACGGAACGGTCGTGTGCATGAGGCCTAAGTCAGAACGGATCCATTTGGCTTCGCATAGGCAGGTGGACACCAAAATGCTGCAAGCATTTTAGTGACCGCCTAAAGAACGCAACGGAGACCAAACGCAGCCAAATTGATGCATTCTGAATGGATTCTTATCCATTCAGAATGCATTGGGGCTGAACTGATCCATTTTGGACCGCTTGTGAGAGTCCTGAAACGGATCTCACAAGCGGACCCAGAAACGCCAGTGTGAAAGTAGCCTAATCCTTTCACTTTTTTCATTATCCACACTTTATTTGGGCATCAAAAACCTGAATGTGTGGCAGTACCCTTAGACTATGCTGTAGCCCAATTACAGGTGTTAGATTGCCACTGGAAAAAAGCAGAAGTCTGAAATTAATGGCGACCACTAACCCAGTTTTATAGTAAACAGGAATGTCCGAGTTGAATCTAGCTATTAGGCCCTACCATTATATCCAAAGTTACTGTTTGATTAGTCTATGGACATTATTGACAAGGAGAAAACAAATTATCCATATATCATTAGCAATAAATTAGAACAACTGGACTTGCATTTTTTATTGAAGGCATTTCCTTAGTCATCTGACTGGCTTTCTCGGAATGACTTGTACAAAAAATCTCTGGCATTAAATACTGGTAACTTATGCAATTAACATAATACTGTATTTTTACCACAATCAACATGAGATCAAGGATCTTATGGAGGTAAGATGCTGATTGCAATTGGTATGAATGAAGCTATTAGATGTGAAGTTTTGAGGCTATAAACGTCCAATTTTTGTGAGTGGTAGAATTCCCACCTACTATTCTGTGGATAAGGCATAGCTTGCTACAACCGGAATACCCCTTTCAGAAGTAACCAATGTACGTTGGTACATTTTTGACAGGGTATCGAAGGTCTAATATTTATACAGGGAATTTATTGCACGTCTATGGCACTGTTTTCTAAAGGTGAGCTGTTTTCTTAAGTATCACAGCCATGGAAGTCTGAAAAGCAAACTTGACTAGTTGTATTCAGGAAATGGTTGCCTTTGCAGTGTTAAAAGAGTGAAGAACTAGACAAGATAATCAACCCTAGCTTCACTCTTCATTAAATGTATACGAGCTTCATTTCTGCTGCTGTGTTGAGCTGCATTTCAATTAATATATCGTGAGTGAAAGCTCTAATATTAATTATTCAGGTATTTAATGAGAAATGTCCTACCCTGGTGTTAACATATTATGGAATATAGGCTTGGACCATCTGTAGTATGTTTAGCCCTGCAGTCCTTTTAATACATTGCAGTGCAGGTTGTATTTATATTTAATGGGGTTATCTGAGTTATTTATTTTGTTCTTTGTATGTTTCTAACTAATTAAATGTAACAGCTTTACCATGCACTTACTGCATCTGTAGTTGCTCCTTTCTCAGATTTCACTGAGGGTCACATGACCTGTGATGTCAGCTTCTCTCCCTGCTCTGATGATGTCACTGTCCTGGCCATGCAATCCTTCACTGCCGTCTGCTGCTGTCTGCTCTCTCCCTGAATTCTTAACCCCTTCAGCTGCACAGACTCAGGGATGAAGGCTTTACTGAGTAGCTGCAGGCAGTGAGGAGACAAATGCTGGGCACAGGAACTGACAGAGGAGTTCTGCAGAGCATTGCACAACAGGTAGGGGGAAGAACCTGTGTGTATTAACAGTGTCATTGCACAGCTGGAACCTGTAGTCCTACACATACAACATGCTGCTGAGTATCCCAAGAGCAAGTAGAATCCAGTAGCGCAAATCCTTGTAATGTGCAGGTGGGAACAATCAACACATGGATATAAATAACAACCATCACCCCCCAAACAAATGTTTGTGTTACACGTGGAACGTAGGTGTCTAAGCATGAAAACAGTATAAAAAAAAACACAGAACCCCATAGAGTAATCAGGAGATCAATGCATAAAAGGTCAGGAGTAAACTGAGTGATGCAGCAGATAAAAAAGTTAATCTTAACTCTATAAGGCATCCCTTTCAGATGTTCAATAGGAAACTTGTCCATGTTCTGGTTGTAAACTCAGGCTTGTCTTAAAATGTACCACAGATGGATAGAGTCTTGTGTCATGCTGCAATTTTCTCATTTGCCCATGCAGATGATCACTCATCTATCAATTCAGTTGAAAGGGTTAGTGATCGGTCTGTGTACCATCCATTCTAAATTCGGACGGTACCCAAAGAAAACACTTTTCATCTAAAAGGGCCCTGCTATTCTAGTTAAAACTATGGATTGTGCTAAAGAAAGGCAGGGACAAAGAAATATAAAAAAAATTGAGGAGAAATGTCTGTTAATGTACACAGAGGCATGAGGCATGGAGGGTTTTGCAAACTGGTGCAGATAGATACAAACATGCAAGTTGTCCCTGACTTTCTCAGTCAAAAATTACTGACATGTTACCCCAATGTACAGTAAAACTAGTTCTAGCGTTAAGGAGATTCTTGAACCATTTTAGACCTAAAAACTCCTAAAAAATCTCCTTGAAGTGAATAAGTTTTAGCAGTTCTCATCCACACACTGCAGAAAAAAAATTATAGCAGAAAACGGCTTGTGGTACAAATCTGCAGCATGTCAATTGATGCTGCAGATTTTCATTGTGGATTCTACCCTTTGCAAAGAAATATCTTCTAAGAAAGAGAACCATCTCACCAGCGCCACCTCTGAGTCAAGATCCAACTTTCCAAAGACTTGGAATTTGACAAGGGAATATAACCACCTCAACACTGCAATTTCTAAATGTGTGAATGTACTCTTAAAAAGCAAAATGTGCCAGAATTCTGTACAAATGCAATAACTGGCATGCACAGGGTTTTCCAGATTTATTATCTGTTTCAAACCTTTTTTACATTTCAGTAGACAGTTTTGAAAAATGTCTAGAAACAACTGGTGTACCAAATTGATTAATGATGTGCACCATTATATGGGCCAAAATATAGGTGTAAAGCAGACCTACATATCTATGTTTTTCCTGTGTATACTGTATATTCATTCATGCCACCTACTGAACATTCATTCTTTTGGGTCTCCTTCTCATTATTAGTATTAGGAATTCCTTCATTCATATTCATTTCACCAAAAAAAAAAAAAGGAATGAAGAGAGAAGGAAAAACATTCCCAAGCATTCAAATTTGTTTGGCTCCTACAGCTTTTTAGTTTAGATTTAAATAGTGCCCAAGTTATGTATAAGGGTACTTTCACACTAGGTATTTTTATTTCCGGCATAGAGTTCCGTCACAGGGGCCCTATACCGGAAAAGAACTGATCAGGTATATCCCCATGCATTCTGAATGGAGAATAATCCGTTCAGGATGCATCAGGATGTCTTCAGTTCAGTCATTTTGACTGATCAGGCAAAAGATAAAACCGTAGCATGCTACGGTTTTATCACCGGCGAAAAAAACTGAAGACTTGCCTGAATGCCGAATCCGGCATTCTTTCCCATAGGATTGTATTAGTGCCGGATCCGGCATTCAAAGTGCCGGAATGCTGGATCCGGTAAAAATGTGAGAAAAGATACAAGACGGATCCGTCTGTCCGCATGACAAGCGGAGAGACGGATCCGTTCTTGCAATGCATTTGTGGAACGAATCCGCATCCGAATGCGTCTCATAAATGCTTTCAGTCACATGCAGATCGGCAGATCCGGCGGGCAGTTCTGACTACGGAACTGCCCGCCGGATCACACTGCCGCAAGTGTGAAAGTAGCCTAATGTACATTTGATAATCCCATGACTCTTATACTTTGCCAGTACATGGTGTCATTATTTATGCACTGTAATATATTATGTGCAGTAACACTGCTGTATGAACTCTCTACAATCATGTCATTTGAGCACTCAAAGTCAGTATTAGGTGGGTATTGTATGGGTCTTTCATCTGGGTATTTCATTCGCCACAAAGCCGAATTCCCTCACACTTCGCGGTAACTAATCAATTTTCCCTGAAATGGCAGGGAAAAAATACATACTCACCCCCTCCATTTGCGAGCGAAGAGGCCACTGCGGAAATCTTGATTGAAGATCATGCGTGAAATCTCGCTCATGGTGACATATGCCGCAAGAGATTTTGTGCGGTGCATTAAATCAAGATGACCGTGGCGGCCTCTATGCGATCAAATGGATAAGTTGAGTATTTTTTTTATTTTAAATATTTTTTTTATGGATTAACCCCTGAAAGTCCTAAATTTTAGTCCCAAATGCTGCGATCAGTGATGAATGCCTCATCTGAGGGGTTCAATGATCAGGGGCGGCACGATTGCTGTTCCCCATCATTGCGCCCACTACACACAAAGAAATGCGCTTCATGATGAATAAATTAGTAATTCGTCATTAAGTGAATTTCTTTGTGAAATTTGGCGAAGTAGCCTTATCAAATTTGTCATAACTTCGCTCATCTCTAGTAGTAATGTATGGACTACAGTCTACCTTTGTACGCTACCTATACTAGGATCAGATGTTACTTTGGTCACAAGTGAATGGGAACCATTTTGTAATGTAGATACTGGAACCTGATGAAGCTCCTGTTCCTAACATAGAGAGTGGTTTGTCAGCTTCGAGCAGTGTTTTCATATGTAGAGACTTGCTGTATCTGCAGTAAGTGCTTATATGTCTCACAAAGGCAATTCCTTTGCAAACAGAAGCCAGCCAAGCAGTCAGCTAATCGACGTGGCTCTGGCTTTATAAGGTTGGCCACACACACAAGAAAAATGAAACATTCAGCCAACAGCTATCTTTCCTGACCCCACCGTAGACATGCATGCTATGCTTGGTGGAGCATGTATGTGTTCTCAATGGGGAGTAAACCACTGCCACCCACCTATAACAGTGGCGCATCTCTCAAAGACAAAAACAATTGGGCATGTTGAAATCCAATAGCTAATTCTGTCTTTCCCCATCTGCAATCAGAGGAGTACCAGGAAGCCACATACATGCACATACAATACTTTAAATGTGTGAGGCCACGTCATCCTGTAATTGTAGGGTAAAGTCATTCCTGGCCATACAAATGAACGTTAGACCATGTAATACAGGGTTCGATTCATATGGGCCAACTCATAGGGTTAGTTCCAAGTGGGAGACCTCCTTCTATGACATGAATTCTGCCCCAAAAAGGCATATGGAAAGATGTTGTCTGCAGTGGGCACCTCCTGTGTGTGTGGGGGGGGGGGGGGGGGCTGCATTTTTAAACAAAATTAAGACCAACATTTTTTAAACATGTTAAACTAAAAATCTAAATTATTCTCATAGGAAGCCATAGAAAGAAACTTGTTCTACTTTTGTGGTTTTGCTGTTAGATCTCTTCCCTTTCGTGAGTCAGAAGTATGGTAAGAACTTGTACACTATTATTATTATTATTATTATTATTAGCCTTATCGACAATGCATATATCTCTATATTCAACACCTCCAGCTTTACATTAAAATTTCTGATCATTGTGAGTGTCTATTGCAATCTGCCATAGGAAATGAAAAGCAGGAAATATGTTATCTCGTCATCCCCTATCTTCTGCCTTGAAATACAAAGGTAACATCACATTGAGTTGGATTATGATGCTTTAAAATGAGAGATTGATTTTAATGTGTCAAATCGTTCCCCAAATCCCATTTCTACGAATCCGTGCAAATCTTTTCTTAGAACAAGCTAATTATGTTCCTAGCACCTCCGAAAAATACCATTGAGACCCAGGATTGTATGGAACGAGGACACAATAAATGTTCTGGGTAAGGCTTGTCTGTGCTTTAAAATGGATACTCCCTAACTGGAGTTCTGTAAATTAATAGCTTGTGACCCTGCCTGCTTTACACACACACACACACACACACACACACTCATATGCCAATGTAATTTACATGCAAATCTACAGAGCTGTGTGGATGCTATTAACCCTTCCAATAGCCGCACTCCACTCCTTTCTAAACAGAATGCTGGGGGTTGTACTCCTCAGAGATGAACCTGCCTTCAATCTCTGTAAATGATATATGTCAGGCACATAAGTATACAAATGATATCTCAATCCCTGCAGTCTATGGTATATAACATAGAACAAGACATTGTACATCAATGCTGTTTGCTCTAGCGCCGTCCATCTCTGAGAAGGAACAGTTAATGAACCTTTAACTCAGTAATTATGGTCTTGAAATAAATTTGTACATTTGCCGTAATACCCACTTCCCTTCCCTCACATACACGCAACAGAAGATGTGAGTGACTAATGGTGCTGTTTGACTATGCCAGAAAATGCAAATCATTGCCTGCCTGCCTGTCATAACACATCATCCATTCACGCGTCCCCAAAGGAATACTGGACTGGAACGGGTTAATCAGCATTTTAACTCATTCTGCCAGCTGGAACCTGAGCACGTTTTGCTCAGAACTATCATGTGACCGTGCCTGCTAAGGGGTTAATCTCTTCATCACCCTCCTTTCTCCGCCTGATCCTGGTGAGCATGGGAGGTCTGCTCATCCAGCAGTTGATCTGTATCACAGCATCACCTCTGAGATATAGGACAGTGCAAGAGCCTAAAAATAGCTCCACACACAAAAAAAGCAACCTTGAAGTCATCAGCAAGAAAAGGCAAAAAAAAAAAAAATCTGTAAGGTTTGTCTCCTCTACAGTGTGTGGACCTGTTACATGCTTGTGCTGAATGCAATGTAGGAAGAGCAGGAGTCTGCTTCTCCAAGCAGCATGTGAGGGAATATTAGGTCTACATTCAGCTAGAGAGTAGGGCGCCACCTGCCTTTTAATCCATATTATTCTCTGCAGGAGTAAAGCTATAGAGAGAGAGAGAGAGAGAGAGCAGGGGGAAAAGATGAGAATTCTTCAACCTGCATGCTCAGGAGGTGATGCTGGCTGGACCATGTCACTTCTACTCAGTGATCAGGACATGGATGTTCCTCAAAGGTTTCCCAATCCCATCTTGCTGCCCAGAAATGTTTCCTATTCTACATGATTCTTTCAGGATCTCCACTCTACAACAACCAGGAACTAGAGGATCCAAAATACTAAGACTTCTTCACGAGGTAAGGACGCAAGGTCTCCAAATAAGGGAAGAACCTGTTTGTGACTGCTTCTTCTCATCACCTCTGACGGATGAGACCTGACATTTCCTATCTCCACATGAAACATTGCTCAGTTGGGAAACCTCTAACTGATAGCTCCTCTCTTTTTGACGTGCAGCTTCCATTTCTTAACATGTGAAACCGAATGAGAGAAAGGGACATCAAGCTTTAGTAGGACAAGACTGACTCTGGGGAAATCCTTGCTTAAAAAAACAAGAACTTTGCAAATGACAATGTAAAGCATCGGTGGAAGAGGAGAGGGGGGTTGCTAATGAAATGGTCCTGTGGTGCTCTAAATGCGGGAGATCAAAAGCCTTTTAATACCTTTCATAGTGATTCTCAAGCCCCTCATCTTGTTGAGGATGGAATAAAATCAGCAGCACTGTGGGTAACTTTTCAGCAAGCTTCCCAGTGCTGAGCCCCATTAGCATGCAGTGTCAGATGTGTTGTGTGTTTAATGATTTCATTTGCTGGTGTGCCTCATAGCTCACATCTCTCTGTTGTTTTACAGGGGCTGCAAGCAAGAGAGAAGCAGACTTTCAGCTTCAGCTCACCAAGGCTGGGTACCATTTCCAGGGGTTATAAGATCCTAGTTGGATTTGATAAGATCAACCTCCCAAGCACTGTGTACACAGTGGACATCAGAATACTGAGCTGCTGGAGGTGTGGCACCTCTGCTTTCTACTTTTTCTCTTGCTGATTTCGCCTTCTTATTACGTCTGTCAGATTTTTTTTTTTCCCTATGATTCTGCAAAGAAAAGAGGGATAAAGACAGCTCTACATTGCATGCATTTTGCCTCTGATTTCTGAAAGGGTTTCCGCAAGCGATGCCTGCTTTATGCTTAAGGTAAGCAATAGCGTACAATTTTCCTTTTTATTCTTTGACTACCAGTTGACTGTACATGTGGGGGAAGTTTTAACTCTGTGTATACCTAGCCTGTTGCTGATGGCAATCACGCGGTGATTTACTATTGAGATTTACTAAGCCATCACTGGCAATCTGGAAGCATATTTACTGTTTGCTAATCTGAGAAGCATGAGATTTAAAGGGGAAAAAGTGATGTGCAGAATAAAATGGCTGATCCGGAAAACAATCATCTAGTAATCCAGCTGGGGTTATGGGAAAAGTGTTAAAAGGTAACAGGGTAGGCACAGTAATGCAACAAGTGGCTGATCTTCTGTTTCCTGCATTGTGACTGATGACCTGTGTGGCACAGGGGCTTTCTGGTGCAGTGATGGTTTATCTGGAAGAGATTACTTGGATGTCTTGGTTTGTTTGGTTTTTTTGGAGGGGGGATTTTATGTTTCATTAAGGATATGCAGAGATTGAGAACAAAAGACATCAAAATCCTCTCTTTTGATAAAAGAGCATTAATAGCTGTCTAATAAGATTGTCATCGGGTGTAGAAGTTAATGGCATGGAAATCACAGTGCACTCTAGATTGTGTGCTTCTTCTTCTGCATAGAGCTCTGTCGTCGGGGGGAAGTCATTGAATGAAAAAGCTCCACCATTGTATTTGGCGCTGAATACAAAAGTGTGCAAAGAAAAAATAACACAATCATAAAACAAGTGTATGTCTTGTATGTAGCCTTGGACACCAATGTAGTGGTGATGTATAATGATGACTCCCTGTATAGTCTTATACTACTCATCACTACTAGCATAGCAAGGATCCTACAAAGACTGATGATAATAAAGAATTGGCCGGTCCTCATCTTCTTCCATATCCAGTTCTATTGGTGAGAGTCATCCCATTGTAAGGTGAAGAGATTGAGATGTGGGAGTCTCTAAATTCTAATTAACTGATGTTCCAAACCATAATTAAGACTGTGAAGTCTTCCTCTTTCTCCTCCTCTTCCCCTTCCATTGCAGTTCATCACCATGACTTCATCTGCAGCTCTCAGATGTCATGTGTGATGTCACCAGAATCATCAGACCAAAATAATTGCAATTCACTGAAAGCAAAAACTGTCTTGCTTGCAGAATTCACATCCTGGCAAAAGAAATATGAACCTTTTCACAGGGCGCTGTGCCCTAATGCTTTTGTATATAGTTCATGTATATACTCATGGGGTTTTGAAACATGTCCCATGTATAAGCCACCGCTACTTCAAGTTTTCTACGCAAGTGTTATTGTGTCTTTAAGAAAATGTCAGTGTACCAGTCGGACTGTTAACGTGCCATTTTGCTTAGCCAAGTAACCCTTTCACTGTTTGCTACAAACAGTACATGTTAGGAATAGAAGTGTCAAGGAATTATTATGTAGATATAACAGATTATTTCCAGGCAAAACTAACACGAAAACATGTACTATTGTAATATCTCAGCAATTGAATGATATTTCTTCACAGTTAAAAAAAAAAAAAAAAAAAAAAAAACAACTCCCTTTCTGTTCGTTCTGCATAGTCTTGGCGGGCCCCTTCCTGCTATCATATAAACATTGTCACGTCATTTGGAAGTAAATCATCTTTCTTTTCAAAGCTTTCATGTACCTTGCTCAGTAAAGGTCAATTGTCCATGTTATAAAGGAGTCTGGTTTCCATTCCCATATATTTTATGCAGTACTATAAGGAGATGTAGCTGACAATTTATTTAACAGTTTAGAAGCTGCTTGGTGAGTTGCCCATTCTTCTATGTGAAAGATTAATTAATAATAATGACCATGAATGTTCCCTGTACCATTTTTAGTGATGGATATGTACTGCTTCTAAAACATTGTGGAGACAAAACATAATTTTTTGCTTGTTCTTATATGTTCAAAATGTTCCCCCTATTCGTAACAGGTCAAAAAGATAACCCAAGCCTAACTCAAAATGATAAAGAAATATCATAATAAAAGTGATAATGGAAAGAGAACTGTAGAATCTATAAAATGCAGAACAACATGAAACCAATGGTCCTCAGGAACCTACCATGGTAGATGGCATTGGCAATGTTTTGAATTGGATATAGACTGGGAGCTCTGCTACAATCATCAGCTGCATTAACAGAATGTTCTCTTCTTCCACAAGCTTCTCTTGATTGCGTTGATGTTGATGAATAGCCACTTTAATGTCATTTTGGAGACAAAATCTGAAGATAATCTGGAAGATTGCTAGGGAACTGTATTATCTGTCTCCATATCAAATAAATGTTTTTGTTTCGGAGGCCCACCCAGTGTCTGGGCCATGGCATACCACTTCTAGTAAACGATCCCAGGGAGATAAGAGTCCTGCAGTCAGGTTCATCATTATTCTTCAATGAATCTCTAGATGTCAGTGTCAGACTGGGGTTCCTTGGGCCCACCAGAGGAAACTATTCTCAGGGCCCAACCGTTATATCATCAATACAGTCTAATAAAGTTTGATTCAAATAAATAATAGAGCCTAGTGACAGGTGATCAGCTCTAAACTCAGCTCCAATTTTTTTTTTCCTCCTGTACCTTTGGGGCTCACATTGGTATAAAAGTCTAGGCTTACTGGAGGTACATAGTTGGTCGGTCAGTCCGAACCTGCTAAATTTTGCTTAATTTTTTTTTCTCCAAGACTAACTTTACAGTATAGTATAACATATAGATAGCTACTGAGAGCAGAGTCGTTGGCATACCCAAATGTTTTCCCTAGGCACAATACCAAATACAGCCTAAGGGTCCATTCACACATCCGTATGTGTTTTACGGATCCTCGGATCTGCAAAACACAGACACCGGCAATGTGCATTCCGCATTTTGCGGACCGCACATTGCCGGCACTATAATAGAAAATGCTTAATCTTATCCACAATTGCGGACAAGAATAGAACATGTTCTATTTTTTTCGGGAGCCGCGGACCGGAAGATCGGCGGCGCACTCCGAAAATGCGGATGCGGAGAGCACATAATGTGCTCTCCGCATCCATTCCGTCCCCATAGAGAATGAATGGGTTCACACCCGTTCCGCAATTTGCGGAACGGATGCGGACCCATTATTACGGACGTGGGAATGGAGCCTAAGAGTGTCACTGTTTCTGGGAAACATGTTGACCCTGTTTAGTTATCCTGGACAACCCATTTTAAAGGAAGGACAACCATTTGCATTTTGTTTTGGAAATGGAAAGTTTAATAGATTGGTCCACACCAATTCATCTAGTCTTCGCTTATATTATTTCCTATTTATTTTTCTCTTAAGATAGACTTTCCAGACTAGATTTTCCAACCATTCCAGATTTTCTGCTGGAAGTTTCTTAGAGGCATCTACTACTCTTTCAGTAAATTAATATTTTATGGCATTGCTTCCTTTTCCACCCCCCCCAAATAATTTCACATTGTGCCTCCTTGTTCTCATGTTGCGTTGTATTCAACCTTTTAACATATTTAAACGTTTCATGTTCCTCCCTTTCCTGTCTTTCATCAAGGCTACACAAGTTATGCTCTCTAAGTCTTTTTACCATAAGCAGTTTGGGGTCATTTATCAAGCTTAAAGGGATTCTATCAGCTGGATTTTAGTAACAGAGCTTATGAACTCACCACATCAGTCTCTTCGATTTGTTTTAAAATATACCAGTATTACTTCCATCTGTCTTGTCATTTTGTTAAAAAAATCGCTTTTATTAATAAGCTTATTACCTCAGTAATGTGCCCAAGGGGCTGTCCCTCTGGCCGTTGGTGCCCAGCCGCGCTCATTCTCTAGGAGCCCAGCACCGCCCTGCTGTTAATTATTCACTCCTCTCATCGCCGATGGTGCGCCGTTATCTCGCGTATGCGCCCTGGATCCACTCACTGGTCAGCGCCCGCGAGCGAAGTGGGGGCGCTGACCAGTGGATCCAGGGCGCATGTGCGAGAATACCGTGCACCATCGGCAATGAGAGGAGTGAATAATTAGCAGTGGGGCAGTGCTGGGCTCCTAGAGAATGGATGCGGCTGGGCACCAACGGCCAGATGGACAGCCCCTTGGGCACATTACTGAGGTAATAAGCATATTAATAAAAGCAATATTTTTTTTTAACAAAATGGCAAGACAGATGGCAGTAATACTACTCGAGGAGACTGATGTGATGAGTTCATAAGCTCTGTTACTAAAATCCGGCTGATAGAATCCCTTTAAATACGCATGCGACTTCTCCCCGCTCACGCCAGGTCTGTTTCAGGCATAGAAAAAGGTCTAAATGTAAGACAGCTAGGAAGCTGTCTTACACTTAGACCTTGCAGAGGATCCGCTGAAGTTATAAAGAGGCCTCTTCATAACTGCAGAGGAACCACCGCTAGCTTAGGGGTTTAGACGCTGGTCTTAATTAATTTGACCCTATATATTCACTGAATACTTGTTTGCTTCCTCTTAGGGCAAGCTACTGTATTGTACATACATCTGTCTCAGCCAGAAGTTGGGCCAAGAATATAGTGACCATAAATATATAGAGGCAGCAATATATGTGTATGCAGCACCATATTAATTTGGTCTGCAAGCTAAGTGTAAACAAAATAGAACTACTTTAACACCTTAAGGACCCAGCCATTTTTCAACTTAAGGACCCAGCCATTTTTCAACTTAAGGACCAGGCCATTTCACCGCGAAACAATGATTTTGATACTGAGAGAAGAACATGTGATTTATACTAAAATGAGCGTGCTGATTCCAAATATGAACTTGGAATTTGCCTGACATGTCTAAATTTTAACCCCTTAAGGACCTTGGGATTTTCCATTTTTGCGTTTTCGTTTTTCACTCCCCGCCTTCCCACAGTCCTAACTTTTTTATTTTTCCATTCACATAACCTTATGAAAGCTTATTTTTTGCGGGACAAGTTGTACTAATGGCACCATAGTTATAGTTATTACTTTACATTCCCCATATGTCTACATGCTTGGATCATTTGGGAATGCCATTTTATTTTTTGGGGACTTTTTAAGGACCAGTTCAGGTCTGAAGTCACTTTGTGAGGCTTACATAATAGAAACCACCCAAAATGAATTTTAGAAACTACACCCCTCAGGGTATTCAAAAATGATTTTACAAACTTTGTTAACCCTTTAGGTGTACCTCAAGAATTAATGGAAAATGGAGATGGAATTTCAGAATTTCACTTTTTTGGCAATTTTCCATTTTAATCAATCTTTTTCCACTAACAAAGCAAGGGTTAACAGACAAACAAAACTCAATATTTATTGCCCTGATTCTGTAGTTTACAGAAACACCCCATATGTGGATGTAAACTGCTGTACGTGCACATGTCATTGCGCAGAAGGAAAGGAAAGCAGATTTTGCTGGGATAATTTTAAGCTGCCATGTCACATTTGAAGACCCCCTGATGCACCCTTAGAGTAGAAACTCAAAAAAAGTGACCCCATTTTAGAAACTACACCACTCAAGGTATTCAAAACTGATTTTGCAAACTTTGTTATCCCTTTAAGTGTTCCACAAGAATTAATGAAAAATAGAAATGAAATTTCAGAATTTCACTTTTTTGACCAATTTTCCATTTTAATCAATTTTTTCCACTAACAAAGCAAGGGTTAACAGCCAAGCAAGACTCAATATTTATTGCCCTGATTCTGTAGTTTACAGAAACACCCCACATGTGATCGTAAAGTGCTGTACGGGACCACGGCATTGCGCAGAAGGAAAGGAACGCCGTATGGTTTTTGGAAAGCAGATTTCACTGGGATAATTTTAAGCTGCCATGTCACATTTGAAGACCCCCTGATGCACTCCTAGAGTAGAAACTCCAAAAAAAGACCTCATTTTGGAAACTAAGGGATAAGGTGGCAGTTTTGTTGGTACTATTTTCTGGTAAATATGATTTTTCGTTGCTCTATATTACACTTTTTGTGAGGCAAGGTAACAAAAAATAGCTGTTTTGGCACAGTTTTTTTTTGTTATTTACAATGTTCATCTGACAGGTTAAACCATGTGCTATTTTTATAGAACAGGTTGCTACTGACGCGACAATACCAAATATGACAACTTTTTTGGGTTGTTTGTTTCAGTTTTACATAATAAAGCAATTTTGAAAAAAATGAAAGCCATATTTTTTTTTTTTTTTTTTTTTTGGGCAACTGTCTTATGTAGGGTCTAATTTTTTTTGGTATGAGATGACGGTTTGATTGGTACTATTTTATGTTGCGTATGGCTTTTTGATCACTTGGTATTACACTTTTTGTAATGTAAGGTGACAAATAATGTTCACCTGAGGGGTTAGGTCATGTAATATTTTTATATAGCCGGTACTTACGGATGCAAAGATAACTAATACACATACTTTTTTAATTTATTTACGTTTTACACAATAACATCATTTTAAAATTTAAAAAAAATAATGTTTTTGTGTTTCCATATTCTAAGAGCCCTAGTTTTTTTTTTTTTATGCGATTGTCTTAAATAGGATCTCATTTTTTGCTGGATGAGATAACGGTTTGATTGGTATGATTTTGGGGTGTATATAACTCTTTGATCGCTTGCTATTACACTTTTTGTGATGTAGGGTGACAAAAAAATTGCTTTTTTGCGTTTTTATTTAATTTTTTTACGGTATTCATCTGAGGGGTTAGGTCATGTGATATTTTTATAGAGCAGGTTGTTACATATGTGGTAATACCTAATATGTATGAATTATTTTATTTATTCAAGTTTTACACAATAATATCTTTTTTTGCGGGATTAGGTGACTGTTAGATTGCTACTATTTTTGTGGGCATACGCCGTTTTGATCACTTGGTGTTGCACTTTTAGTCATGTAAGGTGACAAAAAAATATTTTTTTAGCACAGTTTTTATTTAATTTTTTTGGACGGTGTTAATCTGAGGGGTTAGGTCATGTGATATTTGTATACAGCCAGTCGATACAGATGTGGCGATACTTAATATGTCTACTTTTCTTTTTTGACAGTCAGCTTTTTACACAGTAAGATGCTGACAGTTGCCTAGGAGACCTAGCCCTCAGGCTGGATCTCCTGGGCTTCCGTAGCTAGCAGGCCCCGCAGTGCGGGGCCCTGATGGCTAAGGAGAGTGAGCGCAAACCTCCCATATGCCGCAGTCAGCGCTGACCTCAGCATATGAGGGGTTAATCCACCGGCATCGGCATTGTCACCGATGCTGGTTGATGCAGCACTGATCCGGCTGTCAGTAACAGCAGGATCTGTGCTGCTGATCGCAGCAGTGAACATGGGGGGAGGAAGAACCGCAGGACGAGAATACTCGTCTTGGGGCGCAAAGTACCGGACATTTAGGATGAGCATTCTCATCCTGGGTCGTTAAGGAGTTAAAGGGATTATTCAACAAATATTATGTATAGCTAAATCTAGCCTATAACTGTGTTTGTTTTTACAGTTATATTAAGAAGTGCTTATATCCCCAGATATTACTGGAATGTTAGAACAGCACCACCTACTGTTTCTTTTCAACAGCCTTTCGGTGTCCACCTCAATAGATGTGCAGAGGTAGACAAACATGCTCAGTTTTGCCATCTCTGTTCCTTCAGGTATGCAGAGGGTTCTCTGCAGTGTCTTTCTAAGAAGAGATCTTGAACATGTAATACGTGAGACTATGGCCCCTTTACACTGCTCATTTGAGCAGGCAATTGTCTGCTCCTCAGTGAAGGAGGCCACTACATTTACATACAACAATTTCTTCCACAGTATGGGGAGGAGCAATTGGTAATGTTATTGCTCGTCCCCATACTGAATCATTGTTTGCCAAAAAAAGCAGAGTGCTGTTTAGACGGCACAATCTACTGCCGGCAACCGATGATTTAGGTGTCCGCATAAACAATTTTATTACCTGATGAATGAGTGGTTTGCTTGTTCATTAGGTAGTCAGCTGAACCTTTACACCACCAGATCATCTTTAACGACAATTTCTACTAATGCCTGTTAGCGATGATTTGCCCGATGCTCAAGCAGTGTAAAGGGGCCACTAGACAGTTACTGTAATTGCACTTGTTTAGCATCTCCTCTGAAGCAGCCAACTAATCTCTTATACACCCAAAGTGGGAAGGAAAACTGAGTATGTGTGTCCACCTCTGCACATTTACTGAGGTGGACACAGAAAAGTTGTTTCATAGAAACAGGAAGTGGTGCTGTGCTAACACAATGGGCTGGTTTTAACTGTAAACAATATATTTCTTGGGACCACTGATTTAAGTATTTTCACGTACATACATTTCCACACTAGACTCATAAGAAACTGAAACTTATATATTGATTCAAGAGTATTGGTCAACTGTGTACTGTTCTTCCTTCCAAACAACCATATATTTAAGATCAGTGCTGGCTAAAATTCATTTTGGCCAATCGAGCAGGCAATAAGACCAACTGGCAATCCTACTAACATCATTCACATCAATCAGGCAGACCAATAGAAGATAAGACACAATAATGGAACTTTATATATAGTCTGTGGAAAGCGAGGGGACAACATTAATAGATATAAGTGGTTGTCACTCCACATCTATTACCGGTTTAGGAGACAATGTGTCTGATCAAGATGATGGAAAAACATTGATGCCTATGCAGGAGGAGGACTTAGTAATTACTTCATCAGATGGAAATGGCCTTTATCTTACTATATTCATTCATATTAGAAAATTTCCCTCCCCTACAGTCAGTTGTACAAGGCATACATGTTTATGGGGGAGTTGAGAGGGATACAGTAATTACTGGCCGAACAGTCATTAGGCTGACATAATGTAAGTGGTCAGTGAAAGATATATTTTCGATATTTCATATTTGATATTTCAGACTCCATTTTGATGGTTTTGGAGTGCTGCTTTTTACTCTTTAGCAGTATAATGTTTGAGCCTCTGCCTGGTAATGGTGGCCACAGCTCTCAAGAAAAAAAAGCTTGATTTTTTTTGCCATTCTTGAGATAAGACATTTTTAAGTGGGTCAGAAACGTATGGTTGTTATCTATGACCATTTCATGGTACCCCACTTGGGGATAATTGACACACATGGACTTGGCAAAGTTTAACTGGAACAGTATTTTACCCAGACTGAGGGAATGAGCATGTGGATACAGTCTGTCAGAGAGGGCATAAACTTGTTGGTTTCACACAATATTGTGGCACAGAGCAGGTTACACACACACACACACAAATATGAGGCACAAGTTTGATATGTAGCAATAGAAATAGAGAAGTCTCTACTGGTAGCAGTGCAGTTTCTAAATCCTCATAGTCAGATGCCAACAGTAATTGGAAGGTCTCTGAATCTCAGTACACAGTCAACTTATACTAGGCAATTGCCCTAACAAGAGGACAGTATTTTTACACAGGCTACGATGCAGCTCATAAACGCAACATACAAAGTATAACTGACAGTGGCCTGTTCATGGTCTCAGGTAGTGATGAGCGGCAGTGGCAATATTCAAATTTGCGATATTTAGCGAATATTTGATAGAATATTCATCATATATTCGTGAATTCGTGACTTTGAGATTATTTTCTTGATCGTGAAAAATCGTCAATGTAATATTCGCGTTATATGCGCGAAATACAGGCGTGGGTCACTATAGCTACATATTTCAAGCTGCTAGAAGTTTCCTGAGACTGAAAAAAATGGTTGGCACGGCAGAACATGGTAGCTTTGTATGCAGAAAGAGTGCTCCAAAATGCAATATCGGCACTAATGATGCAAATATTTTGGCGCAATATGTGCAACTTCACATTTTAACAGGTCTGACTACTTATTAGTGATTGGTGCACTAAGTATAGTTGTGAACTTGTGACATCACAGTACTATGTATGTATGTAGCATACATACATACATACATACAGCACTATGTATGCAGCATGCATGTATGGACAGCAGAACCTATCAGCTACACTATATCACTACCTAACCTACACTGACTATCTCCCACTAACTATCTGTATTATATATATAAGCTAACTAACTAACTATCTAATGTAATGACACAGGAAAGCACAGAGCACAGCAATGTCACTACTGTCTCTCTCAGAACTGCAAAATACTGCATACAAGGGCTGCTGGGGAGGTTCTTATATAGTAAGGGGTAGGCAACTTTCTTATTGGTTGCTAGGGATGTTGCTAAGCTCAAACAAAGACATTGCAGCCTTCTCATTGGCCCACAAGCAAGAAGGGAGGTTAATGATGCGGGAAAAAAATCTAGAATATTCCAAATCACAAATATATATCACTATATTCTAAATATTCGGGAATTCTCGAAGTGCCGATATTTGCGATTAATATTCACTATTCAAATATTCGCTGCAAACACTAGTCTCAGATCCCTGAAGTCAAGGCAGTTGGGTGTGTCTTCGCACAATACAGTTTCTAGACTCACTCCAACAGGCCTCCTCAACAACAGAAGTCCAGTGTGGGCAGCGATCCAAAATCAGATATTCAGAGTTTCTACTCTCTGCAGGATCCAATCTTGGATCTTCCTCACTGCATTTGAAGTCAGGAAGGTGCACATATCTCTGCAGAAATATACCTGATACATTCTCTTACTGATGACCTACAAGGTGCCCCAAGCACCTTCTAATATCATTAGGCTCATCTCACTTACCAGCAACTCAACATCTTTGTCCCTGTCGCTCAATTCCATCCTTGGGTGGACTGGGAACTTTAAGGAGGGCCTGGAAAAAACCTAAAAGTGGCCCCATGTTGTAGGTGGGTCCAAATTGACAGAAGGCATGACAACAGAAATAGTTGGGGCCAGAAATACTGTAGAGCAGAAAAAATACTGTCCCAGCAGAACCAAATACCTCAAAGCAGCACAATATACTGCCTCGGCTTAGCCAAATACCATAGTGCATCACAAAATACTGCAAAACCAAAGACTACAGTGCAGCACAAAATACTGCTGCTCATGCCACAACATGAACTGTATCATTATCCTGAGGACAGCAATACAGTTGAATTCAGAAGGGCACCTGTGGCCTCTGTCCAGGTGCATAAGTGCCTGAGGCTCCTACATTAATTAATGATGAGGGAATCAGATCTTTATGTACTTGGCTGGTGGGCCAATAGGGGGGCTTGGGATTCCCTCTGGGCATTAGCCCACTGGAAAATTTCCCTATAGGATAAATGGTCAGTCCACCTATGATTCCATCTGTCAGACACAGGCAATACAGCATCTCTGCAGCCAGCATCCTCTTCTCCTGGCTCAACAGCAGCTCACTGGAACCCTACTGCTTCTCTCATTTGGTTATAACTCTCTTTCCTCAAATGTTTGTGTCCATACATACATTCAACCCCTGGCATCACCTCACAAGCACATGCCCAAACTCTCATACCATGTGTCTTCAGCTACATAACCTCCTTTTCTATTTTTAAAGCCTTAATTTATTGCCAAACAGTGACAGCATCAGGAATATGTATTGCAGCAAGGACTGAATCACATGTACACAGGTAGGGCACTGCATCACATCACATCACATCATACAGTGAAAAGTTTCACATTTAAAGATGCAATATCTGCAATAAAATTCAAGTAGTTGGCAAATAACATTATGCATAAAACTGTACATGTCACAACATAATAAGGCATTGGGTGCTAGTTACTTCACTGGCAGTTTAAAGTGCAAGGATACATTCACAAGAAGGGGGTAGTTGAGTGCTCTGTCCTCATCAATGCACCCACTAACACATTGTCATTCAAACTGAATACCATAAGGGCTAGTGATGTGAATTAACGCATGCCACTAGCACTTTTGGTCCTGGCTGTCAGGAAGATGGCTGCTGGAAAATCTCCTTGCCATAGCTTTTCTTTTAGTGCATAACATATAACATTTTGAACAGTAACTGTTCCCTTTTTGGGGACCATAACTTTAGGTTCCTTCTCAGTTGCAAAAGGAAAACCAATGATGTTTCCTCCACATGCTATCAAAAGAAAGTTTATAACTTTGCGTCTATTAGTTAATAATTGGGTGAAGGTTTAGAAAATTTTCAGACTAATCTTTCTCTACCTACATTGCAGTCTGTAGAATGTTAGAAGGGGAGGTCCTTCGGAAAATATTCTACAGTTTTCACTTTTTCTGTAATTGTATATAATTGAAAATCTAGCATAGCCATGGAATTATTCAATAAAATGTATCTGTATAGCGCCACTGTTATGCAAGCGGGTGTGGAACCACTGCGCCACTGACTGGGTATACTCTGGATAGGCGTAACTAAGCCACTACCTGGTCTTCACTGGAGCCTCTGATAATGAGGATAGGCTTGGGCCGTTAAGGTAGTTGTCAGGAGCTAATCCAGAGCAGTCCCAGAGTCAGTGGCAGCTGACCAGGGGGTCAGAGTCCTCGGTGCCAGCACTGAGGGGACTTGCGTGGCCAGGAGGTTCCGGGTCTGGACAGGTGGCAATAAATAGAAGTCAGTAAGCGAAGTCTGAGGTCAGAGGCAGGCAGTAAACAAATAAAGTCCATAAACGAGATCGAAAGTCAGGGGCAGGCGGCAAGCAGGCGAAGTTCATAAACAAAGTCTGAGGTCAGAGGCAGGCAGCAAACAGGCAAAGTCCAGGAGTTCAATAAGCAAGGTCTGGTACACAGCAAAGCAGACAAGAGAGACACCTTAGCACTTGGAGATTGACAAGCTAAAACCATGAGGTGGCTCAGGCAACTTCCTGTAGTAGGAAGTGCCTTTAAATACCTGCTGCAGACAGACGGCGTGTATGTGTTGCTTCATAGGTGAAGAGAGACACACCCGCGCAAGCTCAAACACCAGTGCAAGTCTCCAGCAGGAAGGAAACTCTGGCATGGAACACAGATAGCATAGTTAAGCTACCTGTAAATGGCACAGTTAAAATTGGTGTGAGCAAAACCAGTGGCAATTGAGTAGGCTGACTGACCTCATAGAATAGCATGTTTATTGCTGCAGAAACACTGCCAAAAACACACCAGGTACTGCTAATTAATTTAGCCCTTCCCCATTTATGGTACTTCAATAGCGAATGGAGCTCAAATGTGCTTGAAAGGTGTAACATGCTACTTCTCATGTGGATTTAAAATCAGTGGTTGGAACAATGCAACCATGTACACATGGTTGCATTATTTTTTTTTTACATCTTAAGTGTGGATTATGCAGCTGAAGAAGTTTTCCTCCATAAAATCAGCAGCAGATTTTGCCCATGTGAGGATTTTCCTTTAAGGCATTTTAGCTTGTTGGTTCCTGGGTTTTCTTAATCCTTTCTTAAGAGATCTTCAAAACAAAGTTTTATGTTTGGTATACAGTAAAGCTATATGTGTGTATTTAGTCATTTTACTTAACATTTTATGACTGCTTACTGTTAGCAGATTAAACAATTATAGAACCTAAAAAGAACCCTGCATACTAGCCCTGCTCATAGGGACATAATCTAAGCAATGTTTTTGCAAAATAGACTTTATTCACACCAGTATCATGGCACTGTTTTCAGTGTAGACATTTATCCCAGGTTCATTCTTGAGCTAAAAAAAACAATTCTGACTAACCCTGTTGACTCCTAATGGGTCCATCAGTTTTCTACCTGAGTCTATGACAGCATGGGCTCTGCTAATCCTTTAGCCCAAATATATAAAAACTACCAACGGAATACAGAAAAGCCAGTGTGAATGGAGCCTTAGACTCAGCGTAGATTCCAGGATCATATGTTTCGGATTGCCCAGCCTAGATAAAATTGCAGTCGACCATCAACCGTAAAAAAAAACACATTATTTCTGTGCAGTTTTTAGCCTTTGGATTTAGGAAAAATTGTTCTTATTCAAGGATACCAGTAGAGGTCTTGAAAAATGGTCATGAATTGAAATACAAAGTATATAAGAGAGTTTAATATCCCAATGATACTCAATGATTAAGTTTCATTATCATAAAGCCTTCATAAAAAGTGCATACAATGAATTGTAATGTAAAGAATTATTATAGAAGAAACTTCATCTAGTTGCCACAGTAATTTTAGCTTTAGAAATCATCTTGAAGGGGTTCTACGAGAATTATTTAAAATGGCCGCAAGCAGCCAGTGCTAGAAAGTAAGCAGGACTGGTTGCCTCCACTTGCAGAGCTGCCTAGGGAGTGAGGAGGTAGGGCCTCACTGCACATTACCACTTTACATTTGAATATACTACACATTGGTGAGTTTTCCTGTCAGGCTGCTCAGCCATGATGGCATATTGTAGGCCGGATCACATCATTACTATCTATTGTAAAGCAGTGTAGTGTGTAGGGAGGCCCTGCCTCCTTACCAGGCAGCTCTGTAACAGGTGGCAATCCGTCATTCTCAAAGTCTAGGACAGGTTGCTGGCAGCTATTTTAAATCATTCCAGGAGAAGCCCTTAAAAGCCAATCATATCTCCTATAGCCTTGCCTTTTATATAATTTTAAGGTTTACAGATATTCTTTTAGGACCACAGAATATGGCTCATTTCATATTAGCCGCAAATTTGCTCGACACTGTTCTGCTCTTCCGGTATAAAGAGAAAAATGACCCATTTATTCAATGCATATAATGTACCAAGAATTCAATGTCCTTATCCAACACTAAAGGCATACATGCTCAGATGCATAATACTGTCTAAAAGTCAGCATAGACCTACAGGAGACAAGCAGAAAATATGGTAATAGATTTGGTACATGTTGGTTGATATAGTAGAGACTTGCTTCTCCTTACATTACCTCTTGGTCTACATAAATAGTCATTTTGGTGCATTTTAGGACGTCAATTTTCTAATGTGTGTAGTAAGTTGTAAACAATTTCTAAAACACATAATAAATCTGGCACACACCATTTATGCTAAATCCTGCCCAGTTATCCTTCTACTTAAGATATTTAACTACTCAGTATTAACCAGAAATCACTACTATTAGCAACCGATTACATACTAGTATTGGTTATTTTAGATAAAATGGAAAAGCAAACAAAATCTTGTGATAGGTCTGTCAGGCCGTCTCTACTATTTTCATAAGAACATTGTAAATGACTACATAATGAGAAGGAAATGATGCCAAATTACTGGTGATAATTCAGTCCATGGTATAGTGTATGGGCCCAGTGCTTGCTGCTCCTTATATCTTGTAGTATAAATGGTAGTGTTGCTCTAAAGTTGGGTAAACAAATTAGATGTAGTTAATGGACCCTGATTACTTCAGAAGGTTAGGGGAAGAGGAGATTCAGGGAATAGAAGAACCGAGAATGTTTGACAGCATGCATAATCCTTTTGTTCCCATGGGGTTTAGCTACATGCAAAGGTGTCAAGCAGTGGCTTTCTTCCCTTTCCCATTAACAGATCATGAATACTTGTCCAATTGTTTGGCCGCTGCTGACAGTAACACAACCTCTGCTACATCTGTTGTGTTACATTTGCTCATCCTAAATATCTGTGACATTGAGTGCAATTATTTGGCCGCTGCTGACAGCGACATTACCTGAGCTACATCTCCTATATAATGTTTGCGCATCCTAAATATCTGTGACGTTCAGTGTAATTTTTTCTTAGACGCTGGTGACAGCGACATTACCTGCGCTACATCTCCTGTATAACGTTTGCGCATCCTAAATATCTGTGACATTTAGTGTCATTTTTTCTTAGCCGCTGGTAACAGCGACATTACCTGTGCTACATCTCCTGTATAACGTTTGCACATCCTAAATATCTGTGACATTCAGTGTAATTTTTTCACCACTGATGACAGCAACATTACCTGCGCTACATCTCCTGTATAACAATTGCGCATCCTAAATATCTGACGTTAAGTCAAATTTTTTTGCCACTGGTCACAGCAACATTACTTGCGCTACATCTCCTGTATAACGTTTGCGCATCCTAAATATCTGTGACATTCAGTGTAATTTTTTCACCACTGATGACAGCGACATTACCTGTGCTACATCTCCTGTATAACATTTGCGCATCCTAAATATCTGTGACATTCAGTGTAATTTTTTTCTTAGCCACTGGTGACAGCGACATTACCTGTGATACATCTCCTGTATAACGTTTGCGCATCCTAAATATCTGTGACATCCAGTGTAATTTATTTGCGCATACACTTACAAAACCTGTGCTACTGTATGTGTGACATACTTGCAAGCATATATACCATTTAATATGCTCAAGGCGAGCAGTAAGGGACGGGGAAGTGGCCGTGCTGCTGATGGTGCACGCAGAGGCTGTGGCCCTGGGCGCAGCGAAACTGTGCCTGCTGCCAGAGCACAAGAAACACACTCATCCACAATACCTAGCTTCATGTCCCAGTTTGCAGGGCGGCGCAGGACACCACTCTCGAAGTCAGACCAGTGCGACCAGGTGGTCGGTTGGATCGTAGCAGATAATGCTTCCAGTCGATTAAGCACCACAAAGTCCATTCTCAGTAGGGCAGAATGGATAAGAACATTGCTTAGGAATGTGTGCAGAATAATATAAATGGAGCAAAATAGCAATTAATGATTCAGTGCTATTTCCCAAGTACTTCTGACAAGTCATGCTTGCTGGGCATAATATTTATTGTGATATAAAGTTTTTCAAATCAGCAAATTACATGTTCTTGCAAATTCTGACAAACCATCTGTCCAAGACCGAGCTAAATTCAAAGTACCTTGTAGCAAGGGCTCTTTTTTATATGTAGGACAAAAGATTAGCAGGTGTACAGGTATGTTAGATTGAAAAGAGTATTACAACAACCCAAAAACCTTATTGTCTACTCACCGCTAAATAGCACGTGCCCAGATGTCAGTTTTTTTTCTGTTTGATGGTTTAATTTGATCATTTTGCACAATATATTTCAACAATGGCATACAGCGGCTCATTCAGTCACCAAGGATTTCTCAGCTTTCTAGTTACTGCTAATATTCACGTAACAGAAACGTTCATGAACTCAACTGGCGTTTGATAAAATACAAATATAAAGCCTAAATAGCAATGCTCTTCAAATCTGAACTGTATACTGTCTGATAGTATAATTATATATCAGTATAGTTTCACTACATGGACAATACATCCCCAAAATGCATCTCAGAATTAGAATTACCTCCTTTCCAAATGGAAATGTTTTCATACTGGGCAGAGGAAACGTATATTCTTTAGGGCTTCTATGTCAATCCAACAGCAGATACAATTGGTTCCATGAAAGCCTTGTCTAGTAAAGTGAAACCAGAATACATGTTGCTGAGAATGACTGAATTCTGCGGACTGATTTGCAGGACGAACCATGAGGGAGTTGAATGACCTACAGACTGGGTACTTCTTGTACTTCTTGTGAAGGGGTTGCTTTAAATAATAGCTAGTGACAATTGAGGCTAAAAAAAACATATGTCCATCCATTTCAGCCTACACCCTACAAAGTTGATCCAAGGGAAGGCAATAAACTCTTATGAGGTAGAAGCTAAATCTTCTATGTTTGTGTAGAAACCTTCTTTCCTCTAGTCGTACTGGATGTCCCCATATCACGGTCACAGTCTGGAGTATAAATAGAGATCTCAGCATTCCTTTTTAATATATTTATATATAGTTATTAGATCATACGCCATCTTTTTTTCTAAACTGAATAGCCCTAATTTTGATAATCTTTCAGGGTACTATAGTCCACCCATTCCAGTTATTACTTTAGCTGCCCCCCTCTGAACCCTCTCCAGCTCTGCTATGTCTGCCTTGTTCACAGGAGCCCAGAACTGTACACAGTACTCCATGTGTGGTCTGACTAGTGATTTGTAAAGTGGTAGGACTATGTTTTTATCACGGGCAGCTATGACCCTTTAATGTACCCTATAATCTTATTGGCCTTTGCTTTGTTTCTACAGCTTAGTTTGCTGTTCACAAAAATTCCTAAGTCCTTTTCCATGTCAGTGTTACCCAGTGTTTTACCATTTAGTATGTACTGATGACTTGCATTATTCCTTCCCATGTGCATAAACTTACATTTGTCGTTGTTTAACCTCATCTGCCATTTATTTGCCCAAGCCTCCAATCTATCCAGATCCATCCGTAGCAGTATACTGTCCTCTTCCGTGTTAATTACTTTACACAGTTTATTATTGTTGATAAAAATATATATTTTACTGTGCAAGCCTTCTACAAGATCATTAATAAATATATTGAAGAGAATAGGGCCCAGTACTGACCCCTGAGGTACTCCACTTGTGATAGTGACCCAATCTGAGTGTGTACCGTTAATAACCACCCTCTGTTTTCTATCACTGAGTCAGTTACTTACCCAAATACAGACATGGCATTCCAGGCATTCTCATTTTATATATAATATGGAAATAGTAAGAGATTCGCTTTTCGGCAGCTAGCACCCCCCACCAGCCCTGTTGAGGGAAGCATGATTACCTGTTTCCCACCACTTGGTTCTAGCTTCTTTGGTTTGTCGCACTCCCGTTCTCTCAAGCAGCACGTGACCTTTTGCCAGAGACTGGCACTGTAGATACTGGAGCAGATTTACTAATCCTATAGATGGCTAAAAAAGGTTGTCTCATTTCAGAAAATAGCATTTATCATGTAGACAGTTAGTACAAGCCACTTACTAATGTCTACTCTGTCCATATTGCCTCCTTTGCTGACTTAATTCATTTCTTCCATCACATTATACCCTGCCCGTTTCCAGGGGTTATGGCCACACTGCAACACAGATACATGGCCGGCACTTTTTCCTACAGTGTGCAAGTCCGGCCACTGCTGGTGGATTGCAGGGTTGTTGTAACCATGGAAACGAGCAGTGTATAATATGATGGAAAATGAATCAAGCCAGTAAAGGAGGCAATATGAATAATAACAATATGAATAATAACAATACATTAGTAAGTGGCTTGTATTAACTTTCTCTACATGATAAATGCTATTTGCTAAAGGGGGACAACATCTTTAAATTTTGTTTATTACAGGGACTCATACTGAACACTTTTGACCCATTCAGTTCTATGGGGCACCAAAATATGCAGACAGCATCTTTTCTTCTGTTCCACGGCCCCACAAAACAAATAAAACATGTCTAATAGTGATAGACGAACATCGGCCTGGATAAACTGCGCGTTCGGCGCGGGACCCATTTACTTTAATAGCAGGCGAACCTGAAAAGCCTTCAGTTCATATTTGTAGCCACCAAATACTTACTAGAAGTGCACAAATCGTCCCACAACATGGACAGTGACATACCAGAAGGGGACCAATGGCAAAAATTCCCACAAAAAATATGTATTTTAATCAGGGGCCATTTTTATGCGTCTTAAAGGGAAACTCTCAAAAATGTGCCCTGCTGGAGCTTAGAAAATTTTTATTTTAGGCCATGGGAGTACGGGACCCAAAAATTAGGCATTCACCTGACAGAAAAGAACTTGTGATTATGTGGCTTGCGGTACATTTGGCGGTCACTGGATAAAAATTTTAAAGTAGGCCACTGGAGTAGAGGCCCCAAACATTAGGCGTTCACCTGACAGAAAAGAACAAGTGATTATGTGGCTAGAGGTATATTAGGCGGTCACTGGATAACATTTTTACTGTAGGCCAGTGGTGTACAGGCCCCAAACATTAGGCATTCACCTGACAAAAAGGACTTGTGATTATGTGGCTTGAGGTACATTAGGTGGTCACTGGATAAAAATTTTACTGTAGGCCAGTACAGGCCCCAAAAATTAGACATTAACCTGACAGAAAACAATTTGTGAATTGATTATGTTACTGGAGGTACATTAAGCGGTCAGTAGATAAATATTTTACTGTAGGCCACTGGAGTAGAGGCCCCAAACATTAGGCTTTCACCTGACAGAAAAGAACAAGTGATTATGTGGCTGGAGGTACATTAGACAGTCACAGGATAACAATTTTACTGTAGGCCACTGGAGTACAAGCCTCAATAATTAGGAATTCACCTAACAGAAAATAACTTATGATGATATGGCTGTATGTACATTAGGCGGTCACTGGATAAAAATTTTACTGTAGGCCAGTACAGGCCCTAAAAATTAGGCATTCACCTGACAGAAAAGAACAAGTAATTATGTGGCTGGAGGTACATTAGGCTGTCAGAAAGTTCACCCAGTGGACAGTAAAAGTTCTGTACCTTCCCTGCCCATGTTTGCTAGACGACGTGTCTGTGGTCAGATGTATCTTGGCACCGACACTGTGTGCATCAACTTATTAAGCTCGAACATTTGGGCCACGGAAGCCTGCCTTCTGCCAGATGAATGCGACGATGGCACAGTGGAAGGTTGAGTGGAGGAAAAATGGAAGGAGAGAGGAGAAGGAGAAGAGGCAGGATGTGGAGTGCCGGGAGTGTGGCTTTGTGGGTTCTGACGGCGTTGCTCCCACTGGGCTCAGTGATGGGAGGCCAGGTGCATTCTTAAGGCAGTCGTCCCTTGGTGAGTGTTGGGCTTACCGCGACTTATGCATTGACACCACAGGCTGCAGATGGCAACACTATTGTCACCAGCTGACACGTTAAAAAAAGACCACACTGCGGAGCCATGTGCCGGCATCCTGGGAGTGCAAGATGTGACCGTGCATGGTGGATGGCTCGCTCAGATACATTTGCAGTCTGCTTTTTGCCTCTTGTGCACTGCAAGTTATGCCTGCTTCTCCTCCTTCTCCTCCCTATCTGTGCTGCTCCATCTCTCCTTCTGAACTCCTTTCCTCTTCCTCTCTTGTGGGCACCCACATCACATCCATTTACATGTCATCAACTTCACCACCCCTGACATTAGAGATTTCGGAGTAGGCAGCAACAGCGGGGACCACCCTCCTTGGGCTGATCTGGGTAATGTCGTCACACCGCTGGGTGGCGGTCGTTGCTACCTACTCTTCCTCATCCGATGCCAAGAATGGCTGCGCATCAGTAAGGTCTGGGAATGGATGGGAAAATAATTCCTCTGACTCAAATGGAGGGGCTATGGTGGTGGTGGTTGTGGTGTTTTTGGGGGTGCACACAGCAGAGAGTGAGGAGGGTGCAGATACAGAGGATGAGGAGGGTGCAGAAGAGGAAGGCTGAGTGAGCCACCCAACCAACTCTGGTGCGTCCTTTGACGTAATCGCATGCACCTTCTCCAACTTCCCACTTAGGATCTGGCATGGTGCAGCTGCCCGACCCCTACCACCCCTTCGGAACGGCCTGCCGCTTCCTCTGCCTGTCATTTTCAAAATGACCCTGTGCCAAAGTCCCTAGAGAAGAGCAGTGTTTGTGGAAGCAGGTATATATTTCTTAACCCCTTAAGAAATATTTGATGGAAGCAGGTATATTCCACCCCTCAATTAGTATTTGGTGGAAGCAGTTATATAGAACCCCTTAATCAATATTTGATGAAAGCAGGTATATCGCAGCCCTCAATCTGTATTTTGTGGAAGCAGGTATATCAAACCCCTTAATCAGCATTTTGTGGAAGCAGGTGTATCGCAGGCTTCAATCAATATTTGGTGGAAGCACATATATCAATCCCCTTAATCAGTATTTTGTGGAAGCAGCTATATAGAGCCCCTTAATCAATATTTGGTGAAAGCAGGTATATCGCACCCTGTAATCTGTATTTTGTGGAAACAGGTATATTAAACCCCTTATTCAGTATTTTGTAGAAGCAGATATATTGCACCCCTCAATCAGTATTTTGTGGAAGCAGGTATATCAAACCCCTTAATCAGTATTTTGTGGAAGCAGGTGTATCGCAGGCCTCAATCAATATTTGGTAGAAGCATATATATCAATCCCCTTAATCAGTATTTTGTGGAAGCAGGTGTATCGCAGGCCTCAATCAATATTTGGTGGAAGCAAGTATATCAATCCCCTTAATCAGTATTTTGTGGAAGCGGGTATATCAAACCCCTTAATCAGTATTTTGTGGAAGCAGGTGTTTTGCAGGCCTCAATCAATATTTGGTGGAAGCAGGTATATCAATCCCCTTAATCAGTATTTTGTGGAAGCAGGTATATAAAACACCTCAATCAGTATTTTGTGGAAACAGGTATATAGAACCTTTGAATCAATATTTGGTGGAAGCAGGTATATCGCACCCCTCAATCAGTATTTTGTGGAAGCAGGTGTATCGCAGGCTTCAATCAGTATTTGGTGGAAGCTGGTATATCAAACCCCTTAATCAGTATTTTGTGGAAGCAGGTATATAAAACACCTCAATCAGTATTTTGTGGAAACAGGTATATAGAACCTTTGAATCAATATTTGGTGGAAGCAGGTATATCGCACCCCTCAATCAGTATTTTGTGGAAGCAGGTGTATCGCAGGCTTCAATCAGTATTTGGTGGAAGCTGGTATATCAAACCCCTCAATCAGTATTCTGTGGAAGCAGGCATATAGAACCCCCTTAATCAATATTTTGTGGAAGCAGGTATATCAAACCCCTTAATCAGTATTTTGTGGAAGCAGGCATATAGAACCCCCTTAATCAATATTATGCACTATATACTTTTTATGTTAGAAAGTATATTATAGTTATATCACACCCCTCAATCAGTTTTTTTTTGTGGCAACAGGTATCACACCAGTTGCAATTATTGATTCCAATAGCGTTTGTGACTCTATATAGCTGCGGTATCGCAGCAGAACCGCACACAACTGCTGCACAATACAAATGAGCTATAATATACTTTCTATGTTAGAAAGTATATTATAAGTATATCACACCCCTCAGTATATCACACCTATTGATAGCACACCTATACCAGTCCTTAAAAGGACTTTTGTCGCCCTATTAGCTAGCGTTTGGGGTCCTTAATAGTCTGTCCCTGCTCCACAAAGCAACCTCTCCCTACACTGGCCAAACACAGAATGCAAAATGGCTGCCAGATCGGGTTCTGTTATAGGGTGGGTGTGTGTCCATGTGCTGAAACATCTCAATTGGCTATCCTGTCCTACCTGATTTGTGTGACATGGGTCAAATTTCACAATGCAATGCAAAAGAATATGGCGCAGGTGGACATTGCCATATGTTTGCATGTTCGGCGAATCGCGAATGCGCAAAGTTCACCACAAAACGACCGCCGGGGGAACAACAAGGCCATCTCAAATGAATAATAATACTTGTCAGTGAAAATCAGGACATGGCCCCATTGAATTGTATGGGTCCGCAAAAATGTGGAATGCAATAATTTTTTTTTTTTTTGCGGACATGCTGAACCTTCCCCAAAAAAACGAATCTGCATTTTTGAGGACAGCAAAAACATACCACTGTCTGAATGAACCGTAAGAAAGAATTTTAATGCAAAATTGTGGTGCATTTTGTCACTAAATGTTGCACATCAAACCACGTCCATAATGCCACACCGCTTTTCCAATATCCCACAACCCAGGTTATGCTAGGCACAGAAGGCTAATCGACCCTTGAATCTCCAAATTTTCACATATTTTTGGTGCAAATTTAAGGCAGAAATTAGGCACACTCCCATTAGTAAATATGAGCTATTGTGTGGCAGTCATACACTATACATCATTTCTGCTATGTATTTTGATGACAGCACTTTATAGAATTCTTATATAAGCAACATTATTGAAATGTGGCCAGTTTTTGGAACTGTTATTTAGACACCAAACTGTATGGTGGAGTTAATGGTACACTGTATGACAAAAAACCTTACGGATGATACCAATATTACATACCATACAGTGCACCACCCAATATAAGGACCTGTTAGAAAAAATCATGCATTGGAGATGCTTGAAAGGTCTTGTATTGTAATGCCACGTTGATGGATTATGCTTTGCACTTGCAACAGATTCCAAGAGTTCAAGGTAGATCCAAACAAAAAAAAGTTCAACAAAAAAATACAGAAACCATCGCAATAATATTAGAAATAATGTCACAGCACAGAAATAATGCAAAAATAAAATCACCCTTCGATTGTCAATAGATATCCCTAACTGCACAGTGGAGTGGAGATGTTATTAGGGCCCATAGCAGCTGCTATGCCTGCTACCCTGTTAGATACACCCATGCCCCTAGGATCAATATAAATAACTTGAGAACAGAACACTGTTATGTAACTGAATTTAACACAAATGTGTTCCAGTAAAATCTATATTTTGCTAAGAAGCTTAAAATACATTTCCTTGACTTTATGCAATGCTGTCTCACCTTTACTTTTTAACAGCAGCTTTGTAAGTTCTCCTCAGCAGGATGGTGTAATTGATAGCAAGTCGGCAAAATGAATTTACACACAATGGTTCAATTCGTTCTCACAACACTGTGTTAAACCAATAAACACATTTTTAAGCGCACAGTGACGACAGACGTGAATGCAGTGCAGAAGGAATGGATCAGCTCCTGATGTTAATATTAACATAGGTAATGAATGGATAAACAAATGGAACCAGCGCAATAAAGCATAAGCGCTAGTCTATAAATGATGCAGTAACATAAATAACCTGGCACTAGGAAATAATACAGAGGTACATAGGCATTGTCTTTTTATTGCCACATTACTTTAATTGCTGTCAGAATCCCCTGTGATATGATTGAAGGACTTTTTAAATATTCATGCAATAATAAACTGTACAAAAGACATACCGTTTTCCCTTGTTTCCCTTTGTTTCTATCATGGGTTAAATAAATAACCTCTAGTGGGTGCATGTGTACAGCTCTGTTATCCCAATATCACATTTTATAGGGCCGCATTCAATGGGAGTTTTGTATATCATCATGAAGTCCTTAGACATAATAGTAACATTCAGTGGAAGGTGTGGAACGAGAGAAAAATGATGCTTAAAGTGAATGGTTTGCCTTAAACCAATATTCAAAAGGTGACTGAGTTTTTATAAAACTTTTGATATGTCATAGAGGCATCAAAGGTTTTGATTGGTGGTCACCTGAGTGCTGAGACCCCCATTAATTGTTAAAATGAGCGAGGAAAGTGCTCACATATCACGCTATCTCTCCTCGCTGCAGAGTATGGAATCTAGACAACCCCATAGACTTTGTTTTGCGTCACTCCTGCAAAGAGGAGAGAAAGTGCAATATACAGATGCTTCTCTGTCCTCCTACTAGTGATTGTTGGCTGCCATTGTAAGGTATGCTATCTGTTATCTGTCTCATGGATAGATTGTTGGCTTTCACATACCTGGCTTTTGGCATATAGCCTTTGTGTGGTTGTCTATTGTATGTCATTGATAGTAGGAGTCCAAGACGCATCCAGCCATCCTCTTAATGCTGTTTCCAAACCATTTTGATGGGGTTTCCATCAATTTCTAACCTTTTTTTGTGAACCAGACACCCTCTCTCCTTCAGAGCAGGGGGTGCCTGGTTTGATGCTCGAGTCTCCCATTGACTTTCATTGCATTAAATTGTACTCGAGTATTCGGCTGAGCACTGCAATGTGCCTAGCATAGCGATGCTCGAGCTGAACATCATGCTCGCTCAACACTGGTCTTTAGATCTCAGAGACAGGATTGTGTGGTGGCACAGATCTGGAGAAGGGTGCAAAAAAAAGTTCTTCTTCACTGAAAGTTCCAAAGGGCACACTGACCTCCATAATTTGTAAATGGAATAAGTTTGGAACGACCAGGACTCTTTCTAAAGTTGGCCACCTCACAATACTAAATAATCAGGGGAGACTGGCCTTGGTGAGGAGAGAGGTGACCAAAAATCCAATGAACACTCTTGTTAAGCTCCAAAGATCCTGTGTGCAGATGGGAGTAACTTCCAGAAGGTCAACCATCAAGGCAGCATTCCAGAACTCTGGACTTTATGGCAAAGTGGCCAAAAAGAAACTTCTTCTCAGTAAAAGATGCATTAAAGCCCTCCTGTAGTTTGCAAAAAAGCCAGACTGTGAGAAACAAGATTCTCTGGTCTGATAAAACCAATATTGAGCTTTTTGCCTCAAATCAAGTGTCATGTCTGGAGGAAAGCAGGCACTGCTCATCACCTGCCCAATACCATCCATATAGTGAAGCATGATAGTGGCAACATCATGCTGTGCAAGTGTTTTCAGTGGCTGGGACAGGGAGGCTGGTCGGGGTTGAGGGAAAGCTGAATAGAGCAAAGTACAGAGAACCTGATCCAGCCAACACAACAGAAGAGTGGCTTAGGGACAACTCTAGGAATGCCCTTGTGTGGCCCAGCCAGAGCCCTGCCTTGAACCCAACTGAACATCTTTAGAGAGACCTGAAATTGGCTGTCCACAGACAGTACCCATCCAACCTCTCAGAGCTTGACAGGATCTGCAGAGAAGAATGGCAGAAAAAGCCCGAAATCCAGGTATGCAAATCTTGCAGCATCATACCCAAGAATACTGGAGCCTTTAATTGTTGCCAAAGATGCTTCAGCTAAGTACTGAATAAAGGATCTGAATATGTATGTCAATGCAAGATTAAAATTTTTCCTTTTCAATAAATTAGCAAAGAATTCTAACATTCTGTTTTCACTTTGTCATTACGGGGTGCTGAGTGAAGAATGATGGGGAAAATCTTGTGTTTTTTTTTATTATTATTTTAGCATGAGGCCGCAATCTAAAATGTGAAAAAAAAGTTAAAGGCTTTCCAAATGCATTGAATAACGAATATTGTAGAGTAGATCTTATTGTACTATATGTATTCAACGCCTGCTCTAATTTTGGATGAAGTACACTCCCCCTTTCACCCCATCAATCAGGACATAGAGTGTAACCCAATATTATTTCATACAAATTTTACATTTTCAAACGGAAAATGCAAATGTTATCGCACTCTACATCCAGCACTCTCCCCTGCCTCCATGCTGGATGAGACATTGGTGTACATTTTGGCCAAAGCGTACACCAATGTCTCATCCAGCATGGAGGCAGGGCAGAGTGCTGGATGTAGAGTGCGATCACATTTGCATTTTCCGTTTGTATATGTATTTCGCCATAGTGATCTGCACCTACATACGGGTTGTGCTGACTCAACCCCCCACATTTTTTCTTTGTAGTATATATTGGAGGCATGGCGATCTCCTTTGAGTCATGCACACCTGACCAGTCAATCTGTCCTGGAGGCTGGTTTTAAAGTCAGTATAAAACTGAGTCTGCTTATATAGAACCTACCAGTAGCCATTTGGCTCCAGGAGAAGTATATGGTGGGCTCAGCGTGCATGTTGGTACTTGCATCCCTGGATCCGATGAAAGCTGTAATGGCACCGAACGGGGTTAAAAGCAGAGTGTGCTTGGCGTGCACGCTGACCTGCATTCCCTGGACTTTGTGTGGCTGTCATGGTCCATAAACAGGTAGGAACTAGTGTTAGGGACCACTCAAATGAGGCAACCTTGACGTGGTGAGTGGCTTATTACGCTTTGGCCAAAATGTACACCAATGTCTCATCCAGCATGGAGGCAGGGCAGAGTGCTGGATGTAGAGTGCGATCACATTTGCATTTTCCGTTTGTATATGTATTTCGCCATAGTGATGTGCACCTACAGGCAGGTTGTGCGGGCTCAACCCCCCACAAATTTTACATTTTGATACTCAGAATAAGTGATACAACCCTTGAATGAGTCACTTTAAGACTTGTATTCTGCATTTTTCACCAGATTTCTCCTACTGGGTCATGACTAGCTGATGTCTTCCATATACTGCACACAGAGAAGAGGAGATCCTGCTCTCCTGTTTCCCAGTAGTGTAACCTTAGAAACAGCAGCAGTGTGAAGGACATTATACAGCAGTAATGTAAAGCTAGCACTGGGGTGAAATAAAAGAATACTTGTAATAATGAGAGACTGGATGTCAGCAGCCAACTCACAAGTCAACAGGGCAGGCCTGAGGTACAGGACTTAGGTCTGTGATGGCTAACCTCCAGCACTCCAGCTGTGGTAAAACTATGACTCCCAAGATGTACACTTGCTTGGCTGTTTTCAGAATTCCATAGAAATGAATGGAGCTTGCCGGGAGTCGTAGTTTCACCACAGCTTGAGTGCCGGAGGTTAGCCATCACTGACTTAGGTGGTAGTTGGATGAGATAGGTGCAACACAGGCCAGTGTTTCTCCACACTCTGTTGGCTTAAAATCTCTGATTGCCACAGAGGCTGTTCTACTTCGACATGAATCCTCACACCATGACTTAGCCAATGATGCAGTGGCACAGCTCCTGCAAGCAGGGCCGGTGCAAGGATTTTTGCCGCCCTAAGCAAAGATCAATTTTTCCGCCCCCTCATGTCACTCACTCACTGACAGACAGACACACACACACACACTGACAGACAGACACGCACTCAGACACTCACTGAATGACGTACGCAGAAACTCACTGACAGACACACATACACTCACTCACTGACAGACACACATACACTCACTGACAGACAGACACGCACTCAGACACTCACTGAATGACGTACACAGAAACTCACTGACAGACATACTCACTGACAGACACACATACACTCACTGACAGACAGACACTCATTCACTGACAGACACTCACTGACAGACATACACCTACCCACTAAAACACACACACACACAGAGAAACTCACTGACAGACACTCACTGGCAACCAAACACACACATATACTCACTGACAAACATACACATACTCACTGACAAACATACAGACACTTACTGACCGACAGACATCCACACTCACTGACATACACTCACTTACTGACATACACACACAGACACTCAATGACAGACACACACACACACTCCCTGACATAAATACACAGACACTCAATGACAGACACACATACATTTACTGACAGAAAGACAGACATACATACACTCACTGACATAAATACACAGGCAGACACTCACTCAGTCAAACACTTAAACACTCACCTCCCTGGGGTCCAGTGTGGTGCAGCTGCTCAGTCCTCCAGCGCGCCGTTTAGTATGTCGGGGCCGGAATGACATCATATTCCGGCATCACAGAGGGCGCCAGAGGGAGGAGTGGGGAGCTGCTAGAACAGCCTCCCTTGCCGCCCGCCTCCTTTCCTCCGGTAATTTACTGGCAGAGCAGGCACCTGCCATCAGGGTAAGCAGATGCCCGCTCTGCCATATTTAAGAAGAACCTCCACCTCCTGGCCCCCCTCTAATGGCGCTGGGGGCGGCTCAAGAGCCACTCGCCCAGGGCTGCAGCCCCAGTCAGGGGGAGCCCACCAGGACGCCCCCAGCAGGCCGGCGCCCTAGGCGAATGCCTAGTTCGCCTATATGGTTGCACCTGCCCTGCCTGCAAGGCTGGTCAGGGCCACACTTAGCTTCTTAGCGCACTCACTTCTCTATTCTGCTGACAGAACAGAGATATACAGTATGTTGAAAATCACCTGACCTGCATGCCCACACTGGCAAGCCAGAGCAGTGGCTCCTCCCTACCCTTAACCATACACACTATACTTTAACTGCTCCTTTGGCTGGGCTGCATACATCCATGCCACCATTACAAACAATAAACATAGCAATAGTTTAACATTTCCTGCCTAACACAGATGGTGCTTTTTTTTACAACCTTATATACCTACTCTCCAGCAGCCCGTTTCCCCTCCATACCCTTCCCTCTTTATAGAATTCTATGTGAAGCATGTAACCTGATCCCTCAGTGAACTTATATAATATATATTATAAAGTTTCATATAGTCACTTGTACTCTTGTGTTATGTACAGTTTGTGCCTATTTGAGATGTGTTTGTCCATCTTAATGAGTATTTTTGTAATATCTATGAAAAACTATTGTATACTTTAGCACGCTTATTAAACACTTCAAATGTGACAACTTTACAAGTGTAGTTACAAGTGTTATAAATATGTGCAGATGCAATAAATGTGTGACAACATACTTAACAAAATGTTCAGTTGCTATTATATGCATTGGATGGGAAAAAGAGATTTCGTAAAAGACTCGGACATAGAGGAGGGCATATTTACAGAATAACCCCAACAGAATAGGTAGGTAGGGATGCACTAGAGAAGGCGACTGGAGATGAATTGTCAGTGAGCTTTTTTGACAGCTTTAACAGTGTATGACAAATAGTATCTTGCTGTATATAGGAGCACATGCAAGCTGCATAAGAAAAAACTCTTGAATAGCATTAATAAAATTTAAATACAAATGTATTTTTTTTATCACACAATAGAAGTAATCCAGTAAAAAAAATAATAATACATTCTTACAGCATTTAGGTGAATAGCCTTTAAATATGAAATGTATGATGTCAGTCTAGATATGGAGGAAGATATATCTTCCTGGAGATATGACCCAATTATTAAATATGTTAAGTTATGCATATGAAATGGGAGTTCCTGAGTCAATTATGGATGTGTGGTTCCTAGTAATAATACAAAACATTTTAGTTGGAGTCCTACAAAAAAAAAAAAATATTCTAAATTTACAGTACTCATGACAACCTCTGGAAAAAGGGGGTACATGCATTGAAAGATTTTGATACAGTGGAGTGGGGATTCATGTGGAAGGCCTTATTTAGGTTCGGAGATAAATGTATTGGTTGTATACACGTACTTATACGGTACTTTTTGTTTCAACCCTATTAACCTCCTGATAGACTGAATGTGACTCTAAGATGCCGCAATCAGCATTGAACGTGGCATCTGAAGGATTAAATGATGGGGGAAGGGGGGACGTTATTGCCGTTCTCCACCATTGCGTCCGCTCCATACAATTGAATGCAATTCATTGCAAAGTAATTTGTAGGGAATTGAATTTCTCGTTGAAGTTCGGCGAAGCAGCCGAACAGAATTTTTTTAATCTTTTCTTATCTCTAGTATTGAGATTCTCCCTGGACTCTTTGCAGCCTTAATCTAACTTTAGCTCATGAAATGGAGAACAGAAATTGAATTGCAAATGGCACTGATGAATTATAGGGCCACATCTGAATGAAAGAGAATGTTCTTGTTTAGGGGCCTGATGACATTTACTTAGGCTATATGGTTATATACAAAAAAAATCAACTTTTTACTCCTTCTTGTGCATAGGAGGGATGTGGGTGGGTTATAGAGTGGAGGAGAGTTACTGATCAAGATTCTGGACAATATTTAATAAAGAAAGGTTCATAAAGAAAATGCTGCAAATATAATACTATTAAAATATATCATCTCTGTTTATAAGGAAATTTCAGTGGGTAAGCTCTCCAGGTGATAAGGTATCAAGAGATTTAATAAAATTACAAATAAATAAAATAATATTTAAACATCATCAGTGGTGTTATAATGTAACAAAGAGTATGCGCATATCTTGAATAATAACAAGCAGGATTATTGTCCCATTAATATACTGTGAATTCATATGATGATCTGTCAATGCACATTTAATATACGCATCGTCTGGCTGGCCTTTATTTGATGTGGACTAGAGATGAGCGAAGTATTTGAAAATTCGATTCGGCTGCTTCGCTAAATTTTGCTAAACAATTTGCTTTGTGATGGGTTACTTTGTCACAAAGCGCATTTCTTTGTAAATAGTGGGTATAATGATAGGGAGCGGAAATTGCACTGCTCCCCGTCATTGTACCCTTCAGATGCCACGATCATCGCTAATCTCTGGATATGACATAATATTAAAGTGTAAAATAAAAAAATAAAAATAAAACAAACATACTTACCTCATCAATTTGTTCACAAAGAGCCGGCCGCAGCCACCTTGAATAAAGGTCAAAATCTCGAGTGGCTCTTGGTGACAACATCATGTCAGCCGCCATTGTGACGTCATAATGTCACCGCGTACGGGATTTCAAGCGGGATCTTCAATCAAGATGGCGGCAGCTGTTAGCGATCAAATGGATGAAGTATGAGTTGTTGTTTTTTAACGCCATTTCAGGAAAAATCGATTTTCCCTAAGATTCACTTAATACTAATGCGGAGCATAGGGACCAGTAAATGGACAACTCAAGTTGCATTCAAGAGCGTGCACTGGACCATCGTCCTTCAAATCCAATTGGTCCTTCATGTAGGCACTTTGGGCAGACGGAGACGCCAAGCAGGCGAACAGCTATTTCCGGGAGTCAGAAGTACCCAGTGAACTACAAGCACGCGTCATGCAAAAAAACTGTGAGTAACCAGGTCTGCCACCGCTATAGTGTGCGATATACAGTCAGGTCCATAAATATTGGGACATCGGCACAATTCTAACATTTTTGGCTCTATACACCACCACAATGGATTTGAAATGAAACGAACAAGATGTGCTGTAACTGCAGACAGTGATGGCCAGTTCGCAGTGTTCGCCGATGAACACATGCGATCTGCCATCTTTATTCCCAAGCCCGGCGATGCAGAGGTAAGTCCTTACCTGTGCCTGCGCCGCGAGCCGCTCTGAAACACTTGCGGTCACCGGGAGCAGGCAGCTCCGAGTACAGCCTTCATCGGGTTGTTCTAGGAACTGCCTGCTCCCGATGACCGCATGTGTTTCAGAGCGGCTCGCGGCGCAGGCACAGGTAAGGACTTACCTCTGCATCGCCGGGCTTGGGAATAAAGATGGCAGATCGCATGTGTTCATCGGCGAACACAGCGAACTGGCCATCACTGACTGCAGACTGTCAGCTTTAATTTGAGGTTATTGACATCTTAATCAGGTGAATGGTGAACGGTATAAAAATTACAACAGTTTGCATATGTGACTCCCACTTGTTAAGGGACCAAAAGTAATGGGACATAATAATAATCATAAATCAAACTTTCACTTTTTAATACTTGGTTGCAAATCCTTTGCAGTCAATTACAGCCTGAAGTCTGGAACGCATAGACATCACCAGATGCTAGGTTTCATCCCTGGTGATGCTCTGCCCGGCCGCTACTGCATCTGTCTTCAGTTCCTGTTCTTGGGGCATTTTCCCTTCAGTTTTGTTTTCAGCAAGTGAAATGCATGCTCAATAGGATTCAAGTCAGGTGATTGACTTGGCCATTGCATAACATTCCACTTCTTTCCCTTTGGTTGCTTTTGCAGTATGCTTTGGGTCATTGTCCATCTGCACTGTATAGTGCCGTCCAATGAGTTCTGAAGCATTTGGCTGAATATGAGCAGATAATATTGACCAAAACACTTCAGAATTCAACCTGCTGCTTTTGTCAGTAGTCACATCATCAATAAATACAAGAGAACCAGTTCCATTGGCAGCCATACATGCCCACTCCATAACACTACCACCACCATGCTTCACTGATGAGGTGGTATGCTTAGGATCATGAGCAGTTCCTTTCCTTCTCCATACTCTTCTCTTCCCATCACTCTGGTACAAGTTGATCTTGGTCTCATAGGATGTTGTTCCAGACCTGTGAAGGCTTTTTTAGATGTTGTTTGGCAAACTCTAATCTGGCCTTCCTGTTTTTGAGGCTCACCAATGGTTTACATCTTGTGGTGAACCCTCTGTATTCACTCTGGTGAAGTCTTCTCTTGATTGTTGACTTTGACACACATACACCTACCTCCTGGAGAGTGTTCTTGATCTGGCCAACTGTTGTGAAGTGTGTTTTCTTCACCAGGGAAAGAATTATTCGGTCATCCACCACAGTTGTTTTCCGTGGTCTTCTGGGTCTTTTGGTGTTGCTGAGCTCACCGGTGCGTTCCTTCTTTTTAAGAATGTTACAAACAGTTGTTTTGGCCACGCCTAATGTTTTTGCTATCTCTCTGATGGGTTTGTTTTGTTTTTTCAGCCTAATGATGGCTTGCTTCACTGATAGTGACAGCTCTTTGGATCTCATCTTGAGAGTTGACAGCAACAGTTTCCAAATGCAAATATCACACTTTAAATGAACTCTGAACCTTTTATCTGCTCATTATAATTGTAATAATGAGGGAATAAGACACACCTGGCCATAGAACAGCTGAGAGGCCAATTGTCCCATTACTTTTGGCCCTTAACAAGTGGGAGGCACATATGCAAACTGTTGTAATTCCTACATCGTTCACCTGATTTGGATGTAAATACCCTCAAATTAAAGCTGACAGTCTGCAGTTAAAGGACATCTTGTCCGTTTCATTTCAAATCCATTGTGGTGGTATATAGAGCCGAAAATCTTGTTGTGTCAATGTCGCTATATTTATGGACCTGGCTGTAACTATATCCATGCTACATTATTTCAGCTATTAATGCTTACCTGAATGGAACACATTTTTACTACAACTATATAAGCTGCCAGCAGATATATTGTTTTAATCAAATAGTGATGATAGTCCCATGACTATCATCAGCCTTTGGACGCTGCACAAATAGCTGTTTAATTTTGTATTATCTGAAATATAATACTTTTTTGTGGCCACATAACATCAACATCATCCTTAATGTGTACTGATAGACAGATTATCATATGAATGCACAGTATATCAATGGGACAATAATCCTGCTTGTTGTTATTCAAGATATGAGCATACTCTATATTAAGGTATAACACCACTGATATTTTAATTTTATTTTGTTTATTTGTAATTTTACTAAATCTCTTGATACCTTATCGCCTTAAGAGCAAACCTAATTTCCTATATATATATATATATATATATATATATATATATATATTGGCTCTGGTGTACTCGGTGTATAGGCAGACCATAGCATGTTAAAAGTGAGCCGCTTTATATATATTTTTCATTTATATTCACCCTCAAATAAATCTACTCTAGAGTTAGAGGGTGTTTTTGCCACATTGAAAACACATTGAAATCCCTTACATAAAAGGGAACATGTCATCATAAAATTATCTACTGTTGAAATCAAGTTTTTATGTTAAACAAATTTGATTTTTTCTTACATTTTTCATGCTTTATATTAAAAAAAAAAATCCTAAAATTGTCCAGTTTCCACTCTGGCCACTAGGCCTAAAGAAAGTCAAGACTTCTTGAAAATAGACTTCTATAGGAATTTTTTCTGGGCACACCCTGTGATCTGTGCAGATGTCCAAAAGGAGTATAAAATAAATAAGCTGGGATATCCTCTGTTGTGAATGGTGGACCAGTGTTATCTAAACAAAAGTGATATATGTCATGGTAATCATGGTAATCATGCCTGTAATGATAATGTGATGGCTAATGAAAAATAACCTTTTATACAAAAGAAAGTCTTCTTGACATATTATTAGTCCTAGTGGCCAGCTTGAAAACTGCACAATTTTTGTTATTTTATTTTTTCAAATACAGATACTGACATGGAAAATTAAGTCACCAAAAACTCTAAAAAAATGTTTACCATAAAAATATTTTAACAATAGCACATTTTCTGATAATACATTTCCTTTTAATGATAATACAGGCTTCTCTAAGATATGTGCATAACAGTGCATAATGAGATGTTATTTTGGCTAGGTTTTCTGGATCAAGACAGCTTGTTTCTAAAATAGTCTGTATACGCCCAATTCACCAGGATCCCTGGCAACACTGTCAGTCTTTAGCTGGTGAAGATGATGTGCAACAGTAACTGGATAGAAAGTTCCAACTGCAAAATTTCACTATGCAGACAGTACCAACTCTAAATGAGGGCAGTTGACTGATTGCTCAATATTATGATGTGGTTTCATAATGTTACATATAGATAAATAGACAGATATAAAACAGATAGATAGATAATCGATTAGATAGATAGATAGATAGATAGATAGATAGATATACAGTAGCTGCCCATGGAGCTGACAAAGGGCTATTCAGTCTTTTAATCTATACAGTTACTTGCATAAATTGACACATTTAGGAGACACTTTTCTAAAGGTTTAGGTTTGAGTAAACCACAATTATCTAAGAATTGCTATATTACCCGGCCAAAGAACCATAGTGAGGAAAATGAGTTTTTGATCCCTAAAGTGATACTTCTAAGGTGATTAATACTTAAATTAAATGAGTTAAGCCATGTTCACATCTCCAGCATGCCTGATCCAGTAGGCTGTTCCGGCATAAATGCTGGCTGTAAGCTGGACAACACCGGACCTCAATATGGTTAATAGGTATTCGGTGGTGATCAGTAGAATGTGGCAATGCCGGATCTGGTGAACTCCGGCAGGCTTTTTTCTGCTGGAACAGCCTGATGGAAACGCTCACTGGACTGGAGGTGTGAACATAGCCTTGCCCAATATGTTTTATATCCCATTTATCTGAAAAATTCAGTTCAGCAGTTTAGAAAATTAACATTTCCAAACTTTTCAATTTACTTGTTCTCACATCTATCTATCTATCTATCTATCCATCAAATAATTTTCTTGTTGAACCGCAGCCTATCACTGACAATTTAAATATTTAGAGATGTGTATTTCATACTTACATCTTGACCTGCTTGACTCTTTGCAATAAAAAATTGTTAATATGCCTTGGTCTTGCCAGTAGTGCATTACCGCTATAAAGGAAATGATATGGCAAGTTATGCTCCGGGTCCGTATATTAAACTTTTGTGGTTTACCACAGTTTATATAGTAATGTACAATCAATTACAAGGTTGTCAAACATATTTAAAATGAACTGAAACCTCCAAGGAGAAAGCCTTACCCATTGCCACTTACTATTTGAAATATAGGCCAGATCTCAGTCTTTAGATCAGATGTTACTTTTTAAATTTAAGCACTTTGAACAAGCATCGATTAAACATTGTGTTACTATATTATATTGTACAATAGCAGTCTATGTGATATATGTAACTATTGGAACTTCTGTGTTCACAATGCATATTATTCCATTATCTTGTGGAGATCGAAATCAATAGCAGATTATTTAATAGCAATATTTATGGGCTTTCTGTGATTCCTAGAAATGAATAAAATAAATCAATATTTTAGGGTCAGCTACAAAAATATTCTTGTGCATATATTAAGAGCTGGTGATTTTGAAAGCTATAGGGGGAATAGTAATCACCTAGTTATGCTCCTGTACTTTGTACTGTGTTCTGTTCGAATTTCATTATAGACGTTAACATTTCTATATGGTGCCTATTCAGATGATATTGACTTTATTCATTTTTTTCTGTAGATGGCGTTGATCTGAAATCAAGTTGGTATTAAAAGTACTCAAGCAGCCCATCGGACCTGGCGCCCTCATGGCTTCCGGTGTTGCAGCATGGCTGCCCTTTGCAAGGGCTGCTGCCATTGGGTGGATGCCTGTGGCCAACTGCCCAATGCCATTGGCACCAACTGACAAAAACAAAAGACAAGATGAGCTAATAATACTCAATGTTAGTGGGAGGAGGTTCCAAACCTGGCGAACAACTTTGGAAAGGTACCCAGACACCCTACTTGGAAGCACAGAGAAGGATTTCTTCTTTAATGAGGAGACCAAGGAATACTTTTTTGACCGTGACCCTGAAGTGTTCAGGTCTATTCTAAATTTTTACAGAACTGGCAAGCTTCACTACCCTAGGTATGAATGCATCTCTGCCTATGATGAAGAACTGTCTTTCTATGGCATATTACCTGAAATAATTGGTGACTGCTGCTATGAAGAATATAAAGACAGAAGAAGAGAGAATGCAGAAAGGCTGATGGATGACAATGAATATGAGCACGGTCAAGAACCCATGCCCTCCCTTAATGCACGCCAGACTATGTGGCGAGCCTTTGAAAATCCCCACACCAGCACTTTAGCCTTAGTCTTCTACTATGTGACTGGCTTCTTTATTGCAGTGTCCGTGATCACCAATGTGGTTGAGACTGTTCCCTGTGGCACTGTGCCTGGAAATAAGGAGCTTCCTTGTGGTGAAAGATTTGATGTAGCCTTCTTTTGCCTGGACACTGCATGTGTCATGATTTTCACAGTTGAGTACCTCTTGAGACTTTTTGCAGCCCCAAGTAGATACAGATTCATGAGAAGTGTCATGAGTATCATTGATGTGGTAGCCATTATGCCATACTACATAGGCTTAGTCATGACCAACAATGAGGATGTGAGTGGCGCTTTTGTCACCCTGCGGGTTTTCCGGGTCTTCCGAATTTTCAAGTTCTCACGCCACTCCCAGGGTTTACGGATCCTTGGGTATACCCTGAAGAGCTGTGCCTCTGAACTGGGATTCCTCCTTTTCTCACTGACAATGGCAATCATTATCTTTGCCACTGTGATGTTTTACGCGGAAAAAGGGTCATCATCCAGCAAGTTCACTAGCATCCCGGCTTCGTTTTGGTATACCATTGTTACCATGACAACGCTGGGGTAAGTTTTACACTTATTATATTCATTCAGTACAGAATAAGAACCTTCCTATAGCCATGAAACCCTTCATTTATTTCCTTCAGGTAGAATACCGTTCATGTACAATGACATTTAATGACACTCCATTGGGATTTCAAATGCATTTTCCTTTTTCGCTAAGCTGCTTACACAGACACACAAAATCAATTAGAGGAGATGGGGCCGAAGTAAAACAACAGATTATAATTATGCTTATTCTTTGTGTGCACTTTACATCTACCTGCTTTCTTGATTAGCTGGCTGTTGATGAGATGAAGGTGACTTTTTATAGGACGTCTTGGGAGTCAGGGAGGTCTATGTATACATTAAACACTATGTCATTAACTTGAATGAGAGGAACAACTGGCGTGATTGAGATTATCCCATTAACCTTATATGCACAGACATTAAAATGTAACAGGAAAAATGCAGCTTTGCCGTCTTTCCTTGTGATTGGGGCTGTCTGTAGCTGTGAATAATCCTTTTACGAGCAAGAAATGCTTTCAAACCCTTGATTTCGGCTTACAATTTCTGGCCTCCCTTTTTCATACTGTATTGCATCTGAGTAACATCACTTATACATTGGAGTAGCTCAAGGATATCTGATCCTATTTTCAATGCTTGGATTCACGATAAAAGTACATAATAAGGGGAAGGGTATGGCTAACATGTATCCTGTTGTTAATGATAGAAGTGTGTGCATGCAAATCAGCCATTTATTTCTGGATTCTGCAAGGGTTTTCAAGAATTTGGAATGTGAAGGTATTGTAGAAGGTCTCTCATAATGCCTGTTATATCACAATTACAGTACCATTCATCAGAGTAATAGAATTTAAAGAGGACCTTTCACCAGAATAAAGTATCTAAACTGACTATATATATACGTGTAGAGCGGCGCGCAGGGATCCCCCTGCACTTACTGTTATCCCCGGGCGTCGCTCCGTTCTCCGGTTATAGCCTCCGGTATGTTCATAGTTAGGCTCCACCCAGGGGAACCTGCCGGCGTCTCTTTTTCCTATGCTGTAGCACTGGCGAATCGCAGCGCTCAGCTCATAGCCAGGCTATGAGCTGAGCGCTGCGATTGGCCAGCGCTACAGCATAGGAGAAGGAGACCGCGGCAGGTTCCCCTGGGTGGAGCCTAACTATGAACATACCGGAGGCTATAACCGGAGAACGGAGCGGCGCCCGGGGATAACAGTAAGTGCAGGGGGATCCCTGGGCGCCGCTCTACACGTCTGTATAGTCAGTTTAGATACTTTATTCTGGTGAAAGGTCTTCTTTAAATCAGATGTTTGGTCCTCTACGTGAACAAAAAAAATAGTAGCACCGTTCAACCAAATCTCTCTGACCAGCATTTATTGACATGAAGATCTTGACCTCTTTGAAAAGACCACCTCTTTATCAAGAACAGATTTTCTGTGACAGATTTTCAATTTGTTTATATCCCATTTTATCTCGACTGGCCTATTCTTTGAGACAATCTTCCCTCCTGTAAGACCATTTTCCATTGCAGTTGTGGGTGGTTCTCTCAAAGATGTTTCACTGTAGGAAGAACTGACCATACAAAAACGTGAACTCATTACAGTGAGACTATACGTTCATGATGTAATGGAAGGTCTCATACATTGACAGTTAGTATTGAATTTGTTGAATGATATTGGCTCTATTTTCTTGTATTCATCATGGAGTCCCAAAGTTGTCTTCCATCTACACTACCTCAGATGGAGAAAATACAAAAGATATATGACAAATGTGTATGATACTACAGTATATTATCTAAATCAAGCTTTACCAAACAGGTTAGTGGTAAATAAAACCAAACTAAGGGCACTTATGGGGTGTTCAAATTGAATATATATATATATATATATATATATATATATATATATATATGTATTGTACGTTTGATGGAATGGTACATTTTCATTTTTAAAAAACATTAAACATGCCATAGTTTTGATCAGAGGGAATCCAGGTGCTGAAACCCACACCTATAAAATGAAGGAGAAGAAGTTTTCAGCTGACCTCTGTGCCCATTTATTTCTGATCAGCTTTGCATGGATCTCTTTCAGGAGCTGAGTGAGCAGTGCATTGATTCATATAAAGTTAAAAGAAAGAGCAAATTGAACGTAGTACAAATCCATGAACAGTCAATAGACTTTCGTTGGATCCAGACACTGCTCACTCAGCTCTCCCAGGACCTTCAAACAGAGCCAAGCAGAAATGAAGAAGCAAAGCACTCATCTAAGAACTTCTGCCCCTTCATATTAGCAACTGTGGGGGGTCTCTTTATGCAAAACCCTACCAATCAAAAGTTCTAATGTGTCAAAAGTTTTTAAAGACCATAAGTACTTTGTTAGACTCCTGGTCAGTCTGTATTAGACTTCACTGGTGGCAGTGATACATCTGACTTGTGAGCTGCTTTGCATTCATGCTTCAATATTATATCTGAATTGTGCGTCCTGCCTTCTTAGCAATAGTAATATTTTATATTGTGTTCTAAGATATGTTGGTTTAAATATGTGGCATTACAAGGTAGTAGGATATGTTAACTATGAAAGGAGGTGTATGTTCTTAACATTTGGAGAAGACAAGGCATCTAACATTGAATACTAAGTATCAGGCACATCTGAAATTCCTTGCTACAAGGTGGTTTTTTGGTCTTCAAGTGTTGCTATGCTTACATGCTATACTAATGAGTGCTATTTCTGGCTGCCAAGGTTGCTTCTCAACTGTCTTCAACATGTGACTTCAGGAGGTGGTAGAATAGGTTAGCTTTGCAAGCTAAGTCAGGTTTGCAACAAATGGAGAGGTCAAAAATTCCTACTCTGAACACCAAGTCTAGAGCATGTGGAAAATCAGTTGTTACAAGGTGCTTTAGTTGACCGCAAGTGTTGCTATGCTATACTAATGAGAGCTATTCTTGGCTGTCAAGGCTGCTTCTGTACTGATGTTGAAAGGAAAATGTAATGGGCATATTTGGATTTGTGTGACCATTTTAAGAACAATTTTCTTAATTAATGAAGGTAGTAATTACTTATTTACTTTATATTTTTTAAATACATTGTATTAAGTAGAGCATACCCTGGGGGTTGATTGCTATCTGATCAATAGAGATTGGCTTTATTCTGTGATATCACATAGTTTGTTTCAAAGATCATTTATTTTAAAATAGGACAATGGAAAATTTGCCAACATATTCCTCAGAAAACTGTAGAGAAAGGCTGAGCAATACATTTTGTTATGTGACATTTGGGCTGCTCATTTCTCTTGTGCCTTCCTACCTTAGGTAGAAAGTATTCAGATGACTGATAAGATTTCTGAAAGTACATGATGTTAGGTCTCATTTTTTCTCTCTAATAAAATCCTTTATTCTTACAGATTCTAGTTCATAGCCCACCGCTGTTCACCGGAAAGTATTGTAATGGTTTACACTACAAAAGCAGGACTTTTATATCTGCAAAAATAACATATCGTTAACAAAATACAGTCAAAGGCTTAACTAAAGTTTTTTTTTTTCATAGCAGTTTGATATAAGATATTGCAAACTATCCAATTAGGCTCAGGATGAAGAGGATATTTTCCAAGATTCTGATCCAGTGAAATTGTGGACCACAGTTTGACATCTTAACGGCTTCTCTGAGATTTTGATATTAATAACCTCCTCAGGAAACAGGATAGGTCATCAATATCAGATCAGCGGGGATCCAACTCCTGGCATCCTCATCAATCAACTGCTTGAAGAGGCCATGGTACTCTTCCTAAACTAGAGACGTCACATTCATCAGTCACATGGCCAAGTGAATGGGACTGAGGTACAGTACCAAGCATAGCTGCTATCCAGTGGACAGTTCTGTGCTTGGAAAGCTGGAAGGAGGCCACATTGTTGACTGGAGCATCGCAGCCTCTTCAAACAGCTGATGGAAAGAGGTGCCTCCATCAAACACATACAGATGACCCATACTGAGGATAGGTCAATCAGTATGAAACACTCAGACAACCCTTTTAAAAACCCTCAGGAAGTAATATTTGGGGATTTTCACCACATGACCCAGTAGATCTGGCTTTTGTCTGAAAGGTTGATGTTATTGAGTTTAGGTTTATAGTCACTTAGTAGTATGTACTGGCTGGCTTTACTCTGGTTCTGGGTTTCCATTGGGGTCAGTACAAAGAGAAATATTTGTGTGATTATTGGGAATATATGTTATGGCCACCATAATAACTAATTATCAAGGAGAACCTATAAAGCTATCCACCCCTGTGATGGTTGAATAAGAGATTACTCAAGAAAACAAACATTTCCCATTAGATAATAGCTTTAGTATGATACTTTTACATAAACTATATGATATAGCTTTGCGAAAAAAACAAAGTTACAATCATGTGATTGGGGCCATTTCAGAGAATAGTCAGACGGTTCAGACTGAGGGCATGTCATTTTGGCATTCACACTAAAGCAAGATGTACTAGCCTAGGTTTCATGTGCACACTGCACATGCGCCAATCTCCTCAGCTCAGTCTCATGTCACCAATTGTATGTTCGGTTCTCAGAAGGAGCTGAAGTGAGTACATTTTGTTTAACTGTGCATACCGTGGACTACAGTACCCAGAAAGATTCTGAAAATTAGGGTTATTCACTTTAGAAAACGAGTGAGGAGAGATCTAATAACTATGTATAAATATATCAGGGATCAGATGACTGTGACGAGGGGACATCCTCTGCGTCTGGAGGAAAGAAGGTTTGTATACAAATATAGAAGAGGATTCTTTATGGTAAGAGCAATGAGACTATGGAACTCTCTGCCTGAGGAGGTGGTGATGCTGAGTACACTAAAAGAGTTCAAGAGGGGCCTGGATGTATTTCTGGAGTGCAATTATATCACAGTAATAGTTATTAGATTTCTGAAGAAGGGTTGTTGATACAGGGAGTATTCTGACTACTTGATTGAAGTCGGTAAAGAATGAGGAAAATTGGCTTCTGTCTCACAGTTTTTTTTTGCCTTCCTCTGGATCAACATGCAGGATAACAGGCTGAACTGGATGGACAGAGGTCTTTTTTTCATCCTTACAAACTATGTTACTATATTACCCATAAGAAATGGCTTTAGCCTGTACAGCATGACTATTCCCTAAAAGGCCACCTCCAACATGACTAAAATCAGGTATTTGCGTACAACACAGATAATTATAACCTTTCTATCATGCAGTTTACGTAAAAGCATGATGCTAAAGCTATTAAATAGCAAAATTAACATGGCGTTGGCTTAGGGGGAGTAAACCAACTGACAGGTTCCCTTTAAGGCCCTTAGGCCCCTGTTCAAAATACATGGCCCCCACCTATCAAGTCTAATTTATAATACTAATGTCTTATAGGTGAAACAGTCCTTTTGGCTCCCTCAGACATTAGGGTCCAGTTGTAACTTCTACCTTTGGGCCCCATAAATATGCCTCTGATCCTATATTGGTTGAAGAAAAGTATTGCTTTAAAAAAAAAAATTTCATGTATTTTACATAATTTTATTAAGAATAACTGAAACAGCATAGATCTGTGAATACGAATATCAACAGTAATTACTTTGGCACACAAAGTACCTTCAACATCACAATGTAGGTCTAGGAAATTGGGAAAATTATCCATGAAGACGTTGATTTGTTTTATCTGACCACATTACATACCTTAACATATCTTAACATCTTAGATTATATTGAACAAGCATTAATGTTGTGCAGTGATCAGTGCGCATGTGCAAATACTCAAGAGATTTACTTACAGGTATATTAATTGCACACAATCCATTTCATGGCTGAGAGAGTGTTATGGTGCTTATGGTAATTGTCACAATTGATGTCCATGTTCAGCACGTCTCATGCACTGGATATTATATAGGAGTTATACTATGCAAATGTGACAATTTTACTCCATAATGCATTTCCATCATAGGATCTTTTATATAATTGGGTCCATTGTAGATGGCAGCTCAGTCATACATGAGTTGATAGATGAATGGAGTAGCATATTCCCAAACTGTAAAAGAAAACACATGGCTCACACATCCACATGAAATGCATTGATCTATTGCTGCTTAGTATAATGTATAAGCATGTTCAGGAGGCACCTTGTATGTGTTCTGATCATAGCATAGGCCCACTCACCATGCCAAGATGGCCTCTTTGAGTGGATTACTACTGTAATTTGGCACAGGACCTGCAATACAGCACCTACAGACATCCCAACAACACCTCTGCTTTTAGGCTAAGCACCCATGGCACACGGCCCACCAACCCACAGCACCACAGCCACAATAATCACCATGCAACACTGAACCGTGTAAAGAGATCTTAAAAGCTCACCCTTCCATATGGTCTCTAAAACCAGACTGCTGCTGGCTTGAACAGAAAGAATGCTGATACCATAAAAAGAAAGGGGACAGAATGCAAATGTGCATTTATTGCTGCTAAGTATGATTTATAGACATGTACATGAGGTACTTTGTATACACTTTGATCTACATCAAGGTGGCCACTTTTCAGTAAGTACTGTGTAGTGTAAGTACCCACTTAAAAGAGGCCACCTTGATGTGGTGAGTGGGCTTATGTATTTTGATCACAATGTATACAAGTTGCCTATAAAATATGCCTAGCAGCAGTAGATCAATGTATAATATGTGGATGTGCAATCCATGTATTTTTTCCTGCAGTCTGACATATCCCCACATGCAATAAAAGCATAATTTGATGGCTCAGCACTTCCATTAAAGGGGTTGCCTGGGTTCAGAGCTGAACCCGGACATATCCCCTTTTTCACACAGGCAGCCCCCTGATATTAGCATTGGAGCATTTCATGTTCCGATGCTCTCCCTTGGCCTGCACTGTATGTTTACATTTTAAGGCCTCATGCACAGGACAGTGAATAATGGCCGTGTGACGGCCGTCTAAGTAACGGCCGTCACACGGACATTTTTAGCACCAATGAAAGTCTATGGGGCTATTCACATGGTCGTTCTTTTAATGGGCACTGAATAGAGTCCATTAAAAAATAGGACATGTCCTATTTTTGTCCGTTTTCACGGTCAGACGGACCCATTGAAATCAATGGCACCGTTTTCAACGGCCAATTGACAGGAGTGCACCCTCAAACTCACCTCATCCTCTTGCTCGCGGTGTGGCAGTCTCTTCTCTCTTCATTGAGCAGGACCTGCCGAAGGACCTGCGATATGCATGGTGACGTAACCACATGGGAGCGCGCAGTGACGTCATCACACACCTTCAGCAGGTCCTGTTCAGTGAAGAGACTACTGCAGCGTGAGCAAGTGGATAAGGTGAGGTTTTGTTTTTGGCTGTGGGACACTATGGGGGCATTATTTAAATCATGAGGGACATTATAAAGCTGGGGGTGTAAAAAAAAAAAAATCACACACTATGGGGGGCATTATTTAAGATGGGGGCCTACATTGGGGGCATTATTAAAGCTGGGGGCGGTAAAAAAAAAAAATCATACACTATGGGGGACATAATTTTACCAGGGGGCCCTAAAGGGGGACATTATTAAAGCTGGGGACAGTTAAAAAAAAAAAATCCTACACTATGGGGGACATTATTTTAGTTGGGGGGCCTACCATCTTGTGGAAGTTCTCAGAAGCCTGGGTCTAGAAATTACTGCCAATCAAATTCATCCATTTTTCATGTCCGTTTTTAACGGACATGAAAAATGGATGCAAAATGGATGCAAAACGGACATTAAAAACGGACACACGGCCAGAAAATGGATGCACACAGTGATTTGGCCATGAAAAACTGACTGTGTGTCCGTTTTTGAAGGACTTTCTTTTTCACTGTCGTGTGCATGTAGCCTTACACTGCTAGGCGGAGGCTTCCACCCAGCAGTGTTGGCGTTGACATCACTGACACTATTGGGCGGGCTTTTAGCGCTGCCCTAGCCTGTTTTACAGGTATTACAGGTTTTATAGGCTAGGGCAGCACTAAAGTCTGCCTATTAGTGCTGGTGACATCGTCAGGAACACTGCTAGGTGGAAGCCTCTACCTAGCAGAGACCTGGTACATACCAGATCTGCAGAAAAAGCTCTGAATTGCACAGGTCAAGAGAGAGCATGAAATGCTCCAATGCTCATCTCAGAGGGGCTGCCTGTCTAAAGAAGGGGATATGTCCAGGTTCAGCTCTGAACCTTTAATTTCATTGTTCTGCTTCTATAACAGAGCAGTTAAATGTGATTTGCTGAACTGCTGTAAAACTAGCCTAACCCCAAGTTTGGACATGCATTAGAGCCATTTTAGTACTTTTATATTGGCAGAGGGAGCGTAATAATGCTATAGGCATAACACAGTGTATCAGGCTCCTTATTGGAATAACCTATGTTTTTAATAGAAAGGAAAACTTGCTCTTACATTGATTGCATATGGGCAATACAGTGGACCTGCCTACAGTGAAAGAATTGCTATTTTATACATTTTTTTTTATTTATAACAGTGTATGGCACCATATTTTTTGGTGTCGCTTTGATTCTCATGTGCAACTGAGTAGATATCACCTAATCTTCATGGCTTCTCCTCATTTCCAGGTTCATTCAGCATGTTCATTTTTAAGCAAAAACAACTTGCAAATTTTATGTCTGTTTACAGTATCAACTCTACTATTCAGAAAACATTTAATAATTCATAAGTAAAAATTCATGCTTGCTCTTGTTTTCTGCTCCCTTTGCCTATGTGAAATCCTTTGACATGTTTAAATTTAGAGCTCTGTTGAAAATGGAGGGGCTCCCTTCACCTTTGTGATTGTTTTTTTTCCTAGAAGACATCCACGCACATATAATCCATATGATTTACTGAGGAACAGGATTTTACCTTACTGACAGCATATGTTCTAGCACACATACAGTATAATGAATGCTATTGAACCCCACCCTCAATGGTAATGGCTGTCCTGAAAACTACAGCCAAGTCATACAAGTAACATGTATGTAAATATTATGCATCATAGATATAGCAGAGACACGCAGAAATGTACAGTTATGATAGCTACCATATGGTTCCTTGATATGGCATTGTTCTATGAGGCAATGGGCAGAATATCTCTACAATACTGCGTGCGATTGAGCATGTCCTGATATAGAGCATGCCATTGGTCATGCAAACTTACGGTATGACCTCATAGACTTTTATAGGTACTGTATTATGGCTCCGTACAAAAAAATTCCACAATATAGCTGTGTGCATGAGCTCCTAGAGCACAGATTAAGATTCTTAGGCTTGGGTAAAAGAAAAGGCTACCTCACCACAGATTATATCAGGTGCTAAAATGTCTCAAAACCTAATGTACCTCTGGACATCTTACATAAAAGGGTTTTCTGAAATTTTAATACTGATTACCTATCCACTGGAAAGGTCATCAGTATTTGATTGGTGGGGGTCCGACACCCCCACCAATCAACCATTTTAGAGTAAACCGGCACTCCAGTGAGCGTTGTGGTCTTCTCCGTGGTTACTAAGCTCAGTTCTGTGCATAGTATAGTGCCTGTGCTAGGTATTCATGTCAACAGGGCTGAGCTTCGCCTACGCCACATGCAGGGCTGGTTTTAGACAAAATGTGGCCTTGGGCAAAATCTAAAGTGGGGCTCCAAATCTTGTAATAATGTACTAGCAACACAGTTACAATCTGTCAATTCCGGCGCTCCTTCACAGATTTACACCCTGTAAAGCTCCTCACACAGTTCTTCACCCTCATGGCCCCAGAATACGCCACATGCCCCCTCCCCTCGAAGCAACGAGTTCCCCTCACTCACGGCATCTGAGAGTGTTAAAAACCAGAAGCGCAGGATTCAGCTTCAGGCGCGCTTTCCCCCAAGGGAGATCAGGGAAAGCACTCTATTCGAAAATGAGTCGCAGCCTGTACTAGGCTTCCAGGCTCATTGTTAGTATATCCCAGTTCAGGCCACTAGATGGCAGCACTGAACTGTGATATAGTGATTTCTATACAGAATAATGGAGCAATTTACATCTGATGATTGTAAGTTGTGGTCCACTTGGGGGACTTAACAGAAAGAAACAAAAAGTAGCATTATAGGCATCGCCGCATGCGAAAGCACCCATACTATTAAAATATATTTTTTAAAGTTAGCCCATATGGTAAATAGCGTAACAGAAAATGAAAAAAAATGCTGATTAGTTTTTATCATCACTTTATCTCCCAAGAAAATTGAATAAAAAGTGATCAAGTCATACAGAACCCAAAAATGGTATTGTCAAAAACGACAGATCGTCCCTCAAAAAATGAGCCCCCACACATCTCCGTGGACATTACTATAAAAATGTTATGAGGGTCAGAATATCGCGATGAGAAGAAAAAAAAGTTTTTTACCAAGTGAGCCCTTATGAGGCTTAGCTTGCTGCAGTGAGCGAGCCTCTAGAGGTCCTGAGTGGGGGGGTTGTTAGGGTTGCCACCTTTTCAACAAAAAATACTGGTTACACAAGTAAAAAGGTTGGTGTGGGTTAATACGGGTGTTATTTGATCATATTTTACATTTTGCTAAAAATCTCAATGAAATCAAACTTTTCACTGTTGGTGACAGCCTGTGTATTTAAGTTTCATTTAGCCTCTATTTTAAAATGTTTCTGTGGGGATTCAAACTCACAACCTTCTACATTAAAAGCAAAATCCTTAAACACTAGGCTGTAGAGCTCAATAACTCAAAGAAGTTTCTCTTGTGTTAAAAACCTCATAGAAGTTTCTCTTGTATTATACAAGAGAAACTTCTATGAGGTTTTTCAGCAGACATTTAGCATTGAGCTTTATAGCCCAGTGGTTAAAATATTTACCTATAATGTAGAAGGTTGTGAGTTTGAGTCCCTAGAGAAAGATTTAAAAATACTGGTTACACAAGTTAAAAAGGTTGGTGTAGGTCAGGGATCAGCAACCTCCGGCACTCCAGGTGTTGTGAAAACTACATCTCCCGTCATGCACACTTGCTTAGTTGTTCTCTGAACTCCCACAGAAGTGAAAGGAGCATGCTGGGAGTTGTAGTTTCACAACATCTGGATTGCCAAAGGTTGCTGATCCCTTGTGTAGGTTAATATGGGTGTTATTTGATCATATTTTACGTTTTGCTCCATTTTTTTCTCAATACATTTTTTTTACTGTTGGGAACACCCTGTGTATTTAAGTCTTATTTAGCCTCTATTTTTAAAAAGGCTCTGTGGGGATTTTAACTCAACCTTCTACATTAAGAGCAAGAACCATAACCACTGGTCTATAGAGCTCAATGCTAAGTCAATGCTAAGTCAATGCTGAAAAACCTCATAGAAGATTCTCTTCTGTTAAAAACTGCATAGAAGTTTCTCTTGTTTTTAACAGAAGAGAAACTTCTATGAGGTTTTTCAGCATTGACTAGTATTGAGCTCTACAGCCTAGTGGTTAAGGGTTTTGCCTTTAATGTGGATGGTTGTGAGTTTGAATCCCCACAGAGATATTTAAAAAAATAGAGTCTAAATTAGATTTATATACATGGGGAGTCCCTAAGCATAATGACCATTATTGGGAATACCCCTTCCATGTTCATTACACTGACTCCATATATGGACACATGCATATATGGAGTCAGAGCAGGGACTCCTAAGCCGGGAAATTCCCCACTCTGGAGTCGGACTGAAACAGGGGGCCCCTTAGAGCAGTCTTTCCCAACCAGGCACACTGGTTGAGAAACACTGCCTTAGAGGATCGGGCCCAGTTTGATGCTGCCCCTGGCCACATGACCAATGAACGTGTCGTCACTGGCCTAGGGAAAAGTAGAGAAGTAGCGGCACCTTCTTGAACAGCTTATCAGGTGTAGGACCCCACCAATCAGATACTGATGACGTGTCCAGAGGATAGGTCATTAGCATTAAAATGTTGGAAAGCACATTTTCTTAAATGTAGCGGAACCAGATCACTCTTCACCATCCTATTGCAAGACAACTGATAACTGAATGCTACTAGAGGTGAGGACGAAGCTGTAGGCCCCAATGCAAAATATGTGACAGCACCCTCAAGCTTTTTGTAGTAGGTTGTATATGAATGTTAGCAGATAAGTTTAGACTTATTGCAACTCTATATTGATGGAATTACAATGAGGTATAAGTCTTTAAGGGGTTTTCCTGGAGTTTCAAATTGATGGCCTATCCTCACAATAGGTAATCCATAACTTATCAGTGGGAATCTGAGGCCACAAAGAGAGCACCGCAGCCTCTTCCTAGGTTCATCATCAGATCATGTTCATCAGATGAGGATAGGTCATCAATATTCAACTCCCAGAAAACCCCTTTAAAGTATATATATATATATATATATATATATATATATATATTTCATATACCGGTATATCTTTCATTTAGTTAAAAGGGCTTTCTGCTTGAGGATTCAGAAATATGGAAAGAACTACTAACAGCCAGCTGAGAAGGAGAGATCTGGGATTAACTCATCTTAATGTTAGTGTGGTTCCCAACTAGTGCTGAGTGGAGTTTACAAAAATTCGATTCGTCTGCTTCTTTGAATTTCATAAAGAAATTCACTCTGTGAAGAATTATTTTGTCACGAAGCACATTTTTGTTTAAGTAGCGGGTGAAGTCACGGAAATAATTCACTAGAACAATAGATGCAAACATAATATATGGACTAAGCCCTCACTCTAATGATAACATCTGAGACTCTTAGCAAATATATTTTGATCAAAACACATCTGTGCCCACCTACCCAGCGCCACGGTGGTCTCAGATCAGGCAGCTCCTGCTCTAAACCTACCTATGCCGTTATGCATCTATATTCAAGAGAGCAGACACTGCACATATAGTATGTTGCTCCTAGTTACCTCTATGTGCATCAGCAACCAATAAGAGGAGAAGCACACATACCTATATGTACCACCTTAATCAAGGTCGCCTATTAGATAGGTGGGGCAAAAGTGCACATGAATGCTACTCCCAGAATAGAAGCGCCTTCACACCTGAAGGTACCACTCCTTCAAGACAAATAAAAAAAATCACGGAAAAAAGATGTATGATATGATGGTAACTATGTGCATGGCTACATTTATAAAGTCACGGAGAATAATGCGCTAGAACAATAGATGCAAACATAACATAATATATGTTATCACTCTAATGATAAAATCTGAGAGACAAATACAAATCAAAAAAATCACGGAAAAAAGATACAAAACATTCTGCACAATATGATGGTAAATATGCTGATGCAATGAAGGGGAATGACAATTCTGCCGCCCCGTCATTGAACCCCTCAGATGCCACGTTCATCGCTTTCAGGGGTTAATCAGTTACAATAAAAATAATAATACTCACCTTATTCGTTTGAGCGAGTAGAGGCTGCCGTAACCATCTTGATTGCAGATCCCACGCAAAATCTTGCTCGGTGTGTGATCACCCTGGCCGGCGTGGTGACATGATACATGACTGCACACAAGATTTTGCAGAGAATTTTTAATCAAGATGGCTACGGAGGCCTTTTCGCGCTCAAATGGAGGAGGTAGGGGTTTGATATTATATGGTGTTTTAACGCCACTTTTGGGAAAATTGATTCATTAACAATTAGCACAAGGAAACTCGACTTCGTGGAAAAATTGAATTTTCCCTGAAATTAAGTGCAGATGTGTGCAGATATCTAAGAATAGATATATAAAATATGTGAAAAATAGCAGTGCTCAGATCATTGCGATATTCAATACCCGTGTAAAATCATAAAGTGTCTCTGGAGACTCGGCATTAGCAATGGACAGTCCGTCTCACTGGTTAATAGAGATGGTCTCCAGAGACACTTTATGATTTTACACGGGTATTGAATATCGCAATGATCTGAGCACTGCTATTTTTCACATATTTTATATATCTATTCTTAGATATCTGCACACATCTGCACTTAATTTCAATAATAGAAATATTATTGTTTCTTTCACTAATTTATTGTTATTATTGATTTATTTTCTTGCCAGCACATGCTACTTATATTGGTGCACTTTTTGGATTGTACTTACTCTTTGGATTGTATTTTATTTTTTAATTTTCTATCAAATACCGCAATTTTCTTGTTTGCATTTATTTTGTGGGGATTTACTTGGTATCAGCCACTGCTGTAGCTAACTGATCATATACAGGCAGCCGGAACAGATTTTGGTTCCATATTCATTTTCATTTTTATATCTTCTATTTTGGCCGGGACAATAGGCCTCCCAGCCTTCTTATCTATCAGCTATATCAGTGGACTGATAATTATATTGTACTACCAACTTTTATCAATTTTTACCGACTTTTATCATTTATTTTAAGAGTCAAGTTCTACTTAGGGCATATAACTTTTATGTATGGTGACCATTGTTTATATACTGTTACTAATAAATCAGTGTCGCTTTACTAACTTTGTGGTCCAGTTATAAGAGTGCCCATTCTTTCTATATTACAATTATCAAAAATATAATAAGCAAAAAAGCCCTTGAAATATTTGTAAGGGTTGACCTGGCTATAACAATATCTAAAATGCTCTAACACTCTAGTACTAATTATCTAATACTTAAGATGACTCACAAAAAGCTTCATATTTTCTACATCATTTATTTGTTGCACTACAGTGCAGAATTGTGTATTTGCATTACTTTAAGTTTCAGTCATTACACATATCTATATATAGTGTCCAACAGGCCAATCAACTCATTTATCATCCAGATTGAAAAGTGGAAAATCATGAAAATCATATCTAACGTTTGGGCAAAGTGCTGTAGACGCCAGTTCAGTATATAATGTGAGAAAGCAGTGATGGCTTTCCACCAGGCTATACTCTTAAACCACTGAATCCAAAAGAGAAACCACATTAATTTGAGCTGGATTCTGATCTCTCGAATCAACAGCTGTAGAGCCTAGATAAGTGGAATGAAACATGGATATTCAGTTTCTGACTCTGAACGTCGTTCTGTGCTCTGAATCCAGTAATTGCCTTATCTCCATAAAGTCATTCCAGTCAAGTAAAAGGCTAAAACCTGAGTAAAGAATATTACAGTACCTTATCATATTAGAGCCTTTAGGAAAGAAGAAATGGCTTAATAGACATGCATGCTGACACATAAGTTGTATTATAAAATTAATGTAAGTCCTGTTTGCTGTATAATTCATAACATTTCACAAGTTACAGGAAAATAAACAGGAGATAATCTCCAAATCTCCAAATCACCTGATCTGAGGTTGACGGTTCTCATTTGGAATCAGCTTAAGACATCCCTAACATTGTAGGTAGCTGATAAAATGGGGCATCTAAAAAAAATGTATTGGGCACATGAATATTTCAGTTGCATTATGTAATACAGGAAGTCGCTTATCCGCATTCTTAAAGGGAATGTTTTATGAATTTAATCTGAGAAAATGGTTTTATTTTTATGTTTCTTTTCATTTATTCTTAAAAACTTTCCTAGGGGTGGTCATATTGGAGGCCCACACATAGAAATATAAAAGAATGACAATAAAAGAACACAGTTGGTCCATCTAGTCTGCTTTATATTATTTACTTTATATTGTTATGTTAGGATACATGTTCATCCCAGACATGTTCTTCCAGTCAAAGAAGAAATATTTACATCAACTCGGGAGCATTGCAGACAACATGGTTAGATCCCTTGTTTAGGGATCATACAAAAAGTCTACCACAACATGGCGGACTGATCCTTCTTTGTCTTTGCATCGACTGTCTTCTTACATATTACCATTAGTATTGAGCGTTCAAGATAGAAATCGGAAAACTTGGATTCGCAACAAATCCAATTTTACTCGCGCTTCATGCTAACGAATCAGTTTTTCCTAAAATAGCAGCCGCACATGTTACAAAGTGAAAGTAAGAACCCCGGGAACGCGATATCACCCATAATGCCGCACAGCCAGCCAATCCGCAGATAGTCATTTCCTGTGATGTCACGGCCATATAAAACCCTCATCCTGTGCGATCTCCGCTATTGTCCTGTGAGCTGAGCATATGGAGAGACGTGGCAAGCGCTATGTGCTATGGACATGTGCTATGGACAGTGTTGCTGAAAATGATTCATGTAAAAATACTGGAGAGAGAGAGTGCAGGGAGAGTACAGGGAGAGTGCAGGGAGAGTACAGGGAGAGGGCAGGAACAGAGACTTATTCTACGTCAGTTTAATTTATTCCTACATTTACTTATCCCTATATCAGCCGTAAATGTAATTCAATACCAATAAGATGAAAGCCTTTATAATTCCAGTGCCAACCAATAGTATCCAGTCTGCACCCCTTAGGGTAGCAAGGTCTTACTGATGACCATCCTCATCTTTCGTTGGCTTTACTTATTGCAAATCCTCCTTTTGGCCTCCATGTCCTAGAAAAGTCAGCAAGATGCAGAGAGAGGAGGAGCTGGATGTTCTGACTAACTATTCTCATTGATATTAGATGATGTGGAAAAGGAGGAAAAGTATATGGCAGTAGAAGGGCTCCCACCTGTAGAACAGGAGAAAGCTGGGGTTGGAGAAGTGGGTATGCCAGAGCTGATTAATATTCAGTGTTTACTGTCAAATAACCTGGAGGATATTGCATGTAAGAAGAGCAATAATATGCTTATTATCCCCCCAACCTAACCAGCCAAACCCTATACCAGCAACAGCCTGTTTAAAGGTGCCATTAACAATGAAGAAGGACTATACAGTGAATTCTTCATTATTAAATGAAAACAGTATGGCCTCTCCGTGTGGCCGCACCCTAAGGCAGAGTGGCCTGGGTATACCTGATTTATAATGATTTGTGACAAATACATTTTTTACAAATCAAATTTCGTGGCTAACTTGGACAAAGTTGTCGAAACAAATTTGTTCAAAACTTCACTCGTCTCTAATTACTATATTTATTTATGTGTCATTTTTCCTATATTGATAATAATGTATTTTCCATTACTGGCTTTCCATTACCAAAACATATTATTAGTTATAATCCATAAAGAAAATGTTCTGCTAATTATCTTATATCTGTCAATGTATTTTCTTCCCAGTTTCAGGGTATATATGTAAAATGTAACTTTCCATCATATTAGAAAGCTGTAATGCATTTTTTATTAATTCAAGTGTCATTGTCTAGAATGTTATCACTGGTTTTGTTGCCTGGCAACAGGAGGAGGTTTTCATTTATTCCTTTGTTTGTAGTCTTATACACATATTTGTCACTGCTTGGGAAATAGTTTTAATTAGAGATGAGTGAATTTAAAGTTCGATTTGGCTGATTCTCTGAATTAAAAAAAAAAATTTGCTTTGTGACGAATAACTTCATCACGAAGCGCATATTTTGTAAGTAGCAGGTGCAATGACAGAGAGCTGCAATAGCGCCGCCGCCGTCATTGTACCCCTTAAATGCCGCGTTCATACATGATCACTGCATCTGAGTGTAAAATTAACAATAAAAATAAAATTATATCAAACTTACTGCCTCCATTTACTCGCGACGGGCTGGCCGCCGCCATCTTGCTTGAAGATCTTGGCCAAAATCCTGTGCGGCCCGTAATCTCGTGCCGCACAGGATTTCGGCCGAGATCTTTAAGCAAGATGGAGGCTGGCGGCCCATCATGAGCAAATGGAGGTAAGTTTTAATTTCTTTGTTTTTTTATACTGTTTCAGGTTAAATTGATTCACTGACATGAAGCACGAGGAAATTCAGCTTCTAGTCGAATCAAATTTATCCTAAATCTGAGATTAAAATACAGAATATTCTCAGATGAAGTAATTTCAGTATTTTGTTTGGATTTAATTGAGGATCTGGACTGTTATGTAAAATGCATTAAAGGGATTTTTCAGGAATTTGATATTATTGGTTTATACTGCAGTAGTAAATATGGTAGTAAAATGAAACAAAAACATAGTGCCCCAGTAGTAATAAAACCCTCCTGTAGTTCCCCTAGTAAAAATAAGGCCAATTATAGTGCCCCCAGTAATAATAACAGATAAATGTCCAAAAGAAGCAGGCTGAGGAGCACAGGAGACCACAGAATTGCTTTATTCATGTAACATGTTTCAAAAGCGCGTCGCTTTTTCTTCACTTTCTTCATCAGTGTCTGATGAAGACATCGGCATGCTTTTGAAACGTGTTAAATAAATAAGGCAACTCTGTAGTATCCTGTGCTCCTCAGCCTGCTACTTTTGGACATTTTTCTGCTAGCATTGGGGATCCCTCTGGATTACCAGTGGGTGGTGCTGAGGTAACCTTCATTCCTTCCCTTGAAGGGTCAATGTGCCTCTCAGAGTTGTGAGTGAGTGCTGTTCTAGTGCATGCATACTTCACCATGGAGCGCCTGTGTGCTTTTATTTCTGTCTTTCAGCAATCCCAGTATATAAGGCTGCCTGTTAGTGCCTTAATAATAATAAGGTCCTCTTTAGTGCCCCAGGTAGTAATAGTGCCCAAAGTAGGAAAGAAAAAAATAAAATACTCACCTCACTCTCATTCCATGCCACCATTCATCTGCAAAGCAGTACACAATACAGGCCTCTTCTGGCCTGAAGCCTGATATGCCTGTGTCCCAGACTAGGCAGGTGCAATGATGTCATCGCTCCACCTGCATTGTTTATATGTTCTCTCCTAGGCTTCAGGCATAGTGGCCTAGTATGGTGGATGGTGGAACGGGAGCTATCAGTGCCTGTGCCCTGCTGCAGTATTCAACTGTGTCCACATTCTGAGGTAACCAATACAGTTGACTGTAGGGTGCAGCAGGGGGATGCTGATCTCTTGGGTTTCATGCATTTGTACAGTTAGGATAGGCTATCAATATTAAATTGGCAGGTTTGAACACCTGAAACACCATGATCGGCTGAATGAAAAGGATTGAGCATTATTTTGTAGTGGTTGTGTCTGGCATTGCAGCTTGTTGCTGCTTGTTTTCATTTAAAGGTGTTGTCAACAAAAAATATTAAAAAATTTTCAAGGCAGCATTCAAAATTTTTCAAGGCAGCACCTGGATCTGAATACTTTCGTAATTGCATGCAATTAAAAATGTAGTATAGCCACTGAGTAATTCAATAAAATGTGTCTTTACAGCGCTGCCCACTTATTGTTCATTTCCTCATCTCTCTGTCCACCTCACTGAGGTGGTCACACATGCTCAGTTGGAAAACCTCTAAAAATATTTCAGATATTTATAAGGGCACAAAAGCGTAACAAAAAAAAATCAAGTGGTGGAAGTAAAGGCCTATGAATTCTCCATAGGTGTATCTCTCAACACCAGACTGTCAGATCACAACTTATGAGTGACACAGCTGCAGTTTGGTTTGGAGTCAGTGTTGGGAGGAGTCTGGTCTGCCATCTTTATTACTCAGGAGTCTGGTCTGGTTAAGGGGTCTGGTGTGTACTTATTTAGGATGGCCTGTTCTTGCATCTGTATTTATTTAGAAGTCTAGGATCTGTATTTGTTTAGAGGTCTTGCCTAGTGTCTGTAATAAGTAAAGGGTTCTGTATTCTTTTTTTTAGTTATGATGTAGGGATCGCCTGTACTATTTGTGATTTGTGATTTCAAGAGACCCTCTGATTCAAGAAAAATTATTCACATTAACTTTTCAGGTGCAGATCTACAAATTCAAGGGGTCCTCTTCCGCCATCCAAAATGGCCACATCACTGCTCAGACTGCCTGATTAATAATGTGCTTTTGGTAGCCGAAGAAAATTCCTGCTGCCATTGGATTGGCCAGCACTGCTCACATGAAGAGTGCTGACCATTCCAAGAGCAGAGCTGGACAAGTAAAAAGTGTCTTAGGCTACCAAATAAACAGTGAGCACCAGAAGCAATGCAGTCATCTGCATTGGATGGCAGAAAAAGACCCTGGGAATTTGTGGATCTGCAGTTAAAAAGATGAAAGAGGTCGCCAGATAAGTGTTTTCTTTATTCCGTAGTTAATTTAAAAAAAATCTTAAATCAGAAGGTAAATGCTGCAGGTTGGTTGCATGTTCTATATAAATTGGAAAGGCATGAGGAAAAAAAAGTTCTGCTATACAGTATATAAATTTTATTTCTGAAGTTCCTTCTGAAAGGCAAGTACAGTATGTCACATTTTTACCATGCCCATTTCATGTATGGCCCCATCCCTATTAGACTGGCTAATCAGATTTTTGTACCATAGAAATTATTTTTGATGGACATCCACCAATTTACAAATCGACATTTCCTGCTCTTTCATAGTGATTTGTTTGGGACTAAAGGAAGAAGTCATACCCACTAAATACTTACTTTATAGAAGAACAACTTGTTACACATAAAACCCCTTTCCAAGGCTAAATTGGAATGACTGTGAGATTGGGGCATTTTGGATCACCATTTATCCTATGTTGTTCTGTCAGGTTTAGTAGAACCACTGTTGTTCTGGGTCTTAAGGGGAAACACAAATTAATAAGGCTATGGAGCCTAATATACATGATGAGTATTGTAGTCCGGCCAATGCTGAGCTGCATTTCTGGGGAAAAACATATGTAAATTAGCATCAATTAGTTCTGATGGCGTTTGATAGGCTTAGTATTTTTTTTATTTATTTTTTTTGGGGGGGGGAAGCTACTTTTATTATGTTTCTCAGAAACCCAAATGTTTGCAAATTAGCTTACCTTTATGAAAAAGCACTGATTGAACAGTTTGAGGCTACCACCAGGGAAAAATCTTTTTATGAAAAAGCACTGATTGAATGGTTCACTACTACCACCAAATTTCCACCTGCTGGTTTCCAAAAGAACATTGCTGCCCAATTGCATTTTGCTGAAGATCCTCTGGACAAGCCTGAAGGCTATTGGAATGTTGTTTTGTGGACAGATGAGACCAAAATAAAAGTTTGTGGTTTGGATAAAGGGAAACGCTGCATAAAGATCTCATCCCATCGGTGCAACACAGTGGTGGTAGTATCATGGATTGAGTCTGTTTTGCTGCATCATGGACAGGGTGGCTTGCCATCATTGATGGAACAATGAATTATGAATTATACCAGCATATACTAAAGGAAAATGTCAGGACATCTGTCCATTAATGGAATCTCAAGAGAATGTGAGTCATGTCGCAAGACAAAGACCCTTAACACACAAGTTAGGCTCCATTCAGATGTCCGTAGAATAGGTCCGCATCCGTTCCGCAATTTCTGGAGCGCGGCCCAATGTGCTCTCCGCATCCGCATTTCTGGAGCACGGCCCGATCTTCCGCTCCTCAAGAAGATAGAGCATGTCCTATTCTTGTCCGCAATTGCGGACAAAAATAGGCATTTCTATGGGGGTGCCGGCTGGGTATATTGCGGATCCGCAATTTGCAGATCCGCAATGCACTACGGACGTCTGAATGGAGCCTTATTCTCCCAAATGGTTAAAGACTAAAGCTAAAGTCAAATTCCTGATCTTAATCCAATAGAAATGTTGTGAAAGGACCTGAAGCAGCAGTTCATGGGAAGAAACCCAACAACATAATAGAATTGAAGCTGATTTGTATGGCGGAATGGACTAAAATTCTTCTAATGTGCAGGACGAATCAACAATTACCAGAAACCTATAGTTGCAGCTACTGCTGCACAAGGTTTACATACTTTTAACACGTGATATTAGTTCATATTTATTTATTTGCTTGATTGGTTATCCTTATCTAATTTTAGCACTTATGGAAATCTGATGTCGTTTGATGTCAATTTTATGCAGAAATAAAGAAAATTCTAAAGGGTTTGCAAACTCTTGAGCACCACTGTACATTATTCATATCTGTACAATAAGTGCTAGTGCTTATTTATGATTTGTTCATCAAAAAACATAATCTGAAGACATTGCCAAAAGTGGCATTTCTTGATTATATTGAAAAACTGAATGGTTATTGAATATGTTCTAATGATATAAAATGCTAAGTACTCAGTGATTGTATACTGAATATAAGTCGTGTCTCTGCATTAGTATTAATACCTACTTAGGATTAATTAGATTAGGTTTCTCAGATGATACATTTTAATATGGTATGCTTGTTGTAGCCAAATATGTAGACTTTCAAAGGTCTTGCTTAATTAAAAATCAAAAGATTAAAGCACTACCCACATGGCGTGCACAGATTAGGGTGGGTTCACACTAGCGTTAGGGATTCCGTTATGGCTTTCTGTTATAACATGGTTATAACAGAAAATAACGGAATCCATAAGACGGAATAGACTTGTATTATGGTGGAATGCAAAACGGAAGCCTTTAAAAGGCATTCCGTTTGCTTTCTGTCCTAATAAAAGTCTAAGGGAATCAAAGCGGATCCGTCTGGGTCCCGCTATGCAAGACGGAAAACAAAGTCCTGTCTGGGCATTCCGTTATTTTCCATTATAACCATGTTATAATGAAAAGCCATAACGGAATCCCTAACGCTAGTCTGAACCCACCCTTATAACGTTACATGATAGAATGCGCAATTATGTAAGTGCCTAACGTTACGCTATCAGTATGTTAAAGTAGCCCATTGGGTTTTTAAGTTCCTTGAGATGCAGCAACGGTTATGACTGCATATTACTTGAGAATTATGAGATGCCTTTAAAGAGAAATTTCAGGCAGGCTGTAAAGGTCACTCATGAACTGGAAGAAATGAGGATTCACATATGGAGTACCATTTTATAATGTAATGCACAAGTTTGACGGCAAAGCTGGGTTCACACAGTGTTGTTATTGTTATAAGAGCAAACCAAGGAAAATGAACCCACATAACTGAAACCATTAGACTCCGACAGACCTCATTGACCATAATGGGGTTTGTAGGTAGCCTGACTTTACAGGAGCCTAAGCAACAGAGATATAAAAAAGTAGTGATCATGAGGTTAGACATTGTTCTGGACATTCTGCCCAAAATCCTTGAAAGAATACTACAGATTGCCTATCCATAGCCTAAAATGTCTGCTTCCACATAATGGCCTGTATTAGGCAGCATATCAAATGGAAACACAACAAAACGCAGTATTAGAGACCCATTAGTTGAATATGGTGGGTTCTGAAGTGTTGATGTAATTGCATTCTCTACAGTATAACATAAAGCTTAAGAGTATGCATGATAGTTTTCATCGGTAGTTCACAAATGTGTTATAAGAGTGGAATCTTACCACAATATGTACTGGATGTGGGATATGTATATAGAGATATGTATCTGGTCAATACAAGCAAACAATGCCCATCCTGCAGATGCAACATGATTATTAAGAGGAGCATTGATTTTAATACTTTGGGTGCATCTTAGGCTGTCCATGCACCAAATATGAAATCTATGCCAACTAGGAGCTGGCGTACATTTCAGGCATAATTTGTTCCAGATTTCTGGAGTATTTTAAATTAAATGTGCCAGGCCACCTAGTGCCAGCCTCACAATGCCCACTTTTTTTGAAAGGTGTCAAGCAAAGTGCAAAACCCACAGGTTAAGTTTTGCAACTCTTTGATGTCAGAAAATGGAAAATCAGGGCTTAAAGTGGTTGTCCTGGTTCAGAGCTGAACCCAAACATAAGCTCCCCTTCACTCATTTAGCATGTATGAGTGGAGCATCGGAGCATTTCTTGCTCCTATGCTCCCCCTTACCCTGTGCTGCATCATGCAGGGCAAGGACTTTTTCTTTATTACCAGTGACATCCCGGGCTTCACATGGGTGTGCTTGGCGGAGCTGAACCAGAACAACCTCTTTAATAAATGTAACCCATATAGTTTATATTATGGAGAATGAATTCTGCATTTTATTTACCATATTTTTAGCCCTACAAGACGCACCTGACCAAAAAAGTACCTAAGTTTTAGAGAAGGATCAGATCAGACCCCCAATCTTCATCAGACCTTAGATCAGACAAAAGATAAATAAAACAACTTACCTCTCCTGCTCAGGATGGCTCTGCCACTTGGGAAATCCAGCTTGCTCTTCCTGCTGCACTGTACTGTGACCTTACGTCCCACTGGATCTGGTCATAGTGAGCGCTTATGTTCACTACGTTCTAACGCTGTACACTGTCAGGACACAGCACAGCGTCCAGAGAAGACCAAGCAGCGGTGAGTAAAGCCAGCACCAGAGATGCTATATTCACTGCTCCTTGGTCTTACAGTACTAATCAGCGCTTCCAAAATGGAAGCTCTCATTAGTATTTGCATTAAAAGACGCAATGCCATTTTGTGGGGAAAGAGGTAACTTATGTGTAAAATGAAAATTATGGTACACCTATGCATCTTAAAGAGCTTGTTCAAAATTAGAAACTCGTCCCCCTAATTATCTGACTATACTATACTGCCACTCCATTCATAGCGGGGCATGAGACCTCCCATTCTTGAATGCACAGTCTCATTTCATTGTAACCTACAGATGATAGATAGATATATAGTTATAGGCCTCTTTCACACGAGCGACTTTTCTGCGCGGGTGCAATGCGTGACGTGAACGCATAGCACCCGCACTGAATGCTGACCCATTCATTTTAATGGGTCTGTGTACCTGAGCATTTTTCTTTCTCGCATCAGTTCTGCGTTGCGTCAAAAAAGCAGCATGTTCTATATTCTGCGTTTTTCATGCAGCCCTGGCCCCATAGAAGTGAATGGGGATTCAGTGAAAAACGCATTGCATCCGCAAGCAAGTGCGGGTGCGGTGCGTTTTTCACTGATGGTTGCGAAGAGATGTTGTTTGAAAACCTTCAGTTTTTTATCACGCACATGAAAAACGCATCAAAACACATTGCATCCGCGCGAAAAAAACTGAACAACTGAACGCAATCGCAGACAAAACTGACTGAGCTTGCTTGCAAAATGGTGCGAGTTTCACTGAACGCACCCTGGACGCATCCGGAGCCAATCGGTCACGCTCGTGTGAAAGCGGCCTTACAGTCTCAGCCTTGTTGCTAAATCCAATAAAGAATATGCAAAGCTATACATGTATCAACAAGCCTGCTGATAATCTCTTTGCATAAATTAATTGCCGACACTCAAGGTCGTAAACACTGCATCCGTTTTTGTTGATTTAGCTTTCAAAAAGTCAAATGGAGGATCTGAACTTGAAAATATGGTATGACATTCACATTACATGGAGGCGCCTTAGGCAAGCAAGCCACATCTCCAGATGAAGGCTCGGGATGAGGGGCAGAGCCTACATGTGTCTAGATAACAAAGCGTAAGGTGATGGGGAGATAATGCATGTGTCAAAGACAGAACGGAGGTCTGTGCTCCTGTAAGCGAAACCACAGAATATGGAGTCCGTGTAATGCATTGAGAAAAAAAGAGGCAGAAAATGCCAATATACTTTTGACTGCTCCAGATTTTTTGCATTCACATCTAGGAGCACAATGCGATGAGAGCTTAATGAAATATTGAATAACTGATGCCAAACTGTTGACAGATGGACTGGCATTAGATTTCAAAAACTGCCTCCTTCCTCAGAATAACAATGCTACGTATCTCCAGTGCTTTGTCAGCAGTCATTTAACCCCCCCCCCCCCCAAAAAAAAAAAAAAAAAGAGGTTTCTACTTGGATCTTCACCACCCTACTTAATTCTAATTAATGTTTTCTAATGGTAAACAGAAAACCTGGAAATCCTTCTGTAGATTTTGCCACCTTGATGTGCAGCGAGTGTGCTATGAATATCTATTGATTTTGAAGCCTAGATAAGCAGCTGTCTCTCTCTTTGATTAAATGAAAGTTAAATGGACTCTAATGGACGATTGCTTTTTAAGGTGATCCAGTTTTAGCAGTGCCAAACAGGATTAGTCACTTCGAGGTTTGTTATATTTTTCACATTTGCCTGCTAGGGTCAGTAGAATCTACACATTAAATGATGAAACGGATAGATAAATAGTATTTTAATCTGCTCTAGACATTAGACTAAGGCCTCTTTCACACGGGTGAGATTTCCGCGCGGGTGCAATGCGTGAGGTGAACGCATTGCACCCGCACTGAATACCGACCCATTCATTTCTATGGGGCTGTGCACATGAGCAGTGATTTTCACGCATCACTTGTGCGTTGCGTGAAAATCGCAGCATGCTCCGCTTTGTGCGTTTTTTCACGAAACGCAGGCCCCATAGAAATGAATGGGGTTGCGTGAAAATCTCAAGCATCCGCAAGCAAGTGCGGATGCAGTGCGATTTTCACCCACGGTTGCTAGGTGACGATCGGAATAGGGACCCGATCATTATTATTTTCCCTTATAACATGGTTATAAGGGAAAATAATAGCATTCTGAATACAGAATGCATAGTAAAACCGGGCTGGAGGGGTTAAAAAAAATAATAATAATTTAACTCACCTTAATCCACTTGTTCGCGCAGCCGGCATCTCTTCTGTCTTGTTGTGTGAGGAATAGGACCTTTGATTACGTCACTATGTTCATCACATGGTCCATCACATGATCCATCACCATAGTGATGGATCATGTGACGGACCATGTGATGAGCGTAGTGACATCATAAAAGGTCCTATTCCTCACACAACAAGACAGAAGAGAAGTTAAAAAAAAAAAGATTTTTTTTTTTATTTTTTTACCCCTCCAGCCCTATTGTACTATACATTCTGTATTCAGAATGCTATTATTTTCCCTTATAACCATGTTATAAGGGAAAATAATACTATCTACACTACAACTAACCCAAACCTGAACTTCTGTGAAGAAGTTCGGGTCTGGGTACCACAGTCAGTTTTTTATCACGCGCGTGCAAAACACATTGCACCCACGCGATAAAAACTGAACATCGGAACGCAATCGCAGTCAAAACTGACTGCAATTGCGTACCTACTCGCGCGGGTTTGCCGCAATGCAACGGGACGCATTTGGACCTAATCCGGACACGCTCGTCTGCAAGGGGCCTAAGTGTTGCTGCACTCGATGTGGATTACATGCAGCATTTTCCCTGTGTTTTTTTTTTTTGCTGAAAAACCGCAGCAAAGTGAATGAAATTTGACAAATCTCATATACACTATCTCATAGCTTTTTTTCCTTAGGTGCGGAAATTGACCTGTTAAAATCCACCGCATGTCAATTGTTTGTATGATTCTGCCCCAGTCCATAGACTTCAATGAGGTTGTTTACGTGAACAGGAAATCCACCATAAAAAACGCATAAAAACTGCAAAGAAAAAAAAAGTGCCTATACCGCAATAAATAGTTCAGATTTATGTGGGGGGTTTTTTGTGCGGTTTTGATGCAGATTTCATGCAGATTTTTTGCACACAAAATTTATAATTTCCCTTACATGTTTTTTTGGCTTAAAAAAGTCGCAAAACACAAAATTCATAACAAAATATAAAAATAAAAAAACTCCAGATATTTATTCACCACTTTTCTGTGGCTAGTTATAGATGTCACAGAGGTTATCCTAATCAGAGATGAGCGAATCAATTCTTTCTTAAGAATCATCATTCAACTAAATTTTTTAATAAATTCTGAGACAGAGAGATAGAGAATTTTCCAGGAATTAAAAGTACTTTCAATTTGGATTGAATTCCAAGGTCAATTCAGGTGAATTGGACCAGAAAATAATTTTAAGACGTTCGCTCAACTCCAGCCCTCATACTAAGTCCCATTTGCCACATAACAGTACAGTAAATAGCAATCAAGAAGGAGGCCCTTGCACAGATTTTGCATTTGGGCCCAGAGGATTCAAGATACACCTTAAACTCACTCAAAGACTTTTGGCATGAAATGGACAGAAACTTCTCCATTAAAGCTCAGCTCAAATATTTGTTGAGGCTTTCTGTTGGTGTTTGATCACATTTGACGGCAAGAATAATGCTGTATGCAGTGTCATTTATGCCACCAAAACAATGGAAACCTTAAAGGAACGTCAATTGATCAAGTTACAAGTCAGTAGAGTCTATCAGGCATGGTTGGGATCTGTACGATCAATCTGTGAAAAGGTCACGACCACCATTATTATCCTGAACCATAATTGCCATGGTAAATAATAATAATAATAATAATAATAATAATAATAATAAATAGTATTTGAAGAATAAATTGTACTGTTATGTTACACAGCAACAAGAGAGAAACTATGAGAAGTATATATATATATATATATATATACTTACCAATATTTAAGAGCTTGCATGTACTGTGACTAATTTTGAGAGACATTCCTGGCAAATCTGGGTTTTTCTGAGCTGAAAACGGATGAGGCTTATGTAAACCACACCCATTAGTGAGTGGTGGGTATTCCCATGGGCAAGGCTTCAAAGCTCTGAATTTACAAGAAAGTTAGTAAATTGCACTCAGTGGTGGGAAATTTATCAAACTATTTGTGCCAGAATTTTGGTATAAAAAAAAAGGTAAAAATTTGATGCACGCTATGGCCCTGATTTATCATGCCTTCAATCCATAATTCTGACTTCAAAAAATCACATAATGGGGCTTTTGTGACTTTTTGGGCTCACTTGTGCAAAAAATTTGCATTTTTACATCACTCACTCCAGTTTTGAATTATGGGTGGAAATGTGAGAGTGGTTAGCTATATAATTAATTTTACTCCAGATTTATCACTTTTATGAAGTAGCAATCTCACTCGAATAGGACAGTGGAGTAGGAAATATTAATATATTGTGTTTATATATTATCACATGTAAGACATCCTTCCATACCCATGAATAGCATACTGCTATGAAAACCTCATTTTCTGTAATTTATGGGGTAGTTAATCTGGAAAGTAATCTCATCCTGGTTTTATGCCCATTTTTCCCTATTCAATTATCAATATCTTACATTCAATATGCATATACAGGTGAAACTCGAAAAATTTGAATATCGTGCAAAAGTCCATTTATTTCAGTAATGCAAAGTAAAAAGAATTGCATTAATGCAGCTTAAAATTAGAATTTTGTGAAAAGGTTCAATATTCTAGGCTCAAAGTGTCACACTCTAGTCAGCTAATTAATCCATACCCCCTGAGCAAAGGGTACCTCAAAATTGTGACTTTGGGGTTTCATAAACTGTAAGCCATAATCATCCAAAGTATAACAAATAGAGGCTTGAAATATCTTGCTTTGCATGTAATGAGTCTATCTCATATGTTAGTTTCACCTTTTAAGTTGGATTACTGAAATAAATAAACTTTGCACGATATTCTAATTTTTCGAGTTTCACCTGTATCTAATATACATACAAACATATCGAATCAAATCTAATAACCTTACCATAACATACTTGGAAAAAAATAATAATATATACTAACATTATTATATAATTGCTAATTTTTTTAAAGAAAGCTGTGTGTCATTGTAAAAGTAATTTCTGTGTTAAATTTAACACAAAGATATTCCTCTTTGCTTGGGGCTCTATAAAAACTGGAATTAACGTCTGTGTTTTCTCCATCAGTAAAAGATTGTAGGTTCTGTCAGGTGCAATGATGACCTGCAAATGAAATGCTGAAGGATTGAATTCTATTAATTCATATTTAATCGGGTTTTATCATTTCATTCCATAAGCAGAATATTGAACTTCTATTTATTCTCCATTTGTTCTGAAAGCCTGTGACCAGGGTGAGAAATTGCCACCAAACCGTGCTGAGGCCTCTAGAATTTATGAATTGTTAAAAGATGGGGGTCAATTCTAATATCCTTTTTTTTCCTACCTTTTTTGTGACTTCAATTGGAAAATTGAATTTAAGGAAGAATTAACATATAAATCTAATTTTTGTTGTTCACTCAGTGAGAAATAGCCAGGATTTGAATCTATTTAGAGACCGTCCTTCAGATACACTTTTACTGAAGTGAAACCTTGCTGAGCCCCAACTGAGAAGTATCCGAAGGTATGATTGACTGCAATACTTTGAAAGCACTTTAGAGAATGCTCATTGGGAGTTGAAAGGTTTATGACTGACTTTCCTATAATCAGGTGGCAAGTAACCCGGCTTTAAATACAACCCCCGAAGATTGCTGGCGTATTTTGCAGGCCAGTGCGGCAAATTACATTTATTCACCCAAAACCAATTCAGAAACATTTGATGCGTTTACAGCTCGTGGTTTCACTTCTTCTATAAAGCAAAGCAATACATTCATTTTCCCTAAAGAGCTTTTGGTGTTTTCATCTATACAGTTTATTGTATTGTAGCAACTGCAATATCGATGGATACAATGAGAATGTATTTTATTGGGAAGAATTAAGTCACAACCTTACTGAAGATGAGCATGACCGTGCCAAGCAGCCAGGCATTTGCTGCACTAACCGTGTGTTAATAATGGAAAACGGGTTCACGTTATACACAATTGATCGGTAAAAAGCTTTTCATAAACTGCAAGTATCAAATTCCAAAAGATTAATGTGGTTTTATTTTCCCCAAGTCAATCAAATGGACAGGAGGGGCAATTGTAGATTCATTCAACTAGGGACTGTTCCGACATCAACACCAGGGGGACTTCAGACATGAACAGTATGTGGGTATGCTCTCTCAAATAGATCAGCATGGATCACCTCCCTTAAAGGGGCTATCGACAGTATATAGTATTACATGGTGGGCTTTAGAACCTTTCATCATGATCTTGGACTCCTATCTGCTGTAGTATATGTGTAGAACTGCAAATAAAAAAGGAGTCCAAATTGCTGCTTTTTATTTTCCTACTGTTTAAAGGTGCACTGAGATACATTGTTAGGACCTGCTGTGCATGCGCACAGGAGTCCTCTCCATTTATGTTAGCACAGCACAACAGTCCGGACTGTGTATTTCACCACATCTTTGAGCACTGACCGCTGGGAAATCGGTGGGCACTAAGAAAAAAAATGGCAATCTGAACTCCTTTTGTGCAGTACTACTCATGTATTTCTGAAGATAATAGTGCAGAATTGTGTTGACAGATTCCTTTTAAGATGAATACCCAAAGTTTTAAGTTCTCCAGAACAGGAATGACGCTTAAGAGCAGCTTTCTATTCCAGATCATAGAGAGGAATCCAAGAAGGGATTCCTCCTCTATGAGGTCCATATGCACCAACAGGGAATATGGACTAGGGTTGCCACTTTCAGTCTCCTTAACTATCCATTAGGAAATGTGATACATGAAGTCACATACCTACTGAGCCTCTGTGAAACTGCACAGGTGTGTTTTCTTACCTTTCCTCTTGGCTCGAGGAATTCAGAGATGAGTGTAATGAGATTGCTAAATTTCAAATAAAAACATGCTTGCGTTACTGTGTCGGACATTGTGATCTAAGCCACTCATCTTGAGGTACCTGGAGCCCCTGCCATCAACCAATCAATGGACATGCTCAAAGAAGCTATTTTAAAATTCTTGCTAGAACTCCAAGTTATTTGTTATATTCTTTGGGGATCCTAGTAGGAAGGATTCAATTCTTCTGTAGCACTACCACAGGTCAAATGAAATATTACACAGCATTGAGATCACAGGAAAATCCTTGTAGTTCACGGACATGCTAGGCTCTCCAATAAGAGAAATGTTCTTTAACATTAAAGTACCCTATTAGCCTACTTTCACACTCGCGTTTGGTGCGGATCCGTCGTGGATCTGCAAAGACTGATCCGTTTAGATAATACAACCGTCTGCATCCGTTCAGAACGGATCTGTTTGTATTATCTTTAACATAGCCAAGACGGATTCGTCTTGAACACCATTGAAAGTCAATGGAGGACGGATCCATTTTCTATTGGGCCAAACGTTTGGCTCAATTTCGGCAGACGGACAACAAAACGCTGCAGGCAGCGTTTTGGTGTCCACCTCCAGAGCGGAATGGAGACAAAACTGAGGCAAACTGATGCATTCTGAGCGGATCCTTTTCCATTCAGTTTTGGACCGCTTGTGAGAGCCGTTTTGGACCGCTTGTGAGAGCCCTGAACGGATCTTACAAACGGAAAGCCAAAACGCCAGTGTGAAAGTAGCCTTACTGTTTAAAGAGGACCTGTCATGGGAGTAAGTACATGTGCTTACAGCTGCCTCCTCCCTGAGAATTGCATTTTTATTATTATTTTCTCATCAGCCCCTTTCCCCAGTTCCTGAGATCTGCCCATCCCCCACATTATTTGGCGTGCTGTATCTTAGTAGAGTGTGGTATGCCATTGGGGCAGCAACCACATCTATTTTCTGTGGGAAGTGTCTCTCACACTGTCTAATCAGAGCAGACAACTGTAGAGCGATGCAGAAGCATAGTAGCATCACAGGTGGATGGAATCTTCAGTGAGGACAGGCAGCTTTACAAGACCAGTCAGCTGGATAGACATCACATCATTGACTGGTTGTCAGAGGTGGGCCGCTGATGTTCAGTTCCTAAACCAGGAAATTCCTTTATTGTGGGGATCCTTTTATTAGCCTACTTGCAACATTTTCACTGAACAATTCAAACAAACCTAAGAGGAAGCCATTAAATTGGATATATTTTGAGATCTTTGGCGATGATGATATGTTCTACACTGATAGCTCACATTATCCTTGTTGAATTCATAGAGGTACTGCTAATGATTGGACCTGTCAGATGCTATAGCCATTGCAAACAACATCCATCTTCAGAGTTTTATAGTCAATCTCTGACTAGTAGCAGACTTTCAACAACCAAAGGCATTAAAGGTAAAAATGACCATACACACGCATAGTTGAGAGAGATACAGTATATGTTTGTTGGCTGACAGCTGTCTAACGTGTATGGTTGGCATAAGATGATAAGTTATATATCCTATATACCAGGGGATCAAACAAAAAATGCATGGTAGGACAGCACCACTTACTTGAAAGCATTCAAAAAAACTTTGCGGCGGTGCTTTATTGTCGGGAGCACACCCACTGATTAATTGGTATGAATTAGTACCCTTATATAATATAATGTGAGTCACTTGTAAACTTGTATGTAGCTTGATAAAGACTATTGTCGAAACGTTGCTGCTGAATATTTGGTGGATTAAAGAACATTGAACTAGCTTTTGGAGTGCCGTGACCTTCTTCATCTTCACCTATATACCAGGGGTGCACAACCTTTTCTGGTAGGATAACCATACCTTCAGACTGAACCAAATCCCAAGGGCCGAAAATAAAACTTAAAGGGGCATTACCAACATGATAAACTTTCAAAGGCATGTCTGTGACAGGATGGTTGGGGGCACAAAATGGTAATCAAGTGCTGCAGGTTGCGTACCCCTGCTTATATACATATTTTTTAACCAATATTTATGGAACCCTACAATCAAAAACTCCAAATTCTTATACAGATTTAAGGGTTTGTTTATCTTGAGATTGTTTTCATCATTATTTATGTTAAGCTTGAAAATTGTCTTAAATCTTTCTATAACCAATAGTCTTGAAAAGCTTTCTATTACCATGGGTAATACATAAAACAGCTGAACAAATTCACTCCATTCAACAAATGGTGAGCCTTGCACAAATTAGGCTGAAATGTACAAATATCTCATCCCTATTGGAAGTAGAGCATCTGTATTCCCTATTTTACTTGCCTTGGGCTGAGCATAAATATGTTCAATAAATATGGCTCATACAACTTTAATGATGTGACCATCCTTTGTTTACAGACGTCCCATTTACCCTACGAATACCCATCTTGGGTTATGTTTCTGTATGGGCTTACCAAATAACTATATCAGCAAATATCTCAGCTAGAAATTTTTCTGCCACTGACCGTCCTAAGGATGAGCCCATATGAATGATTTTACATAGAAGTGTCACAGAATAAGTAGTTAACGTGCAGTATAGCTAGCTTTGTCACTTACAAAGATGATGATATGATGATGTATGAACCATGTTCCCTACGCGACAGGAACGTTTAAAAGTGTCCACATTTTGGCCTCAGCACGTGAACCCCATGATGATAAAAGTCTGGCTATTTGCAACTAAAATACATACACAAAAATGCTCCAATATTAGGGCCCATTCACAATTTTTCTAAACGGATGTGGACCTATTCATTTCAATGGGCCGCAAAAGATGCGGACAGCACATATGCGCTTCCGTGCCGCAGCCCTGCAAAAAAGATAGAACATGTCCTATTCTTGTCCATATTTGCAAACAAGAACAGGCTTTTCTATCATAGAGAAGACGTTTAGATCCACAAAATGCGGAAAGCACACGACTGGTATCCGTGTTTTGTGGATCCGCAAAAACAGATACATTCGTGTGAAAAGACCATTACAGCTATGTGACGGTGACCCACAAGACTGCCATCTAACTTCTTTAAAAGGGTTTTGCTTGGTGGGGGCCCCACTCTTGACACTTTTGCAAATCAGCTGTTTGAAGGGCCTGTGGCATTCCTGTCAGTTCACAGCCCCTTCATTATTTTCACTCAAGCCATCTACTAGCATGTCGTCAACTGAAATTTACTAAGCTGCAATACTGTGCAACATGGCTACTAAGTAGACGGTACACAGACAGACAGTCCCTTGAAAAGGCTGAAACACTGAGCATCACAGCTCTTTCAAAAAGGGGTGCGGAGAGTCAGACCCAAATCAATCTGATTTTGATGGCTAATCCTGAAGAAACCATATAGGACATCACCTTTGGTACTCCACATGTTTGTCTGATGTATTGAAATGGAATCAAATGGCAGGGCACAAAACTAATATGCATTTAAGTGTATAGGCAGTTGTGTGAGCAAGCTTGGCCACCACACCTGGACCGCAGTGCTCAAGGACAATGGCTCACAAGCAAGAAGAGGACTATAGGCAATAAAGCAAGAGCGGTCTAGAGAATAAAGAATTTAAAAAAAATTATAAAATTATTTACTAATAGGATTGGATAAGCGTTACCAGCAGAGAAGAAGGAATTGATTCTAAAGTTTGGAAATTCGATCTGAATTTTCAAAAAGTTCTTATTCTACTGAATCTGAAATTGTGTGTGGTTATATTCGAGAGAATTGAGGAGGGAAAAGTGAAAGAGAGAATTGATTCTAAAATTTGGAAATTTCTATCAGAATTTTCCAAAAAGTTCTTATTCTACTGAATCTGAAATTTTTTGTGATTATATTCGAGAGAATTGAGGAGGGAGAAGTGAAAGAGAGGGAGAAGAAGAAAGAGAAGAAGAAGGAGAAGAGGAAGATTGAGAGAAAGAGAGAGGAAGAGAGAGAGAGGCAATAAAGTAAGGCTAGTTTCACACTTGCGGTTGGAACTCCGGCAGGCTGGTGTAGTAGATAACAGCCTGCCAGAGTTTTGCAGATCCGGCATTGCTGGATACTATCGCTTTAACAAGATCCAGAGATCCGCCTTCCAGAGATCCGGCCAGAACACCGAAGAGATCTTGGGAATGGATACTTTTCTAAAAAGAAAACTAATCACTCCTGCTTGGATAGGGGTTTCCTTGGCAGTATTATTAACCATGTTTGTTAAGATGAAATACCCCTTTAAAATTATAAATTAAGCATGGCTATATGTGTTCATGCCAATATAAGTCACAGGATCACTTGTTTCCACACAGCTAATATAGCTTTTTGCCTATCTAAATTGACCTCTGCTTCAGAGATTGAGACAAGTAATATACGTTATCCACACCAGGCTGCCTACAATTGCCTGCTACATGTACTAATCTCACAATTATTAGTATGAAATTGTTTCCATAGCATTCTATATCATTTTATCCCTGGATGATCACCTACTCTGATATAAAATGTTCCCTACCGGCTATGCAATAAAACCTTCTCCATTACCAGAAGTAAAAAGGTAATTACTGGGGCACTGAATGGATATCATCTATTTTTAGAGATATATAAGGAGAGATGAAACTGAGTCCCACCTCAGTAATTTGTAATGGTTTGCATGAAATTGCTGACTAACAGATTACGCCTACAGAGTAATTGTTAATATAGGTTAGATAGAAAGCCTGTGCTCTTGTGGACTCACATTAGACAGTCAGGATGGGCTATGTATCTCACCTGATTGACTATTTCAAAATGGAATCACTGTGGTATTTCAGACCGTAAGGACATACTTTCATGTACCATACTCTTTTCTCTCAACTTCTTCCATCAATATAATATCAAAATATTCACACGTATACACAAAGCAAAAGCAAAAAGGACGTTTAAAACTAGTTTTCACTGTAGTTTGACTACATAATAAATTACCAAAGGCTATTATAAAAATGAGGGTCTACAGTAGCTAGGGTGTGTTCTTTAAAGCATCAGTCACAGTGTTCTCTATGTAATTGAACCAAAGTCTTCCCCTATACAATTCTAGTAATAGTGTGCCCATATAGTGCTATAACACCCAATACAGTGCTATTCGATGTCAGACACATGGTTTTCCCTGCAGCAGTTGAGGTTTGTGTTAGAAAGAAGAATATTCCACAGTTTACCCTATAAGGTGTCAACCACAGAACGTCCCAATACGAGATAAACCAAAATGATTACTCTGTACAGTACCAGCTATAGTATGCAGTTCCATAGGGGGCAGTAGATAAGGGGGACCATTGCCACCTTAAAAGGGTTTTGCATAAATGTGGGCGGTTTAGGCAAACCCCCACTACTTGGTTGGACCTGCAAAGACAAGCTTACTTACCTACCTTCCGGCAATGGATCCTCGTTCCTTCTCTTCCTGGCCGGCTCCGCTGTTATCCCTCGCTGAAAACATTCAGTTTGGATCACGTGACCATTTGTCATGCTGTAAGGGGAGCCAGTCACCTCTGTGGCCAGTGATTGGTGTTGTCTTCAGCGTGAAAGTGCAGCAGGGCATCGTAGGCCGGAAGGAGACAGAGCAGGGAGCCAACATCGGAAATCGGGTAAGTAAGCTTCCCTTTGCCCTACATATTTGGTCAAGTTGGGGGGGAGGGGGGTTGCCAAACCTCCCCCATTCTTGCAGCAGCCTCTTTAAAGTAGCTTGGCTGGGTTCTCAGCAGCAACAAATTTTAATGGTCATCAATATCAGATTGGTGGGGGGTCACAAACCTGAATCCCAACCACTTAGCTGTTTCAGGCTGCCATGGCAACGGTAGCTGCGCTATTTATTGATCTGGATGCCGATATCTCTGTACACTGGTAGCGGCCATACCAGGCTACTGCAGCCCTGAGCTTCAATTTGTCGGAAACATCACGGTGTGCCGAGCCTTCTGCCTCTGCTCTATGCAGTGTTATTTTCTGGAGCCACCCCAACCAGAAACAACCGATCGTGGGGATGCTAGGTATCAGACTCTCATCAATCTGATATTGATGACTTTTCTGGAGGATACTTCATCAATATCTGTAGCCCAGAGAACCCTATTGACTAATGAATTTATGGCTCACAGTTATTGCTTACAGGACATACCCTATGATCAGCTACTGGAGAGGAAGGGGCCCATATACTGCTTGTGCACATGGGTCCTCTGCTATCTGTACCTGCCCCTACAAGAAATGCCCACATACAGTGCCACCAACAATGACCCTTGAGCCACAATGACTCCTCAGTGACTGTCAGCTCAGATTGTATAGTGACTTTACATGACTTTAGTCATATTTTCTCTCCTGTCTAGGGCGACAATGTGATTGTGTGCCCCCTCGAGAAGGAAAGCCTGCTACACAGCAATATATATTTATAACCTGCAACATTTTTCACTTTCAAATAGGAGATGATGTCTGTCCCTGGATGCTATATTACTTACATCATTCATTTACTACATGTCTCCTACTGCAAGGAAAGCAATGAGATTGAATATGAAGGTTGAGCTCTGTGTATATGTGTACTCCGAGCCTTCCTGAGTGCACCTAATGGGAAAAATCTGGCTTATAAAGTGTATAAAAAAAAACTAAGGTTTACCATGCTGAGCTATCCCAATTAATGTGATTCTTGGCAAACTATCCACAGGATATAGACACTCAATATAACATTATGAACCATGAGTTTTTAAATATTGTTTGACAGCAGGCATGAGAATCCTGTTATTAATACCTTTCAGGATGGAATCAATGGCAGCTGTTCATTTTTTAACTCTGTGCTATCTATATGAAATTGTCTAAGACTTCTCAACCTCAGGTGATATGGCCATACATACAGAAGAGAATGTAGTCGGCTCACTGCTAGTACATGATAGCACAGGTCTCCGATATATGTGTTCTGGAGCTGGAATGCTCCGCATCCAGTGATTCGGTGATATAAAAAAGGTAATTCTTCAGCATCCGTCATTAAAATATTTTACTTTATTGCATAAATTAAAAACTAGTCAGGGTGCAATTTTCCAGGAAGAAGCTTACCCATTTTTGATGAAATATTTCGTCCTCAGTCATACCATAATATCTTACCCTGGACATTTGGTTAAAATAGAAAAAGAATGCATATATCACATGCGGTTTCTTTGGTGTTAATTGAGTCCATTGCACATTAACCCTGCTGTAGCCAATAAAATAACATGCTCCATTGCTCCATATAGAAACTACAACCTATAGCGGCTATTGAACTGTTTGGCATATCTGGATTAGTAATATCATGTGCCCTGGGCAACACCATGAGGAGCATTCGTTAAAGTTTTTATGACACAGTTGTGGCGTAAAAAAGTACCAAATTATTGCCAAATCATACCATAATTTGTGACTTTTTGAGCTTCCGGGCACTTTTCTAAAGTGGAGGAAAAAGGTCAGGGCCTAGCAGGAGGTGGCAGAGCTTTGCACAGGCCACCAGATCTACTATACGCACAGGCTGCTAGAGATGTGCCTAATTTATGAATAGGCTTCTGCCTCTTAGTAAATAAGGTACATCTCACTCCAGCACAGAGGGACCAAGACTGGTGTATGGTAATGCCGCTCTTGATAAATTTCCCTCAATGTACCATAATAACATTTGCAGGTATGTCCAAAATGATTCTCTTTTACATAATTTATCTGCACAGTCAGGTTTTCAGTACGGTTCATAATAGAGATGAACAAATTGATTCTGCACAAATGAAATTTGTTACACACTTTCCAAAAGATTAGAATTTGGTGAATAGAAAACTTTTGTGATTTGTCCCACACAACACGTACAAAAGGTACTATTTTACAAATCAGAAGACAGAAAAGAAGGCATCTGCCACCAAAAAGGGATCATTTTTAACTGTATTAATTTTTTTTTTTAAATCCACGTTTTTGACCATGCTGTTTGTTACCACCAACTCCCATACGTTTATCCATATTGCCATATAGGTTGCAGTCAGTTTGTCATTACTAATGCAGTCCTGGTATTAAAGACCCTGGAAGGTTTTGAAAACATTCCTAGAAGACCCTAGAATGTTATGCACGACTTTGAGGCAATTGGGGCATTTTGCTCTGAATCAAACCTGACGGACGATTTGACCTTTCTAGTTTCTGTTCTTTCTTAATACCATATACTGTATTTGGAAGGAATCCACATTCTCTACTAGTGTTGGGCGCGAATATTCGAATCGCGAATATTAATCGTGAATATCGCCACTTTGAGAATTCGCAAATATTTAGAATACAGTGATATATATTCGTATTTTTGAATATTCTAGATTTTTTTTCATCTGAATCCATGATCCCTCCCTGCTTGTACCTTGTGGGCCAATGAGATTGCAATGTCTTTGTCAGAGCTTAGCAACATCCCTAGCAACCAATAGGAAAGTTGCCTACCCCTTACTATATAAGAACTGTAGTGTTTTGCAGTTCTGAGAGAGACAGTAGTGACATTGCTGTGCTCTGTGCTTTGCTGTGTCATTACAATAGATAGTTAGTTAGTTAGTTAGCTTATATATACAGTGACCAGGAACGGGTATACGGTTACACTGACGCCAAATTATGCAGTGGGTCAGGATATGGGTATAATAGTCTATAGTTTGTTTGTGACGCCAACGGTCACAGGGCCCTCTAAAGTGATATAACTCACACCCTAGGTGAGGAATGCCAAAATGGTGTAGTTGTAATGGTGTCTACCTGGGTACGGCTGGACTCCTGGCTCCTGGCTCACTAGCAATAAATTGAGTTATTTCTAGTACGAGTAATAGAGGGATTTGCAGCAGAAATTGAGATCCAGACCTTTAGATAAAGTTCAAACTCATCTTTACTGAGAGTAAATTTCATCCAAGCAAGGTACAGCCTTTGTCTTAGGTCCCAGCAGGCTTTTGCAATGTTTGGCAGGAATTTATCTTCTGCTCTATCAACCTGGATCTTGCAGGAAAGCACGTCTGCTTTGTAGCTCTAAACATGTGGCAGGAATTTGGCTTCTGCACTTTCTATCTTCTGCTGTATGGGGACTGACTAGCTGAGGAGGAATATGACTTCACCTGGGTCTCTGGACTTTACTCACAGTTATTTTCTCAGGGTATGCTTTCTTCCTGGAACTGGAGTTCGTCTGCTTTCTGCAGGGCTCAGGCTGGGGATTATTATTATTATTTAATGCACTTATATAGCGCTACTATATTCCGCAGCGCTTTACAGACATTAGCATCCAACTCCCCAATGGGGCTCACAATCTAAGGTCCCTATCAGTATGTCTTTTGAGTGTGGGAGGAGACCGGAGTACCCGGAGGAAACCCACACAAACACAGGGAAAACATACAAACTCCATGCAGATGTTGCCCTTGGTAGGATTTGAACCTAGGACCCCAGTGCAGCAAGGCACCAGTGCTAACCACTGAGCCACCATGCTGCCCAATGTGATCAATGTCTCAGCCGAGACAAGATCCTGGCTTTTCTTCCCAATATCGGGGAGCTCCTAACACACTGCCTTCCCCAACAGGGGTGGCTGGCACACCCCTCGAACTGCCTTCCCTCCCCATGCTGTAGGATGTTGGCACAGCCCACTCTGCTCACAGAGGGGGAGCTAAGCTGGAATGAACTATTCTAACTTAGAAATACTTAACTGAACCTAAGTCCTTACCAGACCATTGCTGCCACCTGCTGGTGAACATGGAAATTGCAACAATTATTAGATTTAACAAGATTTATGCACATCTGTGAAGATATCATGTAAAATTACATCAGATGACAAAGTGAAAGCTCTTAACAGATTGTAGCAGGGTAGAAGAGTTTAGTAACACAACTCTAGGGTGTTACATATATAATACAGAAAGTTAGTGGGAGATAGTCAGTGTAGGTTATATCCTGATATAGTGTAGCTGATAGGTTCTGCTGTCCATACATACTGTACATGCTACAGACATAGTGCTGTGATGTCACAAGTTCACAACAATACTTAATGCACCAATCAGTAATATATAGTCAGACCTGCTAAAATGTGAAGTTTCACGTATTGCGCTAAAATATTTGCATCATTAGTGCTGATTAGCGCAATCACAAATATATTGGAGCACTCTATCTGCATATAAAGCTATTGTAATGTTCTGCCGTGCCAACCATTTTCTCCAGTCTCAGGAAACTTCTAGCAGCTTGGAAAAGTTAGCAAAAGTGACCCACGCCTTTATTGCGCGCATTACGCAAATATTACATTGCCGATTTTCACAATCAAGAAAATAATCGCAAATTCTCGAATTCATGAATATATGACGAATATTATACAAAATATTTGCGAAATATCGCAAATTCGAATAGTGCCCCTGCCGCTCATCACTATTCTCTATAGCTACTGCACAAAATGCTGGAACGCAGCTAACATTTTTCTGGATTCAGGATATCCCAGATATGTTCTCCTAAGCGTTTCTGCAGTTTTCTAGCAGTTCAACAAGTGATATACAACATGTCTTTAGGGGTCACTCATACTGTCCTCACATTGTGTATATGGTGTGCATATATTTCTTTCTTGATTTGGGTGGGACCAGTCAACATGTATGGGGGCTCCCAATTCTGCACCAACAACAGATGTTGGGAAACAGAAGAATGAGGCAGTTGGATTTCAACATAGCATATCCTTTTGATCTTGAGACAATTAGTATTTTCAGAGGTATCTGACAGTGCCTTTCTGCTTTCTCCCTCAGCAAGACACATGCATGCCTGGCTGTAGAGGGGTCGGGAGAGATGGACATTGTTAGTGTATAAAAAGGATTAGACAGTAAAACTAAAATCTTGAAAAAAGCAAGCAAATAGAGGGCTTTCCATAATTGCTGCAGTTGGCTGTTCTTGGACACATTCATTTATCAAACCAAGTTCAAGGAGATCATTATAATTTGACACGGGAGGGGGGTTCGACGATTGCATTTTAGTTGCGCATACAACAGTATGTGATTACGTAGAATATTGCATAAGTTGTACACGTGGTAACATGCTAATAACTGCTTTGTTTGGTTATCCAAAAGAAGAAAATGTTAGGGGTAATTTCAACCCATCCATCCAGCAGACATTTAGAAGTCACACTCTAAAGTCCACTTACAGTACTAACCACATCTTTCAAAGAAAAATGAGCACGTACTGTAGCTTTGATCTACCTTTCCTCTAAGCTGGAACATGACATGGATGAATATTTCCCATTATCAGTAAAGAGCTCCATGTATCAGAACAGAATATAAATGAACGAGCAGTAGCATCTGATGTTATTGTCATCTTCCAGCCTTCTCGGCTCTTCATAATATTTCCTACACGCCTGGGACAAATACAGGCAGCATAATTAATGCAAATAACGTGAAAATGCCAAACAAAGACAATTTGTGTTCCTTGAAATAATTCCAAGGAAATTAGAACCCTAATGCAAGCCCTTCGTCCTAGCATCGCTCTAATTTATAACACAGATTTTTCTTTCGTTAAGCAGGAGTATTGTAGTATAGAAATGAAGGATTTGTTGATTGATTTAGTTTCTTGATCGCATTGCTTTTCTGAGTAATAGTGATTGCAACGTGTATTAGTGTGTTGTAGTGCCTGCTTTTTTTTGTCTGTATTCTCAGTTTCCATGTTTGCTATTTGATTTAATAAAAAAATATAATAATAATATATATATACAAAGTGGTCCCTCAAGTTACAATATTAATTGGTTCCAGGACAACCATTGTATGTTGAAACTATTGTAACTTGAGTAATTCGGTCCAAAGCCCCAAAATGTCATCCAAGATAAGAAAAAATGAAGATTTAAGAAGAATAAGCAGATAACTAAGACAGATAAAACAAGTCCTTACATATAACAGTCAGGAATAGCTGCTAACTAGCAACTAATACAGTATTTTACTAGAGAAGTGGCCTTGATTGGTTGGTTCTGAGTCTGAGACATTGAATGTTGAGTCTAGTTTCAACTTACGATGGGTCAAAAAAGACCATTGGATGTCGAAAGTATTGTATCCTGAGGCCATTGTAGGACCACTATATATATAGAAGAATATAAAAAAAAAAAAGTAAAACAAAGACAACAAAACATACAGAAGTTGTATTCACATGAAAAGCTTTCTACCGTCTTGCCTTATGTGCCCTATGTCAGGCCACAGACATGCTAAGGACATTATAGAAATGTAATATAGTATAGTATTAAATAGTAAAAAGATTACTTCTCTAAGAGGGTACTGCTGCTTCTCAATAGTGGTTTTTCTGATGCTTATCCAGAGTTAGCTCCCACACTTCTTAAAACATTTTTTTCCTCCCTGCATTCAATGATCTATGTGTCCTTCCTTACGTTTCCTCTTGGGTCCAGTTATCCAAAGATGTATAGCATCAGGTGACCAGACTTTTGCTTTACTCACAACACCCACCATCCAATCACAGCCAGGAAAAAAAAAACAGCTCACCTTCTCCCTGGCTGTGACGCGGTCTGCTGTGATTGGACCGTGGCACGGCCAGGGAGAAGGAGACACCCATTGGGAAACCCAGGCGTCTCCTCCTCCCTGTACCGATGCTCAGGATTAACATACTGGGCGCAAAGCAGGGGGGCACAGGGGGGCATGCGAGGGATATTTGAAAAAAACAACCAGGGTGGCAGCATCAGTAGAGGTTACTCCGCAAGGAAAGGTATTTAATTAAGCAAAAAAAAATTCATGAAAGGTCTTCTTTAACATGATGAAAATAATTCAACATTTGAAAAATCATTCTCACTCTACATACAATTTCTGTACATTCAACATTTTGACACATGGGGAGATTTATTAAAACTGGTTTAAAGGAAAACTGGCTTATTTGCCCAAAGCAATCAATTAGAACCTAGCTTTCATTTTCCTAATCGGCTTTTAAAAATGAAAGGTAAAAATGGTTCCTATAGGAAACTAAGCTAGTTTTCCTTTTCCACAGTTTTAATAAATCTCCCCCATAATGTTTAATCAGAAATTTATCTATATATATATATATATATAATATATATATATATTCATATATATACAGTGGGGGAAATAATTATTTGACCCCTCACTGATTTTGTAAGTTTGTCCAATGACAAAGAAATGAAAAGTCTCAGAACAGTATCATTTCAATGGTAGGTTTATTGTAACAGTGGCAGATAGCACATCAAAAGGAAAATCGAAAAAATAACTTTAAATAAAAGATAGCAACTGATTTGCATTTCATTGAGTGAAATAAGTATTTGAACCCTCTAACAAAAAAAGACTTAATACTTGGTGGAAAAACCCTTGTTTGCAAGCACAGAGGACAAACGTTTCTTGTAATTGATGACCAAGTTTGCGCACATTTTAGGAGGAATGTTGGTCCACTCCTCTTTGCAGATCATCTCTAAATCCCTAAGGTTTCGAGGCTGTCTCTGTGCAACTCTGAGCTTGAGCTCCCTCCATAGGTTTTCGATTGGATTAAGGTCCGGAGACTGACTAGGCCACTCCATGACCTTAATGTGCTTCTTCTTGAGCCACTCCTTTGTTGCCTTTGCTGTATGTTTTGGGTCATTGTCGTGCTGGAACACCCATCCACGACCCATTTTCAGTTTCCTGGCAGAGGGAAGGAGGTTGTCGCTCAGGATTTCACGATACATGGCTCCGTCCATTTTCCCGTTTATGCGAATAAGTTGTCCTGTGCCCTTAGCAGAAAAACACCCCCAAAGCAAAATGTTTCCACCCCCATGCTTGACGGTGGGGACGGTGTTTTGGGGGTCATAGGCAGCATTTTTCTTCCTCCAAACACAGCGAGTTGAGTTAATGCCAAAGAGCTCTATTTTGGTCTCATCAGACCACAGCACCTTCTCCCAGTCACTCTCTGAATCATTCAGGTGTTCATTGGCAAACTTCAGACGGGCCTGCACATGTGCCTTCCTGAGCAGGGGGACCTTGCGAGCCCTGCAGGATTTTAATCCATTGCGGTGTAATGTGTTTCCAATGGTTTTCTTGGTGACTGTGGTCCCTGCTAATTTGAGGTCATTAACTAACTCCTCCCGTGTAGTTCTAGGATGCTTTTTCACCTTTCTCAGAACCATTGACACCCCACGAGGTGAGATCTTGCGTGGAGCCCCAGAGCGAGGTCGATTGATGGTCATTTTGTGCTCCTTCCATTTTCGAACAATCGCACCAACAGTTGTCACCTTCTCTCCCAGCTTCTTGCTAATGGTTTTGTAGCCCATTCCAGCCTTGTGCAGGTCTACAATTTTGTCTCTGACATCCTTGGACAGCTCTTTGGTCTTTCCCATGTTGGAGAGTTTGGAGTCTGCTTGATTGATTGATTCTGTGGACAGGTGTCTTTTATACAGGTGACTAGTTAAGACAGGTGTCCTTAATGAGGGTGACTAATTGAGTAGAAGTGTCTAACCACTCTGTGGGAGCCAGAACTCTTAATGGTTGGTAGGGGTTCAAATACTTATTTCACTCAATGAAATGCAAATCAGTTGCTATCTTTTATTTAAAGTTATTTTTTCGATTTTCCTTTTGATGTGCTATCTGCCACTGTTACAATAAACCTACCATTGAAATGATACTGTTCTGAGACTTTTCATTTCTTTGTCATTGGACAAACTTACAAAATCAGTGAGGGGTCAAATAATTATTTCCCCCACTGTATATTTGAACCACACAAGATACTTTTTTTCAATTGTATAAACTTCCATTGGTTTGAATCAATTGTTTTAGGACAAAAGACAGCACTGGGTATAATCCCACAAAATCGATAATTCATTGTATTACAAAGTCAAAAAACGAAGCCTGCTTACATGGTCTTACCGTTTCGGCTAAACTACTTACTCATGGCCCGCTTATAAGAAGGAAAAGCCCCACCCCTCACTTAGAGCCCAATAATTATTCCCATGACCACCTTAAAAGGGTTGTCCCATCAAGGGCAAATCTGTTTAAACATACCTTGGTGGGTGCTCATGCTTCTTGCATGACCAAGGAGAAGTTTAAATCTTCTGGACGCTGCAATCACACGTGTCATGGGGGTGGTCACTTTATGTGCAGTATTCTGGGCTATCTGCACTAAAGACTAGTTCTCAGATCTCGCTGAGTGAAAGCTCTTGAGGTCTCCTGGTTGGATGCCAGAGACAGTAATATAGAATCCATAGGTCACAAAGGATACTATATATGTGGTCTTCCAGGTTCTCTAAGTTCTGTACCATCTTGTATTACATGGTTGCCCATTCATATTTTTATGCTATGGTAGAAATGTGTGACCACCCACAACTTTTATTAACACTAACAGTTGATCACTGGGGGTTCCCCTTTATTCCATTTAGTTATGTATGGCCTGATTTAGTCCAATGACCCATCTACTACACAACTTCTTACTATGAAAAAGATAACATATATAATGAATGCAACACTTAGGGCCCCTGCTGTTTGAGAAGGCACCCCCGCTTCAGTGACCACCGTGGCCTTCTCTGTGCTCACCAAGCATAGTGTCATATGTTGTATTGTGGCTGTGCTTGGTATCAAGCTCAGCCTCTTTCACTTTTATGGAGCTGACCTGCACTTAGGCCACGTGACCCATGAACGCGTCGTCACTGGCTTAAGAAAAGCTAAGAGAAGGCTGCGATGCTACTGCGAACATCTGATCGATCGGGGTCCCGGGTGCTGGATCCCCACGATCAGATACTGACGACTTTTCCTGTGGATAGATAATCATTTATAACCCCCTTTAACATTCTTGGTATGATTATTAATCTAATTTGGAGTTTAACCACCTTCACAACTGCAATCGGGTTTTTTCCTGCCCTCTTGAATGATACCACTTTATATAATCTACATTATTTCCAAAAGTTAAAAAGGATTAGGTAAAATGTTTTCTATATCTACAAGATCAACATACTGTCACGAGGGTGTCAAGAGCCACGTCTGACTCCGTTATACCCGGGGTCAGGAAGTCGCAGCGGGTGGCTGCGCGCTCTGTCTAAAGATAGGTGCCAGCCTCAAAGTGAGTTAGGGGTCACCACCTTTCCCTCTCCCTTGGACAGGGCCTTCCCATTTCCCTCCCTTTGCGTCACATATGTGATCGGCACGCCGGTCATGACATTATATCTGGCCACCAGAGAAGTGGGAGATGGGAATATAAGGAGGTTGGGATTGCTGGACAAGAAACAGCTGAGGAGGAGAAGCTACGGATCCCTGAGTGAGCCAAAAAGGATTGCAAGGCAAACCCCGAAAGCTACCATTAAGAAACAGCACTATCTTTAGACAGAGCGCGCAGCCACCCACTGCGACTTCCTGACCCTGGGTATAACAGAGTCAGACGTGGCTCTTGACACCCTCGTGACAGTAATGTCATGACCGGCGTGCCGATCACATACGTGACGCAAAGGGAGGGAAATGGGAAGGCCCTCTCCAAGGGAGAGGGAAAGGTGGTGACCCCTAACTCACCTTGAGGCTGGCACCTGACTGCCCTGACGTCCCTAGACGGGTTTCTCACCCGTACGCCGATCACGTGCCTAAACCCTGGCTTTCCCTGAGATGAGCCCTACGTAGTGAATAGGGCGGTGGGAACACTAGTCCGCACCACTAACACTAAAGGGAAACACCAAGGAGAGGACAGACAATACAGACAAACATATAATCCCAGGTGGGCGACAACAGCGGACAACAAAAGCCCAACAGGGATCCGGAGGGTAACGCTCTGGAACAACAACTAGGAATCACAGCTACACAGCTCCAGTGGGTCAGTATAGAAGTCCAGGCAGGAAGCTCTATATCTGGCAACCAGAGAAGTGGGAGATGGGAATATAAGGAGGTTGGGATTGCTGGACAAGAAACAGCTGAGGAGGAGAAGCTACGGATCCCTGAGTGAGCCAAAAAGGATTGCAAGGCAAACCCAGAAAGCTACCATTAAGAAACAGCACTATCTTTGGACAGAGCGCGCAGCCACCCGCTGCGACTTCCTGACCCTGGGTATAACGGAGTCAGACGTGGCTCTTGACACCCTCGTGACACATGCTTTTTGGAAGTGATCACAGAATTGTTTTAACATGCTGAGTACTATGGTTTTTCTGAAACTTGAAATAATATAACTGATTGATTATTTCTTTTCTCACAGTTTATATTTCTTTTCTCACAGTTGATAATACAGTACATTGAGTTTATCTAGTTAGCAATGAGCCCTGTAATACAAGAGAATGTCTCATTCTGGATTTTAATCATGTTAATTTATACCAGACACCTAAACCTCTAGTATTGTGTTAGTCCATGTATATTTTCTCTTTATTGCGCTATTGATTTAAAAAATCAATAGTATTTGTATAGGTTTTTTTTTGTGTGTGTGTCCGCAAATGGAATTTTGCAGCGCTTTTGTCCCTTGGTAATGAAAACTATAACAGAGTTTTAATGGATCTGTTAATCTTGTGTCATATTTGGCATTATATTTATATGCTATATAATGCCATATATGACATTATATGGCATTATATTAGTTCTCCAGCAACAAATAATTTCTCTCTAGGTATTTCTCTTAGCCACATGTGCAGGTAATGATTTATCTACCAAGGTATACGAGGCCACCTATACACACCTCTTAACTGATAATAATTTATCTTCTTGATGTTTCCAAGATCGGTGTCCTCAACACTTTCTAGTATTGGCAAAGGGCACTTTCTATTTCCCAAATAGCCGCTGAGTCAGTGCAATGCTAGACAAAGAAAAATTTCTTCTGGCAGCAGATCTTAATTCACATTGCAAATGGTAAATTAAACCCATATTCTTTTTCTGCGGTCAGACACTAATTGTTGAACTGGACACCAGGCTTGAAGACACACAAAAAAGAAATATATCTACAGGAGAAGACTATCTTCTAATGGCATCTAGAAAGGCACTTCTTGTGGTGAAAGATAGTTTTATAGAGTTTCTTCAAATAATGATGCCCTACAGTGCGATAGGCCGATCTGTCTCTATAAAAATCTTTCTTTCTATCCATCTATCTATCTATCTATCTATCTATCTATCTATCTATCTATCTATCTATCTTTTACCTGAAGTTACAGTTGCAGGAGCACACTTGGCCATACATGGTTTCACCATAGAAGAAAATACATTAATAATCCTTAATAAGCAAACACTACTTTCAACTGCAGTTGACTGTAGGACGCACTTTTGGCATGTGGTGGGTGAATATGGTGCATACGGTCCTATCAGTCACTTACCAAATACATTGGACATAAATGAAGTGTGAACAGAACCTAAAGCTGGCCATACACATACATTTTGTCAGCCAAATCTGCTGATCTTGGTGGGACTGGCAGACCATCTAATGTGAATGGACATATGTTGGAGGAGGTTAGGATTGGGTAAGTTAATCCGGATCCTTTTGGTTTCAGAGAAAAATGGCCTCCTCTTTCTACTGAGAATGCATGCTTGCTCTGCCAAGTGGAAGAGGCATGTGTATGAGGGGATTGGGAGTGATAGCCATTGGCTGAACAGTGAAATTCCGATTTAAATGAAATATTTGGTAAATGATTATCATTGTTATTACTGTCATAATTTTGGGTAAATGATGCTGAACAAGCTAAACCATAGTAAGCTGTTCATACTATTTAACTTGTACACCAGCTATAAAAATGGCATATAATAATAAAATGTGTATGGAGAAAATTATTCTACATATGAAAAACAAAATCTTTGTGGGACATCGTTACAACAGTTACTCGATAATATTCATCCCAAGAAAATGTACCAGAAGTTCTTTAGATTTATGCTACAGGAGACCATTTCTGAAAATGCTGCTTCCTGGTCAGCATGGTGGCAAACTAGTTAGTACTGTTGTCTTGCTGCACTGTAGTCCAGGGTTCAAATATTTTTTTATGATCTACCTCCAAAAATTTTGGTTTCCTACCACACCCCAAAACAAATATTGATGTGATAAGAGGATTCCTATGAAATTGGCCCGAGTGTATATCTTAAGGAAATTAGATTGTGAGCCCTAATAAGAGACTGATTCAAATAATGACACTGCAGAATATGTTGCCGCAGTTTAAGTAATAAATATATTTCTAGTCATACAACCTATAAATGTTTTTATATGTCTTGCACTGAATCAATTTATTTTTCAGTTGATTCATCCATAGCTCTAGACACTCGCATGCAAATGTGGTCTCTGGTGGCCTCATTTCTATTCTGGACAAATGTGATATAGCAGCACCATTTGCAGCTGTAATCATAGATCATGTATGGATGAAGTCATGTGACCAAAGGGCTTTTGCAGGAAGGCACTTGAGAGAATTTTATGCTCTACGAAGCATGAAGGCCAAGAAGTTTCTTAGCCACTTACTAGGAGCTGTTATTGTGCTGTCATTTAAGAGAAGGATATATCTAAGTGCTCAAACGAAACCCATGCATTTTACTGAGCATGGTTAGAAGCGGGTTAGGCTTCATAAATTGGTCTTTAACTCAAAGGTTACTTATTTCATTTGATACAGTGACACAGTTTCATACCAATCAGTGTAGTAGCATAGTTTTAGTTCATTATCTTTACATTTAAGAAGCTAATTTTATTTAAAATTAGTAGGGTTGAAGCATCCGAAATGGACTTCCATCCGAATTCCAGGGAAAATTCTATTTGCCGCGAAGCCGAAATTCCTCATGCTTCTTGGTATTGAATCAATTTTCCCTAAAATGGCGGTAAAAAAAATAAATCATACTCATTTCATCCATTTGAGCATGAAGAGGCCACTGCAGCCATCTTCATTGAAGATCCTGCGCAAAATCTTGTGCGCGGTGACGTATGATGTCACCATGCTGGCACTGTGCAAGATTTTGCGTGGGATCTTCAATCAAGATGGCCGCAGCGACCTTTCGGCACTCAAATGGATAAGGTGAGTATTATTTTTTTTTTAAAACAATTAATCCCTGAAAGCCCTCATTTTTCATCTCAGATGCTGCAATCAGTAATGAATGCGGCATCTGAGGGGTTCAATGACGAGGGGGCGAGGGCCCATCATTGCGCTGCTACTTTCAAAGCAAAGGTGCTTCGTGATGAAGTAATTCATCACAAAGTGAATTTCTTTGTGAAATTTGGCAAAGGCAGCCAAATAGAATTTTTGTAAACGTCTCTCATTACTAATAATTAGTATATATCGTAAACTTCTATTTGTTTGACACATTCATATAGGAAACGCAACACTCAGAAAGAATTTCTGTCTAAAATGTTAAAAAGGTGACCTAACATAAACAAGAGTGGTGACCACTGTAGACTGCAATCACTTTTCAGTGGTTCCAGAGTCCTAGAGTAAGTCATTGCTATTACAAAAAACCTGAACCTCAAGGCTGTAAGATATATGGAAAAATCTATGCTAGCTGTAGGAATTATCAGGGAAGTAGAGAAAATTTATTAAAATAATTATTTAAAATACTAAATAATAACACAATAAATGAAGTATAAACTATGACATAGTGTAAAATGTTTTGTGCTTCCTATAGTTGATGTTACACTATGGTTTCTATATTGCAGCAGCTAATGGCTATTATCTCCATTACACTTTTTTTCTTTTTTCATATACGAGGAAAAGAGTAAGCTGTATGCAGAGTTGAATGTGTGCCAAAGCAACAGAGGATCATCTAATGTGCCTAGGATCATACACAACAATGGACTCCAAAGGTCTACCAAAAGATAACCCCATTTGGAGTGAATAGATTGCTAATACAGTTTATTTTTTGTGGGTTGATTCATAAATAACCAGGCATTAAAGGCTATACCTTTATTAAACATTTTCAGCAGCTTTTGTAATACAGGGGTTAAATTTCAGTCTGTTTACTCTGAGTCCTATCAGATGACAGCTCTATCTGCTGACCTCATAAACAATTATTTAAGCCATATTCTTAACAGTTTGATATCAATTCAGCTATAAGGAGTGTCATCTGACAGGACTCACAGTAAACAGAAGTGACCATCTACAAATAGACTGAAATTTAAAGGGTTAATCTCATCTCAGACATTGAGGCATAATGATAGGATCTGCCCCCAATGTCTGAGGGGTGGTGGTCTTACAGTAGAAGTGGAGGTGCTATCTACATATTCTGTATAGCTAAATTATTAGCTCTCTGATTAATTCCTTCTGGTGGGCCCAAGAAGCCCATTCCAACAGTGAGAACATTTTCTATCCAGAAACCGGGGGTCATTTATTAATACTGGCATTTTAGATGCCACTCTTAATAACCCCTATAACCAAAGTTATGAAGAGGCGCCTAAAATTGGTGAATGAGATGGGCCTACAGCCTATTCCCGTTCCCGCCCACGCCACACCCACTTTTTTAGACCTGGCGTGAGTGTGGAGAAGTCGCAGATTTTGGCTCAACTAATCTGCGCCAGAAATACACCTAATATATGCGTATTTCTGGATAATAAATGACCCCCTCCCTCAGTTTGCACTTGCATGCAGTTATGGGACAGCTAGGCTCCATAAGGAATAAAAGGGAAGCGGTATAATAGGCATATAATATATGGAAAGAGGTTTCCTTCATAGACAACTCCTATAAGTTTTCTTAAAGTAGTGCTAAATCAATAACACCTCAGATTTCTATGCACTCATGCGGTCATAGTCACTTTCTTTCTTTTTCACATGACATAATGTTCAGTGTCATGGATTTATAAGTCATTGATTTTTTTTAAAATTAAAATCGTTGATTTACCACGGCCAATTTGATCATTTGATTTAGCGTACAGTGGTTACAGAAGTCATGTGAAACCCTGACTTGTGAAGTCAACACTTTAAGAAAATCTTACGAGTTCTAAAAACTGCTCTTATATAATTAACTGTTCATGCAACTGCAAAAGTGTTGTTGAACATCACAGAAAATGGTTTACAGTACCTATTTTAGATGCATCCATCTGGCAGTTGCCCTGGGTCAGTCTATTGATGACAGACTGCCTAGGGCTTATTTTTACACTGGGTAATATACCATATAATATATGATTAAACAATAGGGGTCATTTTTATGGCTCTACAACAGTTTTCTGGTGTAGAAAAATGGCAAAATTTGTCACGTGACGATTTGGGAAAAAGTTCTCCAATACAAATACAACTTAGAGCAGGGTTTGAGCAGGGGCGGACTGAGAACTAAAAATGGCGCTGGAAAAAAACTTAAAAGTGGTCCCATGTTGCAGGTGGGTCCATACTGAAAGTAGGCAACATAATTCGGCAGAGACAACAGAAGTAGGAGGGCCAGCAATACCATAGCGCAGAGCAATATACCTCGGCCGCTGAATCAAACACCACAGTGCAGCACAATAAACTGCCACTTGTGCCACAGTATTCAACTATATAGCTGTCCTGAGGAGGTCGATACAATTAAAGGGGCTGTACCACGAAAAATATTCTACAGTTTTTAAACCAGCAACTGGATCTGAATACTTTTGTAATTGCATGTAATTAAAAATTTTGTATAGCTACAGAGTTATTCAATACAATGTATCTGTATAGGGCCACTTAATTTCTTATTTCTTTGACCTGCTGACTGAGAAGGCCGCACATGCTCAGTTTCAACTTTTAACTGTCTCCTGAGTTGTGATAGGTAGAGCATGGACACGCCCTCTTAGCTGAAGCAGAAAAGACACTCCCCTTGAGATTTCAGCTTGATATAAATCTAGCAGAGCAATGAATGGGGAGATTTCTAGATCCATGTGAGGTACAGAGCTGGTTCTAGCTTTGTTAGAAAGAGATTGACAAGTACTATATAATGTCTGATTTTCTTTTTTTACATTATTTATGGGATAACCCCTTTAAATTCAGGAGGGCTGCTGGCTGAGTGAGTAGGAGATAATCAGATCATTATGTACCTAGCTTGCGGCCATGAGCAAGGCTTGGGTGTCCCTCCTAGGCATCGGCCCACTGGGAAATTCCCCTGTAGGGTCTATGGCCAATCCACCTTTGGGTGTAAGTGGCAGTAGGTTGGCCACAGACGGGACCTCTGAGGCCTGACTCATTTAATTAACATGTGCACCAGAAAATTGGTGAATATTACACAAGAAATCTGCCCCTGCTCCAAGCTGGAGTACATTTTTGTTCTGGCACGCAACCAGCAGAAGATTCAACACATTTGTTAAGAGATGTACAGTTGCACCTCTTAATAAATAGGTCCCATCTTCTTCCAGAGGGGTTTTTAATAATACTGAATTGTGAAACACTGGTTGTTAGTAAAATGACCCCCAATAGTGCTGCTTCGTATGATTGGGTAGTGGAATTTGGCTTCCATAGTGGAATATGATGTATGGGGTAATACTCTACCTATTGTATGATTTTATATGTACGGTATCTCCTGTAGTTCAGTTGCTTCTAGGAAGAAATAACGGTAAGGGTTTGAATGAGTGTTGACCAAGGATGACATCTACATGGTGTGAGTTTTCTCTGGAAACTCCGGGTTCCTACCATGCTCCAAAAACATACTGAGAGGTGACAATTTTGTCTAGCGGTAACAATTTGTGGACAGTACAATGGTATATGATGGCAATATATACCATACGTGGAAATAGACACAGTATCGTAGCCCTCCAGAAAAGAAAGTCAAATGAGGCTCCTCTGTAACTTTCTCACACTTCAGACACTTTTTTAATAGCCATCGCAGTCATACAAGTACAAAATTAGATCAATTATCGCCTTTAAGATCTTTTCTACACTGTTCTCGCAGTGCAGTAATACATGTACTTAAAAGATTTGGATGCAGAAAGATCATGAATCACTGGGAAAAATAATCGAAGAGGAAAATAGGCAAATAAAACATTTTAGCATTAATCAAGAAAAAAATGACTTCTGTTATTCCAGCTAGTGGACAGTGATGTATGGGATGCCCAAGGCACCGTGTATTTATGAGTTGCCTTATGTGTTGGCTTCTCTATTATGCATTAGCATCGGTGATATCCTCGGCAGCCAATGGCCTTGCAGCTTCTCAACAGGGAGGACATATTCTATGTTTCGGAAGTAATATGGTGTGAAAGGCTGCCGCTTATGTCTCATGATTATTGTACACTTGTATTTACCTACAGGCAATTTGAAGACACTGCATTCGCTGGTATTTAAATGTCAGGGTGTGTGTGCGTAGCATATATTAATTAAAGTGACATAACCTCCGCAGTTATGAATATAATAAACCTATTACAATGACAGAATAACTAGCGAATCAGTCAGATAGCTAACTGTGTAGAATCAGGCGCTTTACAAGCCTGTATCTAAAATATTAAGAATCTGTAACCCATGGTGATGCCAAAATATCATTAATACCGGATGTCGGTGGCTTGTTAGGACCACAAGTCACAGGATAACCTGACTGACAGGACACATGGATCTAGTACTAGGTCTTGAGCTACAGGGGAACAGGTCTACTGATGGCCTCATGAGCGCCTATTACATATCACTGTTACAAAATATAGCTCGGGGCTGTCTACAAAATGGCCGAATGTCAAAGATCAGTAAATAGCTAGAAAAGCAGCCGTTGTCAAACAGTATTACCCATAATGTCAGACAGTCTGCGGCAAAGTCTTCAGCATTGAAAATAGTATGCGGTGTGCTCATTCTGCATAGTAAAGCTGTGCTGGCTGCAAAATGTACTGTACACTGGAGGAACTAATAGTTTACAGCAATCACAACTAAAACCGACAACTTACCTATTCACACATAAGTGAGTGACTCACAGTATGTGACGTGTTCACACTGCAGATGTGTCGGCAGATATTATCACTAGGTGACTTGCTGAATCACAAGTTACACCCTTGGTTTAAATTTGGATCCCGAGAGGAGTTGTTGGAAATTCCAGCATAAGAGATAGGATGCTTTGTTAATGTATATACAGTTCCTGGTTGTATTTGCAATTGTTATGCTATGTATTTACACCAGCATGACAGGGTTGGCAGGGATAGGGTTAACCACCCCGTTCCTCTACTCTTGGTAGGAGTAAGCTGGTCCTGCTTCCTGAGTTCTAGCTGGGACAGTGATACAGCTTTCCTAGAAGCTACAGCGTTATATAGTCAGCAGAGTGGCCAGCAAGCCACAACTTTATAGACTTTGCTACAGGTGAGGGACTACGGTTTAACCACCCATCACCTAGATTACATCCAGAACAGACCAACTCAAACCCTGCATTACACAGTGGACACCTTTATCTACCAGTGCCAGCTAACAGCTGTTAGTCAGAGGTTTAAAGTAGAGTCTTCAGGAGGATAGCATATCAAAGGTTCCATAAAACTGCCACTTTGCCTGCCAGCATACCTCATCATCTGAGGATAGAATTTGCACTTTGTACTAACTACTGCTGGATGTACTACAAGTCAGAGAGTTTTATTCTTTTACTTCTGTCATGAGTCTTTGAATCAACTTTACACTGCACCCATGCCTAGGGGAAAATGGCCTAGGGAGTACACCGTGACACATCTCATCAAGGCCACTACCACTCCCATCCTCTGCACTGGCTCCTCAGGGGTTCGCTACATACACCTTATCCATAAAGTTGTACTGTACATAAAAGCTCATTTATAGAATAGCCGTTTGAAATTTTATGAGGTAAACCAACAATTGTACCCCCCCTCCCCCCAGTCTGCCACAAAAAAAACTAGTTCTAACTAAATATGTATCAGAACATGGAGCAATTTGTTATAAAAGTCTCTATGCTGGCAGAATCCATAGTATGTAATCATAATTAATCCCTATAATTACCATTATGTTTCACGCCCCAATTTACTGCTCCATATGATCAGTAAGATATTGAAATTGAGACTCCACCTTTGATTTAGGCCTCATGCACATGAAATAAACTGTTTTGAGGTCCATAAATTGCGGATCCACAAAACACAGATACTGACTGTGTGCATTAAATTTTTTCCCGTTCTGCACATTCCACCCTATATTAAAAATGCCTATTCTTTTCCGTAAAATGAACAAGAATAGGACATGTTCTATCCTTTTTGCAGGACGGCGGAATGGACATACAGATGCAGACACAGTTTCTCCTAGTTGTCTGGTTTTATTCTAGGAAGAAATATTGTGTAGCCAGAAACTATCAATAAGGTGACATTGACTGATCTGTTATTAGTAATTTCCATCTAAAGGGGTTATCCCATGATTATTGTAAAAAATGAAAATCATTCAGCATATACTGTAGTACACGGCATTTATTTTTTTCTAGGAAAGTTAGAACCAGCCCTGTACCTTATGTGGATCCAGAAATTCTCCCATTCATTGCTCCAATTGCGCTGCTACGTGGTGTGTCCTGTAACTATCACAGCTTCTAACAGTAGATATGGCTGGTATAAGTAGAAGGATGGAATTGAGGATGTGGGTTCACAAAGTGGACAGAGAAATGAGGTGATAGAAAACAGCAGGTGGCGCTATACAGATACATATTATTGAATAATTCACTGGCTATACTAAATGTTACAAAAGTATTCAGATCCAGGTGTTTGTTTGAGAATCACAGATAAATTTTTGTGGGACAACCCACAAAAAGTACATAATAATGTGATGTGAATGGGATGTGGTGATCACTAGTGTGGAGCGAATCGAAGTTAACGAAGTGGACCTCAATCCGAATTTCATGGTAACAAATAATTTTTTCCTGCAATGGTGGTAAAAAAAGCAAACAAACATATACACCTCACCCATTTTATCGCAGAGAGGCCATTGTGGCCATCTTGATAAAAGAAAAGCGTCAAATCTCTCGCTGACGTGACAAATGGATGAGCATGTACATTTTTTAACCCCTTATTAACCCCTGAAAGGCCTTAGTTTGACTCTCAGATGCTGTGATCGCTGTTGAACGCGGCATCTGAGGGGTTCAATGACGGGGGGGGCAGAGCGATCGCCATTCCCCGTCATTGCGCCTGCTACATACAATGGAATGCGATTCGTAACAAAGTATTTTATAACTAACTACATTTCTTGCCACAGTTCAGCGAAGCAGCCAAATCTAATCTCTAGGGATCATTGTGTTCCTAATCCTCGGTAATCCGGTAATATTACCAGTGAAAGCCATGTCTGCTTACTTATTTTTCCTGTAGTAATTGGAATGAAACCATTAGACCCCTTACAGACGAGCGTGTCCGGATTAGGTCCAGATGCGTTGCGTCTGCGATCAGGGAAAATCGTGCGAGTACGTACGCAATTTCAGTCAGTTTTGACTGCGTTGCGTTGCTCAGTTTTTTCCGTGCGAGTGCAATGCGTTTTGCACATGCGTGAGAAAAAACTGATTGTGGTACCCAGACCCGAACCCGGACTTCTTCACTAAAGTTCGGATTGGGGTTAGGTGTTCTGTAGATTTTATTATTTTCCCTTATAACATGGTTATAAGGGAAAATAATAGCATTTTTAATCCAGAATGCTTACTTAAATGTGGCATGAGGGGTTAAAAAATAAAAAAAGTAACTCACCTCATCCACATGATCGCACAGCCGGCATCATCTTCTTTCTTCTTCTTTCAGGACCTGCCAAAGGACCTTTGATGACGTAATCGCGCTCACCACATGGTGAGAGCAGTGACGTCATCGCAGGTCCTGCTGAATGAAGATAGAAAGGACCTTTGATGACGTAATAGAATCTTCTATCTTTACAGGATGGGGTGAGTTATTTTTTATTTATTTTTTAACCCCTCAATCCACATTTTACTAAGCATTCTGTATTAAGAATGCTATTATTTTCCCTTATAACCATATAAGGGAAAATAATACAGTAAATTGACTTCAATGGGGTTGCTTATGCCTATCATGCATGAAAATCGCACCACATCCGCGCTTGCTTGCGTATACTTGAGATTTTCACGCATCCCCATTCATTTCTATGTAATAATATAGAGCATGCTGCGATTTTCACACAACGCACAAGTGATGATTGAAAATCACCGCTCATGTGCACAGCCCCATAGAAATGAATGGGTCCGGATTCAGTGCGGGTGCAATGCCTTCACCTCACGCATTGCACCTGCACGGTATTCTCACCCGTGTGAAAAGGGCCTTATATGGAATTCAGATGAAAGGCTGTCAATCTAATGCATGGATAGGCTGATCAGAGCAAGAGTTATTTTAGACATACACATAAGCCCTAATAATAGTTACAATAAAATGAATCTGTATTAGTAGTCTGCTTGTTGATGGTTTCCATAAGTTATATTTTCTTTCTCTTTCTCTGGATGTATTTCTGGAGCGTAATAATATTACAGGCTATAGCTACTAGAGAGCGGTTGTTGATCCAGGGAGATATTCTGATTGCCTGATTGGAGTCGGGAAGGAATTTTTTATTCCCCTAAAGTGGGGAAAATTAGCTTCTACCTCACAGGGTTTTTTTTTTTTTTGCCTTCCTCTGGATCAACTTGCAGGATGACAGGCCGAACTGGATGGACAGATGTCTTTTTTCGGCCTTATGTACTATGTTACTATGTTACTAGTGTTGAAATGAAATTTTGTCATGACATAGTTTAGACCTAGAGCATAGAGAGCCAACTTGTCTACAAATGGAGGCATGTTCCATTACAACCTAGCACTTCCACACCACAACTGCTAGTAAGGATTTACGTTGGTCTTGAGGTTCTATTATCTGTTAATATTTGTTAATATTTATATTACAAAGCTCCCTTTTTATTTTCGGCATGACCTCATATGCTATAACATATGTCCACTACTGAGATATCTGAATTCATCACTATGCAAGGTGTATAGAGCCAAAATGATCTGGGATGTCACACCAGAGCGAGGTAGAAAATTTCACAGTTATCTCATCTCTTGATCAATAAGACAGTGTCCCGTGCTGCTAGGAAATCTGTTGCATGAGCTAGTGAATAAAGACAGGAGGAGATTCTAAGCAGCTGGAGATCATACACATAGGCCTTTTATGTTCATATTAAAGTTTTTCCAAGTGAGAATTTTTTTTATTATATTAACCCAGAAAATGCAGGGCTTGCCAAAACTTGAAAACTATCTCAGAAGTGGACCCCAAATAGTTTGCATTATGTATGTCACAGAGGATAAAAAGTTTAACCTGTGACATTCCATTTTTTACTCCCTCTTTTCCCCAAGCCATAACTTTTTATATTTTTCTGTATATGGGCTTGTTTTTTGCAGAAAAGTTGTGCTTACTAATGGCACCATCTTATATTAAAAATAATTCCAAATCAGTTGGAATTGGGAAAAAAACACAATTCTGCCATAATTTTATGGGTTTCGTTTTTAAGGCTATGTGGTAAAACTGACCTGTTTTTAGACAGATTGTTTTACACTTACATTAAGTCCTTTTAGGGGACTTGTACATGCAATTATTAGATCCTTTGTCCTATAGACGGCAATAAATTACCGTTGAAGGCTATGGGAGTCTCATTATGTTCCTATGAAGCCCTGACACAGACAGGGCTTCATAGGAACATCGCTATGGTAAGCTCGGGAGCCTCTAGAAGGCTCAAGGCTAGAACGGCACCACTGATCTTGACGTGGGGGTGCCGTTCAGGCCCCAGGAATGCAGTGCTCCCAGGAAAAGCCTCTCAGATGCAGTGGTGACATGCCCTTGATCATCGTTATAGCTGATCACAAACATTAGCCCCGGGTGTCTGCTGTTTAAAACTGCAGAAATTCGGCAGCTATGGCACCTGATCAGCTTCTGAGAAGGTGCCATGTTTAAAGACCCCCAAGGTAGGAAAAGGGTTAAGATTAGGCTCTATGGTAAACACATTCGGCATATATGCTAGGGAAATCTCTTAATATATACTCCAAACCTATATCCTCAATACAGGGAGTGCAGAATTATTAGGCAAGTTGTATTTTTGAGGATTAATTTTATTATTGAACAACAACCATGTTCTCAATGAACCCAAAAAACTCATTAATATCAAAGCTGAATATTTTTGGAAGTAGTTTTTAGTTTGTTTTTTGTTTTAGCTATTTTAGGGGGATATCTGTGTGTGCAGGTGACTATTACTGTGCATAATTATTAGGCAACTTAACAAAAAACAAATATATACCCATTTCAATTATTTATTTTTACCAGTGAAACCAATATAACATCTCAACATTCACAAATATACATTTCTGACATTCAAAAACAAAACAAAAACAAATCAGTGACCAATATAGCCACCTTTCTTTGCAAGGACACTCAAAAGCCTGCCATTCATGGATTCTGTCAGTGTTTTGATCTGTTCACCATCAACATTGTGTGCAGCAGCAACCACAGCCTCCCAGAGACTGTTCAGAGAGGTGTACTGTTTTCCCTCCTTGTAAATCTCACATTTGATGATGGACCACAGGTTCTCAATGGGGTTCAGATCAGGTGAACAAGGAGGCCATGTCATTAGATTTTCTTCTTTTATACCCTTTCTTGCCAGCCACGCTGTGGAGTACTTGGACGCGTGTGATGGAGCATTTTCCTGCATGAAAATCATGTTTTTCTTGAAGGATGCAGACTTCCTCCTGTACCACTGCTTGAAGAAGGTGTCTTCCAGAAACTGGCAGTAGGACTGGGAGTTGAGCTTGACTCCATCCTCAACCCGAAAAGGCCCCACAAGCTCATCTTTGATGATACCAGCCCAAACCAGTACTCCACCTCCACCTTGCTGGCGTCTGAGTCGGACTGGAGCTCTCTGCCCTTTACCAATCCAGCCACGGGCCCATCCATCTGGCCCATAAAGACTCACTCTCATTTCATCAGTCCATAAAACCTTAGAAAAATCAGTCTTGAGATATTTCTTGGCCCAGTCTTGACGTTTCAGCTTGTGTGTCTTGTTCAGTGGTGGTCGTCTTTCAGCCTTTCTTACCTTGGCCATGTCTCTGAGTATTGCACACCTTGTGCTTTTGGGCACTCCAGTGATGTTGCAGCTCTGAAATATGGCCAAACTGGTGGCAAGTGGCATCTTGGCAGCTGCACGCTTGACTTTTCTCAGTTCATGGGCAGTTATTTTGCGCCTTGGTTTTTCCACACGCTTCTTGCGACCCTGTTGACTATTTTGAATGAAACGCTTGATTGTTCGATGATCACGCTTCAGAAGCTTTGCAATTTTAAGAGTGCTGCATCCCTCTGCAAGATATCTCACTATTTTTGACTTTTCTGAGCCTGTCAAGTCCTTCTTTTGACCCATTTTGCCAAAGGAAAGGAAGTTGCCTAATAATTATGCACACCTAATATAGGGTGTTGATGTCATTAGACCACACCCCTTCTCATTACAGAGATGCACATCACCTAATATGCTTAATTGGTAGTAGGCTTTCGAGCCTGTACAGCTTGGAGTAAGACAACATGCATAAAGAGGATGATGTGGTCAAAATACTCATTTGCCTAATAATTCTGCACTCCCTGTATATGCAACTGAATGCCATATAGATGCATACATCTCCAATTACATAGTTACTGTAATGAACCAATGGGTGTGTAGCCACTGTGCTACTGACTGGAAATACTCTGGAGGGGCGTAACTAAGCAACACCAGGTTTTCACTAGCGCCTCTGGTGGTGAGGATAGTGGCAGCTCGTCCAGCAGACCAGAAGATACCAACAATGTTACCAGCAGAGACAGACAGCGATACAGATGCAGGTACAGGTACTACAGACAGGCAAGGCATAACAAAGGCAGAAGCAGTTACCTGCGCCGCAAGCGATAGAAGCTAAGCGGCCCCAGGCAGAGCTGCACACGGATGGTGGTTCCCCCTCGGGGAAGCCAGTGACCCCCTTCTGGGGGCAGACATAAAAAAAGAACAGAAGCAGACATGAACGGAATAACAGAAGCAGTAAGGACTGCCAGACAGACAATAACAGGACATGGAACAGACGCAGATAAGCTCTGCTAGGCTCTACAGGAATACAGACATGACAACAGACTCAGTTAAGCACTGCTAGGCTAGCAAGGAACAGAACAGGAACAAATAACAAAATACAGGGCAGATACAGATAGAACAGGACATGGCAAAACAAGGAACAGAATACAACAATGTAAACCTAGGCAGAACCCTATAAACGGACAGATGGAAAGACCCCTTGGGTCAGCAGCAAGGAGCAACACCAAGAACGGAACAGGATAACAGACAGACAAAACAACTAAACCAGAACTGATTCCAGGAACAGGACACACAGGGAGAGATAAACTCACCTAAAGAATTATTAGGAACACCATACTAATACAGTGTTGGACCCCCTTTTGCCTTCAGAACTGCCTTAATTCTATGTGGCATTGATTCAACAAGGTGCTGATAGCATTCTTTAGAAATGTTGGCCCATATTGATAGGATAGCATCTTGCAGTTGATGGAGATTTGAGGGATGCGCATCCAGGGCACGAAGCTCCCGTTCCACCACATCCCAAAGATGCTCTATTGGGTTGAGATCTGGTGACTGTGGGGGCCATTTTAGTATAGTGAACTCATTGTCATGTTCAAGAAACCAATTTGAAAAGATTCAAGCTTTGTGACATGGTGCATTATCCTGCTGGAAGTAGCCATCAGAGGATGGATACATGTTCTCATTCTGTTTACGCCAAATTCGGACTCTACCATTTGAATGTCTCAACAGAAATCGAGACTCATCAGAGCAGGCAACATTTTTCCAGTCTTCAACAGTCCAATTTTGGTGAGCTCGTGCAAATTGTAGCCTCTTTTTCCTATTTGTAGTGGAGATGAGTGGTACCCGGTGGGGTCTTCTGCTGTTGTAGCCCATCCGCCTCTAGGTTGTGCGTGTTGTGGCTTCACAAATGCTTTGCTGCATACCTCGGTTGTAACGAGTGGTTATTTCAGTCAACGTTGCTCTTCTATCAGCTTGAATCAGTCGGCCCATTCTCCTCTGACCTCTAGCATCCACAAGGCATTTTCGCCCACAGGACTGCCGCATACTGGATGTTTTTCCCTTTTCACACCATTCTTTGTAAACCCTAGAAATGGTTGTGCGTGAAAATCCCAGTAACTGAGCAGATTGTGAAATACTCAGACTGGCCCGTCTGGCACCAACAACCATGCCACGCTCAAAATTGCTTAAATCACCTTTCTTTCCCATTCTGACATTCAGTTTGGAATTCAGGAGATTGTCTTGACCAGGACCACACCCCTAAATGCATTGAAGCAACTGCCATGTGATTGGTTGACTAGATAATTGCATTAATGAGAAATAGAACAGGTGTTCCTAATAATTCTTTAGGTGAGTGTAGGTGCTTAATGAGTGCACCTGCAAAACCACACCCAGGCACAACAGACAGGGGAGTTAACCCCATCAGCACCAGAGCTCAGAACAGGACACACAAGAACAGAACCGGGCGTTGCCCATGGCAACCGGCATACGTGGGATACAGAAAGAGGTGTTGCCCATGGCAACCAGGAACACTGAACAGAACTACAGACACACGTATGTGTACCCCTAGACACAGTCAAGGGGTACACACGTATAAGGGCAGGTTCACACCAGATACCGCAACCAGCACGCAGCCAAAAGCAACCAGCCTGCACAAAATCACCCGCAGCAAGTATGCAAAAGGCGTGCAGCCAGCCTGCACAGAAACACATGGCACGGTGAACCGCCCCGTGACAGTTACATAGTAAAAGTAGCCATATACATTAGTCTAAAGTTGATCAAAATGGACATACATACATAGTGCTGTGATGTCACAAGTTCACAACAATACTTAGTGGAACAATCACTAATAAGTAGTCAGACCTATTAAAATGTGAAGTTGCACGTATTGCGGCAAAATATTTGCATCATTATTTGCCAATTTGCGCAATCGCGAATATATTGGAGCACTCTATCTGTATATAAAGCTATTGTAATGTTCTGCCGTGCCAACCATTTTTTCCAGTCTCAGGAAACTTCTAGCAGCTTGAAAAATGCTGACATAGTGACCCATGCCTGTATTTCGAGCGCATTACACGAATATTACATTGCCGATTTTTCTCGATCGAGAAGATAATCTCGAATCCACGAATTCTCGAATATATGACGAATATTCTACCAAATATTAGTGAAATATATCGCAAATTTGAATATTGCTCCTGCCGTTCATCACTAGTGGCTATAAGATCTTCTTTGAAATTGTGTTCCCAGAAAGTTCTTTCGACCATCTCCCGGTTTCATTGAAAATGTATGTCCAGTTTGAGCATCTGTAATGTCCAATATGGACTAACGTGTGTATGGCTGGATCTGCTTAATGATTGTTCATCAGATAATTAAGTTCAACCAAAGGATGTGAGCGCATGACAATGAAAAGGAGGGCTATGGCTAAACTTGGATGCTTTCTAAGAAAGCATCTTCCGCCATTACCAAATTCTTAGTATTTTCCATAATGTCATAGCTCAGTGGATTAATTTCCACTTTCACCACATGCAGTGATCCTATGTTCTATCATGTTGTCTCCCAGTAGGGAATAAAAATTTAAGCAGCCATATTTAGCAAAATATTGTTGATTTTTTATTTTTTTTTAAATACCAATAGGCAACAGTTGTTTTATTTTTTTTATTTTTTTTCAAGTGGTGTATAGCAAAATGCTAAGACATTCAAAAGGCAAAAACACCCATCGCCTCAAGCACACTGAGCCACTGTTCATGTATGTATTGAGTAAAGTAAAATGGGGAGATACAAAAATAAGCGTTTATACCGAGAAACTTCAGAATACTAAACTCTTGATAGAAATCATCTCACATAAACAGAGACCAAAGAGACAGCAATAATACATTTAAACTTTTGTCTAGTAAATGACATGACCTTTTCCCATGACAGAAGGGTCTAAAATCTCTTTCTTTTAAACAAATAAAATGTCAATGTAACCTAATGATGATAGCAGCATCGTACAGCAGCGTACTAATCACATTAACCTGTGTTTTTATAGCTCAATATTTTCTGTACAAGAAGTTAACCCCTGCAAGACCAGCTTTCGGACCTCACCAGGTCCTTTGCCAAGTATTGTGAGGTTTAAAAGCTTATGATGATGTAGATCCTTTCACCAAATAAACACCGTTTTAAAAAGACACTTCTTAAAAATATTTTTAGCACATATTAACAACCTATACAGCAATATTCAGTTTATTTTTTACATATATTTTTTTTTTATAAAAGCAAGCGGATGGTTTTCTGAATATATATTTTTTTAAGTCACATTATGCATTCTACTAGCTGTTCTAGCTCTTTAACTTCCTCTTTCTTTGGATTTATATCATGGCAAACAGTCTTGGTATAAGAGAACTTGTTAGCACTAATTGCTGTGTAATCTGCAGGCAGCATGTTATTGAGTAAGGGTGGGTTCACACTAGCGTTACGGATTCCGTTATGGCTTTCCGTCATAACATGGTAATAACGGAAAATAACGGAATGCCCAGACAGAATACAAAATGGAAGCCTTTAAAAGGCATTCCGTTTGCTTTCCGTCCTAATAGAGGTCTATGGGAAAGCATAACGGATACGTCTGGGTCCCGTTATGCAAGACGGAAAACAAAGTCCTGTCGACAGGACTTTGTTTTCCGTCTTGCATAACAGGACCCAGACGGATCCGTTTTGATTCCCATAGACTTCTATTAGGACGGAAAGCAAACAAAATGCCTTTTAAAGGCTTCCGTTTTGCATTCCGTCATAATACAAGTCTATGGGCAGCAAAACGTATCCGTCCTTCCGTCCTATGAATTCCGTTATTTTCCGTTATAACAAGGCACTTACTAATGTATTGTGATTGTCCATATTGCCCCCTTTGCTAGCTGGATTCATTTTCCCATCACATTATACACTGCTCGTTTCCATGGTTATGACCACCCTGCAATCCAGCAGTGGTGGGTTTTAGTGATGAACGAATCGTGCTTCGGATGCTACATCCAAAGTCGATTTATTCAAAGCTTCGGATTAATACTGTACAGAGATCCGTCTCCGTACAGTATTAAAATGTATGGGCTCCGATGAGCCGAATTCAGTTATTTGCAAAGTCACACGAGACTTTGTTGAATAACTTCAGTAGTTGATCTTTAGAGTGAAAAAGCACTTCCAAACTGGAATCGAACTCGGCTTCGGTTCTGAGGTACGAGTCATACTGTTATCCCATTTCTACGTCTACTATTATCACAAAGATTGCCTTTCAGATACCATCTCCCCCTCACAGCAGCAATAAACTGACCATTGATTACCAATCTATATAAGAGGTCTTATCATTTGTGCTGAGAGCTACAGAAGAACAAAATTTTGGTTTCATTTTCAGTGGTACAGTATTGCTGAAATTAAAATGAAAAGCAGCCAAAAAAAAAAAAAGGTTTTCTATGAATGCTGAGTTTGAAAACATAACCCTTTCTGTCAGAAGTGTGCTTTTATTGATATTGAAAAAAAAGTGCTGTGGACTTCACATACACCGCTGAATAGATGTCATATCCTAAGGAGTACTGACAGCACAACAAGACTTTATTCCGAACTTTGCCACAGTGGCCTTTATTCAAATAAATGGGAATCCTAAAATGACAGCTTAAAGGGGTTGTCTCACTTCAGCAAAAGGCATTCATCATGTAGACAAAGTTAACTCAAAGCACTTTCTAACGTATTGTGATTGTCCATATTGACTCCTTTGCTGGCTTGATTCATTTTTCTATCGTTTCCAGGGGGCACGACCACCGCTGCAGCTCAGATAAGAGGTCGCCGATGGGAACTGCTGTGCATGCATGCCTAGGCATACTCCCATGGTCTCAGCCACCAGAGAGGGCGGTGCTTTTTCCTATAGTGTGCAAGCACGACCACCATTGATGGATTACAGGGTGGTTGTAACTATGGAAATGAGCAGTGTATAACGTGATTGAAAAATAAATCAAGCAGCAAAGGAGGCAAAATGGACAATCAAAATATATTAGTAAGTGCCTTGTATTAACTTTCTCTACATAATAAATGGCACTTGATGAAGTGAGACAAACCCTTTAACACCTATCAATAGGACAAAGAGCTGAAACTGTTCCCTCAAAAGACTAGAGGAGTATTGATTGTATGTAGTCATGCACATTGGGCGAGCGATGGCAGGATTAATCAAGTCACACTATATAATAATGAGTTTAAAATTTCACGCTAAATTATTAATAACCACTATAGATCTCTTATTCTTAATTCAGCCTTTCTAGATTAACTTCTGAAAGCTGCAATGAATAAATATCGACATGACTAAGCATACATTGTGTCAGCTTCAGAGAATATGGCACCAGCCTATAAATAAATTATCATACATATACAGTCTTCTAGGAATTATCTTTTCAGAGATGCTCATTCAACCACCCCTATGAGCAACTATATTTAGGAATAAAGTGATTTTCCTCTTGCCGCCATACACATCTGCTTGGGACCATCTCCAACAGACCAGATGTTCTAGAAACCTTTACAATACGGCAAAATTTCCACACACGGTCCCCTGATGGAGCTTTGCTTTATACTCCATGCTCTACAGGATAAAACAAGGAGGTTATTGAAATGACCATCATCCCTATGTATATGAGACTGAACCCTGCTGCCATCTGTCACATCAGCACTTCAGTAATGGAGGCTGATTAAATGTGTAAAAAAGATATCACCTAAATACTTCCATCGTCAAAGGCAAATAATAATATGATCCGGTAACAGCGAGGAGGCATCTTTAGGCATAAACAGCTGTAAAAACAACGATACATATGCAGAACAATTGCTTATCACTAAGCTAACCCACGGGCGTGGAAATATCTCACAAAAAATGGCTGGAAAATGAGGTTAGAAAAATATGTCTTCAGTTTGGAAAAAACACTTTCTATGTCAATATGAAGATTTTGGAAAAATTATGAAAAATTACTTCTATGAAGGCAAATCAGTTGTGAGAGGTATTTTAATGGGAGGGGGGGTTGTTCATAGTTTGAGCACTTAAAGGGGTTATCCAGTTTATAAAACCTTTTTTCTTAAACCCTATCAGGCAATTCTAGGTTAATAGACAACAGGATCCTCTACTCAGGATCTTCATCTCTTGGTCAGAACGGAGAGTGCCTACAAAATGTGACTCTTAGGACTTTTCCTGTCCTGTATTAAGCCTCATGCAGATGTCCATGGAACACGTTCCGTGAGATACTGGACTGGCATCCTGCTCAGTGGCGCACCTACAGGGGGGGTCCAGCGGGTCTGGACCCCCCCTAGAACAACCAACCGAATTTTTTTTTTTTTAATCCTTCAGGGCCGCACCGCCGATCACCACAGGCGGCGCGGCCCTGGATGTAATTGCGGCCGCGGCAGTGGTGGGGGGGCAGTGGGAGTACTAGGAGATGAGCGCTTCCATTGTGGAAGCGCTCATCTCCATATCTAATCCATCTGTATCGCCGTCCTTAGGACAGCGATACAGATGCCTGTGCTGTGCTGCGCTGCGGCAGGGGAGGGAGAGGCGTGTCCCTCCCCTGTTCTTCTGATAGGCCGCAGACACTAATGCCTGCAGCCTATCAGAGGCCGACTCAGGCGAGATGACGTCATCATCACGCGCCTGAGCCGGGCAGCACACAGCAGGGACACAGGCCGGAAGAGCCTGCATCGCATCGCTGCTGATGGAGGTAAGTATCAGTGTATTTTTTATTTTATGGGGGCACTAAAGGGGAGAACAGCACTATGGGGCATCTGGTGGTACTCTTTTTTTTTTTTAAGTGGCACTTCTTACTGGCACATTATGGGGGGGGGGACCATGGGGGAGAGGAGCACTATGGGGGCTCTAAAGGGGCTTTTTTTTACACATTATGGGGAGAACGGCACAAGGGGGCATCTGGTGGCACTATAGGGGCATTATTTGGGGGGCACCATGGGGGAGAGGAGCACTATGGGGGCTCTAAAGGGGCTTTTTTTTTTACACATTATGGGGGGCACTACAGGGGAGAACGGCACTATGGGGCATCTGGTGGCACTATAGGGGCATTATTTGGGGGCACTATGGGGAAGTGGGGGTACTAAAGGGGCCTTTTTTTCTTATTGGCACATGGGGGCATTATGGCATCTGGTGGCACTAAGGGGGCATTTTTCACTGGCACATTATGGGAGGCACTATAGGGGAGGGCGGCACTATGGAGGAGTGGAGCACTATTGGGGCATATGGTGGCACTTTATGGGGCGGCACCATGGGGGAGAGGAGCACTATGGGGGCATCTGGGGGGTCTAAAGGGGCTTTTTTTTTATTGACATATTATGGGGGCACTATAGGGGAGAATGGCACTATGGGGCATCTGGTTGCACTATAGGGGCATTATTTGGGGGCACTAAGGGGAAGTTGGGGCTCTAAAGGGGCCTTTATTCTTATTGGCACATTATGGGGGCATTATGGCATCTGGTGTCACTAAGGGGGCATTTTTTTACTGGCACATTATGGTAGGCACTATAGGGGAGAGCGGCACTATGGGGGAGTGGAGCACTATTGGGGCATATGGTGGCACTTAGAAGGGGCATTTTTTACTGGCATATTATGGGGTACACTATGGGGAAGGGAGAGGAGCACTATGAGGGAATTTACTGGGGCACTATATAGGGGTATTTTATACTGGCATACATTATGGGGACATTAGCTCAACAGCGGGCACTAAGCGGGGGTATTTCATGTACTGTCATATTGTAGGGAGAATTATTAGTACTAGGAGGTATTATGCGGAGCTTTGCTAATACTGGGGGGCTATGAGGAACATGATTACTAGTATGGGCACTATAGGGGCATTATTACTACTAAGTGTGCTCTGGCAGAGAATTATTTCTATTTTGGGGAGCCCTGTTACTTTGGGAGGCACCCTGCCACAGTATCAGCTTAGCACAATAATTTTTGGGGGACATTATCTTTATACTATTAGTGTCTGGGCGCAGTTATTTTTTTAGAGCACTGTGTGCCAATAATTGTTGAGGGGGGCACTATCTGTGTGGTAGTAGTATTTCCAGGGGGACTGTTTCTGCAGTATAGTATTGGGGGCACAGCGGGCACAGTATTGGGGGCACTATCTGTGTGGTAGTAGTATTTCCAGGGGGACTGTTTCTGTAGTATAGTATTGGGGGCACAGCGGGCACAGTATTGGGGGTGGCAGGAAAGGGTGTTCAGAAGATGTGAAGATGATGGAAATGTGGGAAACTAATGTCTGTTTGTTAATCTCTGCAGAGATGGGAGATGGCTGAAAAATCATCATGGCGGTCTGGTCTGAATGGAGAAGATGAGGAAAGAGAACGTCTAGAACAAAGGTGACATCACTGGATGTAAGAGGTATGTGGTGCTATGTAGGAGAGGAGATGTTCCGGCTCCCCCCCTGCCATTTGCAGAAGGAGGATTCAGAGCTGGGTGAGGACGGTCAAGGGGGGCAGCAGGCCACGGGCGGGTGGCAGATGGTGGGGGGAACCACAGGCCTTGAGCAGGATCAGGGGAGGGAGGAGAGCGGAGGAGCTTCCTGGCTGTAGCTTGTTATATAAGCAGGCAGTGCAGCCAGGACAGACCCTCCCCTCTCCGTATGATGTGTAGAGACAGGCCGCAACTATAGAATGTCAGCTGTACAGTGTTTGTTGGGAGTGGCCTATTATATGTAGGAGGGGCTTTTAATAATGGGCGGGGCCAAAAAATTTGCCGCATTGTTATTTTCCTGCAGGCCTTTTAGAATCGCCAAGTAAAAGAATCAGCACAACACACTACACCCTTTCCCTGCATTTTTAAATATAAAGGGGGCTTTGAAAAATTCAATTAGCATAGCGCACTACACATGCCGCATTTTTTTGCCTTTCGGACCCCCCCTAAAGAAAATTCCTGGGTGCTCCCCTGATCCTGCTTAGTGCAGGAGCGCACGGCATCAATGGTTGCTATGACGCCATGCGCTTCATGCCGCCGCCGCAGTACAGTAATACACTCGTATAGATCATACAAGTGTATTACTGTACAGCAGCGGCGGCACGAAGCGCACGGCGTCATAGCAACCAATGACGCCGTGCGCTCCTGCACTAAGCAGGATGCCAGTCCGGTATCTCATGGACCGTGTTCCACGGATGTCTGCATGAGGCTTTACACTTAAAAATACGATTTGAATGGGCATGGTGTAATACTTCACTCCACCATGATGGCACTTAAGGGCACACAGCATAAACTTACTGTATACTAGGCAGTGTGCTAAATTTATCATAGTAGCTAACAAGATATAAAAAAAAATTGGTGCATCTTGTTAGACCAAGATGGTCTGCCTGCTCACTGAAGGATCATATCATCCTATAGAAGTCTATGAAGAGGAGAAGTAGAGTAGGAGGCAGGAAATAAGAAAAAACTAGACAGCACAGAAATGATTCAGGAGACAATACATTTTTTGTCTAACCTCGACTGCGTGGACTGGGAACTTAAAGTGGTCCTGGAAAAATAAAAAAAAAGTGGCCCCATGTTGTAGGAGGTTGAAAATTGACTGAAAGCGAGCCAACAAAAGTAGGCATGGATACCAGAAGTAGGAGGGGCAGCAATACCATAGTGCAGCGTAAGATACCATTCCTGCAGAACCAAATACCCCAATGCAGCACAAAATGCTGCCTCAGTAGAATAAAATATTACAGTGCAGCATATAATACTGCCACCCTTGCTGCAGTATTCAACTGTATCACCATCCTGTGTATGGTGATACAGTGGAATTCAGGAGGGCACCTGCGGCCACTGACCAGGTACATAAGTAACTGATACACCTAGCATTAATTAATGCTGAGAGCATCAGATTGTTATATCCCTGGCAGCCGCAAAGTGGACTTGAGCGTTCCCCTGGACATTGGCCCACTGGGAAATTTCCCTGTAGGGTCTATGGCCAGTCTAACCCTGCCCAACTGCTTTATTAACATTACTGCTCAGTACTTCTCTATAATGTCCTATATGCTGCTTCTGACTGATTGTGAGAGAGTAGAAGAGAAGCTGCTCTCTCTTTCTTTGCTGTCTCTGTCTTTAAACGCTAACAAAAGTAAACCTAGCTTTCAACCTTGAATTTCAGCAGGGTCAAAATTCCCAATTAAGTCTGTAGGTAAAATTATTGTGGGGCATATTTTTTAGGGCTGTCAGTGTCTAACTTGAATATCTTAGGTCCACCAGAGGAAATTATTCTATCCCGTTGTCTGTACGAGCATGAGCATGTCCACATTGTAAACTTTGTGATTATCATCGGTTAGTTGTAAATCTCATAAAAAATACAGTATACCCTACAGGCAAGTATTTTACTCCAAAGTCAGGTTCAAATGTGCTTGTCTTCTACTGGACCTTTGACGCTCTTAATTGAATGAGAGCTTGGGCCCACCGAATGATCCTCTAGTATTATGGAGGATCAGTTCAACTCACCATTTGGCCTCTTTCAGAAGGGCGTCGCGTGTGAGGGCCGGATAGGATGCGGGTGCATCGTGGGAAAATGCACAATTTTTCAGCGCGAGTTCAAAGCGTTTTGCACGCGTGTGAGAAAAATCTGCATGTTTAGTACCCAGACCCGAACCTAGACTTCTTCACAGAAGTTCGGGTTTGGGATCGATGTTGTGTAAATTTTATTATTTTCCCTTATAACATGGTTATAAGGGGAAATAATAGCATTCTTGATACAGAATGCTAAGTAAATTAGGGATGGAGGTGTTAAAAAAAAATAAAGAAAATTAAACTCACCTTATCCACTTGATCACTCAGCCCGACTTCTCTTCTTTTTTCTTCTTTGATAACCTGGGAGGAAAAGGAGCTTTGGATACGTCGCTGCGCTCATCACATGGTCCATCACATGATCCAATGATCGTAATTTACTTAGCATTCTGTATTAAGACTGCTATTATTTTCCATTATAACCATGTTATAAAGGAAAATAATGATCGGGTCCCCATCCCGATCATCTCCTAGCAACCATGTGTGAAAATCGCACCTCATCCGCACTTGCTTGCGGATGCTTGCTATTTTCACGCAGCCCCATTCACTTCTATGGGGCCTGCGTTGCGTGAAAAACTCACAATATAGAGCATGCTGCGATTTTCACGCAACGCACAAGTGATGCGTGAAAATCACCGCTCATGTGCACAGCCCCATAGAAATGAATGGGTCCGGATTCAGTGCGGGTGCAATGCCTTCACCTCACGCATTGCACCCGCGTGGAAAACTCGCCCGTGTGAAAGAGGCCTTAATGTTGTAGTTTTAAAACCCTTTTACACAAGTCGATAATCATTTAAAAAAAAATGTAAAATGGAACGAAACTGATCAATTATCAAGTAGTGTAACAGCATTGAATGATTGAGCATCAAGCAATAATTAGTAGATTTGTCCCTTTTTCGATTGTTCATGTGCCTCGGCACAAGACACATGTAATTGCCAGCTTGCTGGGGGTCTGACCATTCCCACAGTGATGATAATTCATTCAAACAGGGGGTGTAGTGAGTACAAAACAAGGAGCAGAGATTGTCTGTTCTCATGATTGATGGGTCTCCCAGCTGTCGAACCTCAGGCAATCACACATTTATCACCTTTCATGTGGATAGGTCATAAATTTTGTGTTTGTGAATACCCCTTTAAGTTATAACAAGCAATTTCTGTACTAAATAATGTTTAGTGTGAAAAATAAGTTCGGAAAGCACTATGGCACTCAGCCAGAATTTGAAATTACCAAGATATTATAGCGAGAATGTTTTCCTTGGCACTGCATACTGTGAAAAATGTATTAAACTTGAGTTAAAGATGTGGCAGAAACTACTAAAATATATTGTAAAGATATAGTCTAAACCTATCAATATTTGATTAACCTAAATGGCAAAATTAATGTCAGTCTTAACCATCTCTTCAAATGTGCATGTTTTCATACACCATATAGACACATTTTCCACTCCTTGGATAACCCTACTGGGCACTTCCTACTGTGAAGGTGACAGCTCCTGCTGTTTCTCTCTTCAGGGGGATATTTGACTAGGTTCCTTACTCTTATAGGCTATGATTATATTCTATGGTATAAAAGCACAAAAACTAATATAAAAGTGCACATCAAATTTCCCCTGAATAAAGGCCACCCCCTACCAATCATAGTTGTGAAGCTATCCCTCTAGAGCAGTGGTTCTCAACTCCAGTCCTCAGGGCCCACCTACCAATTATGATTTGAGAATATCCCACAAAATTAATACCTGTGGTAAGTCCTGATGCACTGACGCTAATTATATCAACTGCTCAATACTACGGAAATCCTGAAAATATGACCAGCAGGTGGGTCCTGAGGACTGGAGTTGAGAACCACTGCTCTAGAGGAAGATCTGCAGATTGGCTGGCTGCACAGCATTATGAGTGATCTTACTTTCCCGGGCTTGTCTCCTCTACACTTACTTTCACTTTTTAACTTGTGCAGCCACTATTTTAGGAAATTTGATTCGCTACTACGAAGCGTGAGGAAATTCATATGCGTTTAGAAAAGAAGTTTTCCTAAACTTCAGACCGAATTCTGCTTCGGATGCTTCGCTTCACTCAACACTAGATATAACTATTTTCGGAAAACATTGGGACAGATATACTAGGACTGGTATTACAAATGCCAGCAAGTGTAAAGTCCATCAGTGCAGAATGAGCCAAATTTATTAAGAGGCACAGACCTCTCCAGGCATCTGTGCACAGGAAATTTCAGTCTGTCTCTACAAGCTCTGAGCTGGAGTTAAACTATTATTTACACCACTTTCTGACAAAAATTGTATTAAATCTGTTGGGCTCCTGAGGCCACACTCCATCCTGCTAGACCCCCACCCACTTATATACCCACTTCTGAAAAGTGGTGAGAGAATTATAAAGTTGCCAGTATAGCTCATATATGCATAGGCTATAATTTGCAACTTTTTTGAAACATGTGCAGTGAGCCCCTGGTGAGCTGATGCAGAGGATAGGAGTAGTAGTAGCCCTGATGAGTTGATGTGTCACAATGTGCTCCCTCAAGCTGTTTTTTGCTGATGTGCAGTGAAAAGGTGTATAAGGAATCAGGCCAGAAGTAGAAGAATAACAGTCTCTCTTTACTAAGTGCAAAATAGAATTTGTAATACAGTACATGCAGTGTAGTACATAGTGCAATTTTTCTTCCCAGATGGTGAGGTATGGTGGCTGGCAAAGTGGCAAACAATGGTACCTCTGGTATGGTATCGTGCTGATGTCTCTCTCCGGAACTTCTGGCTAACAGCTAAAAGCTGGCACTTGTGACTGTAGGTTTCCACTGAGTAATGCAGGATTTTTTAATTTGGCCTGGCCTGGATGTGGGCTAAGGTGATGAGTGTCTGAGCCTTAGTCCCTCACCTGAAGGAAAGTCTGGATAGCTATAGTTGCTGGTCACTTTACTGACTGTAACGCTGTAGCTTGGCAGAATATCTGTAGTTTTGTCTATAAAGTCTCTCTGAAGTACTGGTCTCACAGATGAGTTGGTCCCTAAGGCCCTTGGAGCAGGAGCAATAGAAAGTGTTTCCTTACTCCTCATAGTCCTAGCTAAGACTCCCCTTTCCAGGCAGGAAATAAGACCAACCTTCTCCTACCAAAAGGGGAGGAATGGGGTGGTTAGCCCCATTCCTGATGCCAACCATACCTCACCTGCTGGTGAACGGTGCAAATATTGCATAACATTACAAACCAAACATATGCAGATACTCCCTGTACTTGTGTAGTGCAAATGTGAGGATATTTGAAACACTATAAATATTGCATTGAAAATTGCATTCCAACCTGTCAGAAATCACTCAATAAAAATGCATATTACGATCAATTTCCTAATTAAAAAATGATTTTGTGCCGATGCATAGATAATAGATTTCACCATAAGAATACTTAAAGAGTAACTGTCATTTTTATTTTATTTGCTAGTTTATTAGAGCCAGGCATGTATACCTGAGTTAGTCTGTCAATAATTGACAAAAGATCTGTAATTACCTTATAATAACAGCTTTCATTAATGTCCTCTGTCCCTTTCCACTGCTCTCTTAAAAGACCATTGCTAGGGCTTGTCTGTCTTCCCTTTAGTGTAAACAGAAGACCGAAGGGCGGTCCTTCACACTGCATGCCTGCATTAGGCTTCAGAGTGAGGAGGTGTGTCTCTCAGTAATCCGATCTGATTGGCTGGCAGGGAGCTGCTGACTACAGCAAGTGTGTATGGGAAGCGAGGGAAATCAGTTTTGGCCTCAGAGAACTGGCAGAGGAGCCATCTTGAGAAGGTCCTCATGTTGTAAATGTTTAAACAGCTGTAACTAAGGGAAAAACTCAAGGAAACAGTGGTATATAAAGAAACTAAAGATTGCTTTATGCATAATGCTGCTGCAGCAGTAACATATGCTAAAAAATATTTTTTACGAAAACATGACAGTTACCCTTTAATAGATGTTACTAAACTACTAGTGTGTATGAGTTGAGCAGATCTCAACATAAAGAACATAAAAGCAACTAAATGACTAGGGTTCTGTTCACACCTGTATTGTGGATTTCTTTTTAATAGAGAACTCATGATTCAATGCTGGACCTATCATTCAACAGATATTAGTGGTGCCCAGTGGACCCCATTGACTTATACAGGGGTCCGTGAGGGCTGTATGTTATGTTAATTGCTTCCTGCAGAAAAAGTAATGTTCTACAGTAATTAGCAACGAAAGTTCCTAATGCAGTCTCTTACACAGATGTGAACTTTAACTTATTAAAGTTGCTAAACTGCAAATGTGAAGAAAGCGTAATGCAGAGCCACTTGCAGTAGGCTTTGTGACAGTTTATGGAGGAATGTAAAGCTCTGTGTGTTATTTTACCATGCTCCCTCCAAATATGAGGGAGATGTTCTTCTTTGCAACATTGCATTCTGTATTGCTTCTAGGGGAGACTAGCTAAGTAAAATACCATCCGCTACAGCAACCATGATACTATGCATAGTACACTTTAGTTACAGAAAGGCCCAATTTACCCCTATGGGGGACCTATAATGGAGTTGAAACACAGCCATGTGTATAAGACTTTAGGTTATTTTCATATCATGGCTTCTGTTTATAACAAAGCCAGGAAAACTAGGCCGGATCTGCTTTCAAATGGATGCTGAGGAACCCTGACAGACCTAATTGACTTTAAAGGACCTTTTCAGACTCCAGATATTGATGACATCTTCAGGGGATCAGTATTAGATTGGTGGAGTCTGACACCCAGCACCCCCACAGACTCAATTGACTTTAAAGGTGTTTTCAGATTCCAGATATTTAGTCTTTTGGTTCTTTTCACATCATGGCTGCTGTGTAAAACAAAGCCAAGAAAACTAGGCCAGGTCTGTTTTCAAATGGATGCTGAGGAACCCTGACAGACCCAATTGACTTTAAAGGTCCTTTTCAGACTCCAGATATTGATGACATCTTCAGGGGATCAGTATCAGATTGGTGGGGGTCTGACACCCAGCACCCCCACCAGTCAGCTGTTTTCTGCAGCCTCCAATGCCTGAACTACCACTTTGAACAGAGCCGGAAGCATAGCTCCGTTCAAAGTGAGGTGACCATGCCGATGTTGCTGAGCTGCAATAACCTAGCAGGGTCACCACGTTTTGAAAGGTGCTGTGCTTATATAGATCTTGGAAAACTCTTCAGTGAAGACTCTGAATGGTGGTGTTGACAGAGCCTTAAAAGTTACTGTTCTGCTACCAACAACTGTGACAGATGAATTTAAATTGAGAACATACAGTCCATTAATTGTCGACCACTGTGTATGTTAGGCTAGTTTCACACTAGCGGCAGGGGACTCCGGCAGGCTGTTCCGGCGGGTGAACAGCCTGTCGGATCTGTCCTGCCGCTAGTTCACGTGTGCCCCAGGACTATTGAACCAGGATAACATTAATACGCTTTTCTTCTCCTTTATCAGGGAAGCATCTACTAGAGGCGTGCTTTATCCTTGGCAATTCTTTAAGTAGCAATATCCATGCCAACTTCTTCACAGCGTGTAAATGCCTAGAAATATGATTACACTGACCCATAATTACAGAGCAAACTCACAGTTTCATTTTCCCTCAACCTGTTTAAGAAATATTTCATTAAATACAAAAGAATTTCTTTTATCCTGTGTCTACAGGATGCTGAGAAATATCATTACTTTCTAAAGCAAACAAATGTAGCTTGAGATAATGATGTTTGTGCTAAATCCCAACTACATGAAAATGCAGGCTTTGTGCTGTTTGACATCATACTTTTCTATCTTGTAATGAATATTTTTTTGTGATTCAGGAAAGCAAATAAAACATCCATAGGCGCATATTGAGTCACTGGCATAAACTCTTGCCCCTGACTCATGGAGCTCCATCCATTTTCGCCAGCACTTTACATGTAATTAGCAAAAAACAATAAGGTTTCTAGGAAATGTTTTCATAGTGTTGTCATTGGCCTGTGCTGTATGTTATTCCATATCATTGAGCCAACAACACCAGGATCTTAGCCTGATTTGCTTTGAAGCCCATTAGACGACTGCTGCTAGCAATTTACTTAAGAGTGACCATACACACTGAATAGCTGTTGGCCGAACAATCGGCTGACAGGTGTTGCTCCTGACTCCGTGCCAGCTCCCCCATACACATACATGTTCGGCTTGGCTGAATGTTTATGTGTATTCAATGAGGATATGGGAGAAAGCCCCTGCCAGACACTTTTGGTAGTGGCTTATCTCCCAGGAGAACAAAAGAATTGGGCGAAAATATTCATTTTGACCGATCCTTCCCTTCCCCAACGTCATTTGTCGGCGGAGAGTCAGGATTTCTCTAGACACATTAAACTGCTGGCCAAACTTCAACTCTCGGTGGTTATGGCTGACAATAGACTAATATGTATGGGTGCCTTAATACAGTATAGTTGTAACGGACAGTGGGTGTGGACCCACTGTGCCAACTAACCAGTTTGACTTTGGGTTTAGCCTAAGGCCGTTCTCCTGGCTGTTCCCTGGAATTCACCCTTTAAGCCCTATATAGGGATCTGCACTTTGCGGCAGGGCACCAACCAGGCTCTACCTCCTGGAGTATAGTTGACAGCTGACCCATGGGGATCAGAGACACCGATGGAAAGCAACAAGGACTGAGGCAACAGGCATAGTCTGAACACAGTCCAAGATCAGGGAAGGCTAAGTATGTATGTATTCCAGATAGCCGTTCCAAGGTCGGGGCAGGCTGAGTATGTGCTTAGTCCAGGAAGCTGTTCCAAGGTCGGGGCAGGTGGCAAGGAGCAGAATTAGTGGACAGGCAAGGTATGGTACATGTGTAGTTAAACAAGAGATCACACTTTTACTGGTTACTAGACACTAGAAAACCTTAAGGCTCAGACAAGGAGGTGGTTCCACAGCCCAGCTAAATAGGGAGACTGATCAGCAACTTAGCCAGCACCTGGAAAGGGGCAGGAGGAAAGGATTAACTTTCACAGTCCTGAAAGGAAGTTCCCTGAGCACTAGTCCCAACACACACAGGAAGACAGAAGCAATGCCCCCACCTACCCAGGACAGCAGGACAGCAGCGGGCATGGAGCACCGGTGTGACAATAGTGATGAAAGCATGAATAAAGACTGAAGGTGGACATCTCAGTGGCATGGTGGATGAAAATTAGAATGGGAATGTGGTGCATTGTCATAAAGCATAATCAGGGTCGGACTGAAACTCTTACAATAATGGACCCTCATTTTTAAAAAAAAAAGGACCCTTAAGGTCCAATATACACAGAGAGTGGGCCCCCAGAATCATTCCCTCTGTTAGACCCAAAGTACTTCAGTCTGAAGCTCAGCATAATGCTCGTAAATGACCGAGATATATAGATGTAGTTGATATAAACAAGTTTGACATCTCGTCTCATGATATTATGACACAAAAACCATTGAAAATGTCAGTTAATATTTTCTTGCAATTGTTTGCTTAACATGCATTGGGAATGTATAGAGCCAGCTATGGATGAAAGAGGGGGTGCTGTTTTTGGGGAGAACTTACACTGTGTTGGTAGGGGCTTTCTATAGTGATCCTTTTAGGGTAAGACCTATAACAGCACATTGGATTCCTTCATTTGCATCCAACCCTTATCTGCTTCATGGACATACATATGGTGGCTTGCAATGTTTGGTTTGATGCTGCATGGCAAAGGAGTGTATGAGTGAATATCTCCATTTTCTCCATAGTACAATGTCCTACCATGACCGACCTTTTCTCTACAAACATACTTGATGACAAATGTTGCTAGCTACATGTTGCACTGTGTGTCCTTGTGCTATTGTAGCACATTTAGGCTGATAATGACCCATAGGAAGCTTTGTTTGAGATCAAACTGTGTGATATTTGGTTCTGTTATAATACACAACCTGGCATCACTCATATTAGTAATTGCTGAGGTTATCCTCTCTTTGTTTAAACATAAAGTGGTTTTAATAAAGGATTTTTGTAATTTGTTAAGAAAATTTGTTTTAAGATAAGTTTGTTTCCATTTTTTTTTGTGAAAAAAATATATTTCCAAGAGGAAGGGACAGCAAAATTTAGACTTGTAATTTTATAGAAATGAAAGTATTTACTTAAAACAAACATGTCAGAAGAGTTGGAAATTGCCATGATATCATTATTATTTGTAGTAGAATGGAAAGGATCCTCCGAGAATGGGAACTCCTCTTGATATTGGCAGGCTGCGTACAAGGGTTTTAAAAAAAGGACTCATCTGTCACTGTCACTTCAGTATCAATACCAAGCTCCCTTCTCTCCCGCTTTGGGTCCCTGCTGGACTGGAATTGTTATGCACTGTCTACACCAGGGGTGCACAGCATTTTTTGGTCTGGTGGCCGCATTGTCACATCGCTCTATTTCAAGGGGCCACAAATAAAAAAAATGTTGATCCTCGCTCACCTGCCTATTACACAATGATTAAACAATATCGGTCACAAAATACACATAGATTTACGTTCACATATAGTGATCCTATGTGAAAGGAGTACCAGAAAATAACGTACCCACTCTGTGTACATCAACCAAAGATAAACTGAGACTAAACGGGTTTTTGTAGCAAAATATAAATATACTTTATTGAATAATTGTCATAAAATATTAGATAAAAAAGTGGACCACACCTGAGGGGATATAACACAATAGACCAGTAGGTGGAGAACAATAAAAAACAACCACAATTGGCTGGAATACACACTAGGTACACTGATGTATACAGAAAATCACACAAATATCCAAGTCGTATCAAAGTGCAAGTGCATATCTCTGTAAGCATGAAGGAAATAACCATCAATACCCTAGAATTGGGCTGTAAGCAGAGATGTATACATACATATAAGTTAGTCACTTAAATGGCCGTGTCCACTGTTAGTGAACACAAATTCTATAAGAAAGGGATCGCAACAAGTAAATGCAACAAGTAATCCCTCTAACACATATAGCAAATGGCCAAGTGTAATAAAAACATATAGCATATGTAGGCACCAACCACTTATACAAAAGCCTCACACCATGGAGTAACATACCCATAAACCAGTAGTGTTCACCTCAGGAGAGCCACGTACCCCGATGCGCGTTTCGGCTAAAATGCCTTAATGACTAGACACTTTTTTGTGATTTAGCGCGCGTGGTGGTTCAAACGGTTGTAACAATTTTTATTTGGGGGAAACTGTACAAAATATTTTTTTAAAGTTTTTTTTTTTTCTAACTATAGCTCCTTATTCTTTAAATATGCAAACTGACACCAAAATAAATCATTATAATTCCCTATTATATGAAGTTAATATTATATTAATATATTATATAGTTTCACTGGAATGGGGCGGTAATGGGGATGGTTATGGTTGGTGTGGATGTTTTTTCTTTTATGTATTTTTTTTCTTTTTATTTTTTTTAACTTAATTTTTAATATATTTCTGCTACATAATATGTCCCCCAAGAGGTCATAAAAAGACCTTGAGGGGCACTGTCACTTTTTAAAATTTTGCACTATTTCCTTTTTAATTTTTTCCTTTTATTTGTATTTTATTAATATTTTATTGTATTATTTTTTTTTATAATTGGTTTATTACTTATTAAATTTAATATATTTTTGCCACATAATATGTCCCACAAGAGGTCATAAAAAGACTGTTGGAGGGCAATGAACATTTTTCCTTTTTTTTATTAGTATTTTATAATTTTCTTCTTTTTTTAATTTCCTTTTTCTTTTCTTTTTTAATTTTTTTTATAATTTTCTATTTTTTGTGCCATATAATATTTTATTTCTCTTTTCTTTTATTTATATTTTAATATATATATATATATATATATATATATATATTATTTTTTTTATTTTTTATATATATATATTTTTACCACATAATTTGTCCCCATGAGGTCACTGAAAGACCTTTGGGAGACAATAAGTGATTTTTTTTGTACTATTTCCACTTTAACTGGAGCATCCTATGTAGCCCCGGTTACAGGGATACCAGTTTGCTGGGGGGCTTTTTACCAGGGCTGAGGTGATCAGGGTCTACTGACCCTGCAGCTCTGTGTTCCTCTGCCCCCGAGACACCCAGCGATCACGTGATCGCCGGGACCACACTGCAGAGCTCTCATAGAGGAGAAGGCAGAAGCGCTGATAAAGTGCTTCTGTCTTCTCCTTGGAATCCCCGCTCTCACTAATAGGTGGGGACCCTTTCCGCTCCTGCTACAGTGCAGGAGCAAAACCTGTGATCCATCTGCTGTGCGGCGCTCCACAGGATCAGCTGTGTTTCTGCCCAGCAGGGGGCCGCAAACCATGGCTCTGGGGACCCCATGCGGCCCCCAGGCCACAGGTTGTGCACCCCTTGCTAATTATTGGCCTCAGCGATGGCATCGGTCACGTGTCTCCACGCATCACTGCTGAGACCATTGATTGTCCAGCGGTAGTGACGTGCATTCAGACAGGGGGTCACACATCTGGTCCAGTGGGGATTGTAAGCGGAGAAGGGAGCTCTACAGTGGAACTACAGGTCAGTGACATTTTTTTTTTTATCCCTGCACCTTGCCTGGAAATATCAAAAGGGGTTTTCAGTCTTGGAGATGTTATGGTAGTGGTCCTCTTATTATTAGTAATAATACTTGTAGTAATAGTTAATGTTCATCTTCTTATTATAATTATAAATATTATTATTAATAGTAGCATAAGGATATTATTGCTATTATTATTATTATTATTATTATTATTATTAATATTAATATCATATTAATCCTATTCAATGTAGTAGTAGTAGTAAAGGTATTAAAGGGGTTGTCCCACAAAAATATTCTAGAGTTTTCAAACCAGATCTGAATACTTTTGTAATTCCATGTAATTAAAAATTTAGCATAGCCACTGAGTTATTCAATAAAATGTATCTATATAGCGCCACCTGCTGTTTGTTTTTTCTTATTTCTTTGACCTGCTCAGTTTTATTGTTCGACTGCCTCCTGAGCTGTGATAGGGAGAGCTGAGACACGCCCCCTGAGCTGTAGCAGATATAATTGTAGTACTATTATTAGAAGAAGTAGTAGTACTTCAAGTATTTCATATTATTATTACTACTACTACTAGTAGTAGTAGTAGTAGTAGTAGTAGTATTATTAGTAATCTTATTAAAATAGCAGTAGTAGAAGTAGAAGAAATAGTGGCAGGTATTGTTACAGTACTATTATTAATAGTAATAAAGGTATTTCACATTATTATTATTATTAATCTTATTATTATTAGTATTATTTGTAGTAGTAGTAGTAGTAGTAGTTGTAATAGTAGTAGTAGTGATAGTGATAGTAGTAGAAGAAGTAATGATAGAAGTATTATAATACAATAATTATACTATTAATATGAGGTATTTCACATTGTTATTATTATTACCAATCCTATTAATAGTAGTACAAGTAGAAGAAGCAGCGATAGAGGTATTATAGCATTATCATTGTTATTATTATTATTATTATTATTATTATTAATAATAATAATAATAGTAGTAGTAGAACTAGTGATAGAAGTATTTAATAATACTATCATTATGCTATTAACAGAGGTATTTCACATTATTATTATTATTATTATTATTACTAATCTCAGTAGAAGTAGCAGAGGTGTTATTATAGCATTATTATTATTATTATTATTATTATTATTTATTATTATTATTATTATTATGTCTCATTATGGAATTTCCCTGCTTTCAGCCATTAAAAAAAAAAAACCAGTGCAGCAACAATATAAATATTACAATTAATGTAGCTTTGCTCAAGTAAGTTGCTCCCAGACATGCTGGAAAGACCACTTTATGTCTAAAACCATTATGTCTAAAATCTAAGAATTATTCACACAAGCTGCTGCCTCTCTGCGATGCCACATTAATTTGGCTCCAGTTATCTTTGGGTTCCACAAGCTTTCGATACCTTTTAACAGACCAGCATGAGTAGAGATTTCTCATCGGCCCTTTGATGACACAGCTGCCAAGCGGTGTAAAGACTCTAGCATTTATTTGATGGATGCTATTTTGGTCCAATATTTCCAAGCTACTCAATAATTGTCACTGTTTCAGATGGCTGTGTGCTGGAAAATGGCTCTCTATATTACCCAAAGGCAAAAATAACAAAGATTGTGGTACAAAAAAAATTCAAACTCGGTTAGGCTTCAATATACTGCCTTTTTTTAGGGTACTTTCCCACTAGCGTTCTGGATTCCGTCGCGGGAGCTGGCAATCTGTAAGCAAACGGATACCATTTGTATGCGGATCCGTCTCACAAATGTATTGCAATACCGGATCCGTCTCTCCGGTTTTCATCCGCAAAAACGGATTCAGTATTTATCTTTTTCACATTTTTAAAGATCTGCGCATACGCAGACCGCAAAACCAGATCCGTTTTTCCAGAACACTTAGGGCCGGATCCGGCATTAATGCATTTGAAATAATGCCAGATCCGGCATTCTCTCAAGTGTTATGGAATTTTGGACGGAGAAAATACCGCAGCATGCTGCGATATTTTCTCAGTTCAAAAACCGTACAGTGACTGAACTGAAGACATCCTGATGCATCCTGAACGGATTGCTCTCCATTCAAAATGCATTAGGATACAACTGATCAGTTCTTTTCCGGTATTGATCCCCTAGGACGGAACTCAATACCGGAAAAAAAAAAAGCTAGTGTGAAAGTACCCTTACTTTTTTTTCTCTTTGGCCTTGTCACCCAATAATAAAGCCGAATATGATGACTAATACTCTGAAGCAATTAAGAACAGGTTGCATAATGGCGAAGCAGAGGAAGAGAACATATGGCCACAGGCAGTAACAGCACAATAATATTAGACAAGTAACTTTTCTGAAGAATAAATGACATTTGGAAAATTAAAGTCATATGGAACAGACTCTGAGATTGCTAGCAGTGGGGGGAAAAAATGTTCCCTTTTTTTCAGGAGAAAATCCAAATGTTGACATGTGATTGATAGTTGTATAGCCTTAAGTTAGAATTTTACATTGGTGCCTAAATTCTCTTTCTTGTTGAACCTCTTCAGAAACAGACATGTAAAATTGGTCAAACGGAACAGTGTGTGAATGTTGCAGGAAAATACCTTAATACCATCCATCATTTCTGGTACCCCTGAAGATATTAGTGTGGAAGGTGTTTGAGAAGTATTTCTTCTTACACCTTTTTATATATGCCAAAGGTATATCTTCAAGCTTCCCCATAATGCTAGTGTCTTCTAATGTTGCAGAGTGACCTTGGGACCCCCGTCAAGACCTCATTCACACGACCATATTTTCGGCCAATCCATTAATTTCTATGGGGCTTCAAAAAAGCACTGTATGCTGTCTCATCCCTCAAAAAATATAGAATATGTCCATTTTGTAGAAAAGAATGGGCATTTTTACAATGGGGCACGCAAAAAGTGTGAAATGCACAACAACGTTATCTGTATTTTGCAGATCCGTGGTTTGCGGATCACAAAATACATACTGTGGTGTACATGAGGCCTAAATGTGACTGCTTCCTTTGCCCCCCCGATAGCCCTGAATCCCATCCAGTAGACATTGCTTCTTGGAAAATATGTAAATTGAATATCTTCTGAAAAAAGTGTAGACACTCTCCCATACAAATATCAACATCTGTGTAACAAAATAGTTTGATTATTTGCAAAGTTTTTTTTCTATCTTTTGCATATCTTCTCACTTGTAGGTACTGTATGTTTAGGTCCTATTTAGGCAACCACATGTAGCATTTTGTCTTTCTCTGTATAGACCTAAACCTAAAGGTAACCTATTTCAATGAAATCTAAATTTCCTACATACATTGTTGAAGACTTGCAGGAGTAGCTGGGTTCTCAAATATGTATAGTCCTGAGACGGCCAAGAAGTGCCTCAGTGCTAATAGTTTATAGAAGAAAAAGGAGAGAAAAAGAAAGGAGTGGAACATGTATTTATGCACAGGAAACCCACCTCCCCTTCCACCCCAACTACCACTCAGCCCTAATGCTAAAGACATATTTAGATGAACATTACATTCACTGCTACCAAACATAGAGATACCTATTACATCCAGTGATGTCTCCCCTAATATATATGTTCTTTCTCCTCATCTTCGCTATTGGAAGCAGACCGCCATGATGACATCTTTCAGCCACATCTCTTCTGCAGAGTTTGCCACACAGGCATCTAAATTCCCATTATCCTACCCCTCCTGGAGCCCTAACAGTGTTAATCTGCTGCTATCCCCAATCCTGTACCCTCTGTGCTCCCCAATGTCTACAAACACAATGCTGCACAAATAATAGTGCTATAAACATAGCCCCCCCAGAGTAATATTACTCCCAAAAGTCCCACCAATAGTAATAATGTTCTCCCAGTGTGCCTTATAGTACTAGTGCCCCCTACATTGCCCTCAGTAATGACAATGCTTGACAAAAGAGGGCACATTAGTAGTAGTGCCCTCAATATTTTCCCCACTAATAATAGTGTCCCTCCACAGAAGTAATAATGTAGCATTACTGCTACACTAATAAAAATGCTGTCTTCTCTAGTAATAATGCTAGCCAGTAGTAATAAAGCTCCTGTATGAGGCATTCCTATAGAGTCCCAATACTAATGAGGCCCCTCTATAGTGGCCACAGTAGTAATTAGTGATAATGCCCCCTATAGCGCACCCAGCATTGGACTACACAATCAAATGTTTGGGCTAGGGCCTCCCAGGAATATTGCTGAGTGTTTTGGGTGATTATGGGCCCCCCAAGGAGCCTCAGGCCCCTGGCAGCCACCAAAAACACCCATTGATGAGTGCTGTCCACTACAAGGTTGATGGAGCTGTGTAGTTCCTGTGCTGACATCTGACCAGCGATGACGGAGTTATATCCAACGGGGTCAGGTAGGGATGGCCTATCCTGAAAACAGGTCATCACTTAGTAAAGGCCAGACAAACCCTTTAACTTCAATAGGGAGGCAGAAATCTACAATCATCTCAGTAGATTTGACCCTTGTGTACACTTCATCAGCGAAACTACTTAGTTCCCTCATAACAACTGTCACTTTCATGATTCCTGGGTGTAAATGCAATCACTCAGTGAAGTTCTGCATTACAAATCAGGGATCGTTTTTCAGCAATCCATGGAACCATCCGCAAACAAGAGAAATGCATTTCCCATGACGAGCTGCTTTTATGCATTACTATGTATTTTTCTCCCTATGTGTCTGTGTCTTTGTTTCGTGGCTATAACTAAGCATAATGGCATGTTGTGTATCCAGAAATAGTCTTGTCACATAGAAAAGAACAGCACTTTATTTAGCTCCAACTAGAATCAGTGTTAACCTCTTTTATATCGGTATAAAAGGCAGTCGTGAATAGTTCTACCAATTTTTTTTCAGATCCTTCCTTTTGCTTCCCAAACGAGAAAACTTTGGTACCTCGAAATCATATGTAAAATAGAGCCCTAGCACCTGATATGCTGATCTATTGTAGCACAATTCCAGTCATTCTATGCATACAAAGAAACCAGTTATATATAAGCAATCTTTTCTGAAGCAGCTTCATTGTGCTGTAGGAAATTTCATCTGCATCCTAATGAAACAGCATTCTAATCTCCTGTACAAGAAGTGACATAATGGACCGCTTGTGATCAGTGCGTTTTAGACAAAAGAAATGCATTTTTAAATATATTCAACAGGGTTGTCTCATCGAGTATTATAAATGCTGGATCCTAGCCGGTACCCCCTCTGTTAGCCCAGATGGATAGCTGCTCCTTAAAACTGGCCATACACTTTAGATCTATGCCAGCCAAAGTTACCGATTTTAGGCTCGGACAATCATCTAAAGTGTATTGGACCTCCTGATTCTCCCCTGATGGCTGATGTTAGAGAAGTTAAGGATAATGCATGCTGGATTTCAACCATCCTATCCCTTAGGCTATAAGCCACTCTCAAATGATAATGGCAGCTGATTTCTTCCCTCTCATCATTAACTATATATTGGAGATGAGTAAATTTACCAAAATGTGTTTTGAGTCCGATGCAGTCAAATCAAGCATGGAATTTTTTTTTGGTCTGCATTAATTCAACCTAAAGCACCCAAATTGCCCATAAAAGTCATAATACTGTATTTATAACACCCTGAGGTCTCCAAGGACTGTATTCAACTCCTTCCGAGCTCTTGAATGCCAAGTTACCATTAGTAATGTCAAAGTGACAGTGACAAATGTGGCGTGTGGTAACAAACTCGCTGCTTAAAAACGCACCGCACTGTCTGATTATTTTTAAACAGTCCAAAAATGATCCCTTTTTGGTAAAAGATACATTCTTCTCTGCAGTGGTGCACCTATCCTTTCTGCTGCCTGAGGCGAAAATTTAAACGGTGCCTCCCAGTATGCCAATTTCCTAACCTAACCCCTTTGCCACGATGGAAGCGCTCATTCCCCATGGCTCTTCCGCTGCCCCCCTCTCGCCCCTACCTGGTGCTGCCTGAGGCGATTGCCTCACCTGGCCTCATTGGTGGTGCACCCCTGTTGCTCTGCCTTCCGACCTATAAAAGGGCAGCCACCACTTTCTGTAATTTGTACGAGACAAATCACAAAAAATTTGGATATGATTTTTGGAAAATTTATAATGAATTTGAATGGTTTAGAAACTATTCGGTCATCATCTCTACTACATATACATGGCTCAACCAAGCAAAATGTTAAAGATAGCTTTCGACAGTTCTCAGTATATGCTCAGCTAAATAGGGAACTAAACCCTGAAAAAACATAAATACCGCACATACATTCAATCCATACACACACACAGCTTTGTCTAGAAGGTGCCCCCAAAACTGCTGTCATAGGAGAGATCTTGCAAAGAACTTGCATTCTGCAGACTGCATATTAGATTAATATGGCAGTAACTCAACTTTCCCATGAAACTAAAAGGTAAATCTACCTAGCCATGGCACAGATTTAGTATTCTGCGGTCTATTATAGTTCCACATGATTGTAATCCAGTTTTCCCAGGACTGTGAAAGGCAAATCTGCCTTGCTATGGCCCTATTTAGGAGTGAGGAGGGGGATTTTTCTTGGTAGATTTTGTATTCTGCAGACTCTAGTACGGATCCATATGGTAGTAAACAAATCTATTTTGAACTAACTAGGAGATTCCTTGCAACAAAATGGCCACTCTCGCTGTATAGAAAAAAATTATCCAGGCTAACCCCAGCCCTCTCCTTTATGTCCTGTCTCACATACACTAGCATGAGGGGAAGGGGGGGTGACACGGCTGCAGTCTGAGAAAACCATGCATTGCTTTTCTATTGTATTTTTAATGGCCTGCAATTGCGATCTCTAATGAAACAAGAGCCAATAACAAAGACACATAAGGATATTATGTTTTGTATGTTCTTTTTATGTGTTTGAATTCTGGCTTTAGTTCCCCTTTAAGAGCAGCTTCAGCTGTAGTGGACATTTATAAATGCACAGCTATTCATCTGAATGGGCGGCATATAATCAGTGTCTGACTGAAGTCCCTTGGGCCCACCAGAGGAAATGATTTTGAGGGCCCACCCTCTGTGTATATAGGACCTTAAGGGCTCTGTTTTACTAGGGGTCCATTATTGTCAGAGCTTGGATCCGCTGGAGGATCCTCTGGTGCTGTGGTGGGCCAGTCCAACACTGCATGTAATAGGAAAGTTCTCTGACAGCTGCTACAGCAAAAGGTCTGGTTGGTTGTGGCCTACCACCGGCAAGATCAGATGATTGCAGGGTCCAACTTTGCTAACCCTCATGAGTACTGAGAATGCAGATCTGCGGCCCCTACAAGTATTTCCCTGCATATCTTCGTCTGGCCACACACAGCAGCATGGCGGAAAAGCAGAGTTTCAGCACTGTAGTTACTTCATTATCTGGATTCCAGCGATAGACTATCCGTTTTTTCAGATGGGAATACTGTTTTAATAATCCAAAATAGAGATAGCTGCTGAATATAATTTAAAAATAAGAAGGTAACTGCATATTACGTAGACAATCTATTCATCGCCATAAATGAACTGCAAACTTAATGAGCATGAATATGTAACTGCGCTGGATGGAGGTCAGAAAGAAACCAGCAAACACCACCGGCTCATTATTACCAGGTCAGATCAATAGGCCAGGGCTATTTATAGAGGTAGGCTAAGTGTGACTTAATTAGTAGCAAATCGAGCTGAGACTCCTCTGCTTCTCTCAGACAGTCTCCGAGATTTAACAAAATTCCTAATGCCGTGGTGAAGAGGGCCCATGTAAGATGAGGTAAAGATAAGAATTTCATGTAATGTTATGTTGCAAAGAAGGAGATTTATTTCCATTTTCCTCTTGGAGTTCTCCTTATGTCACCTTAAATACACTGGGGCAGATTTACTAATACATGAAGTCAATGGGTCTGCACACGGCCAGTGCCCATGTTTTCACAATCCGAGGTTTGTGGTCACACGTTTGTTGACTGCGCCCTTAGAATGTCTACACTAGTTTTCACTATCAATTTGTCGGCTTATGTGTCACATTTTTGGAGCCTATTTTGACGTACAGTGTTGCATCCAAGACAACCGGCCTTTCCCCACGATACTACACCTCTCCTTTCCGCCAAGCCACATCCCCTTGTTAGATGAGTTGCCAAAAGTGCGTAAAACAGTTAAAGGACCACTCTAGTTAAAAATGAAAAATCAGCTATCACATGTTATTTATATGTGTTGTGGAATTTTTCATTTTTACATGGAGTGACCAAAGTTTTTTGTCAACTGGCACATTTGAACAATTAAATCACCCCCACACTCTTTCTGTAGGACAGCGCACCGTCATTTGGCAGGTGCTTCTTTTGATAACTCGCCTCAATACATAAAGGGATCAGAACTAACTTTGCTAGGTGGCTGCAACAATGTCAACGAGGGCAGTCACATTTAATGTTCCTTTGTGTAAAATGAATTATGTGAGCATTCTGTGGAGACCAGCCAAGAGGATACGCAATATACCGAAGACTGTCGAAAGAGTATTACATTGCCATGAAATTACATGGAGTAGAGTGTAAGGCCTATTGCACACGACCGTATGGCTTTTTCAGTGTTTTGCGATCCGTTTTTCACGGATCCGTTGTTCAGTTTTTTGTTTCCGTTGTGTTTCCGTTTCTGTTCCGTTTTTCCGTTCCGTTTTTCCGTATGGCATATACAGTATACAGTAATTACATAGATAAAATTGGGCTGGGCATAACATTTTCAATAGATGGTTCAGCAAAAAACGGAACGGAAACGGAAGACATACGGATGCATTTCCGTATGTGTTCCGTTTTTTTGCGGACCCATTGACTTGAATGGAGCCACGGACTGTGATTTGCGGGCAATAATAGGACATGTTCTATGTTAAAACGGAACGGAAAAACGGAAATACGGAAACGGAATGCATACGGAGTACATTCCGTTTTTTTTTGCGGAACCATTGAAATGAATGGTTCCGTATACGGACCGTATACGGAACGCAAAAAAACGGCCAGTAAACGGGAAAAAAAAACGTCCGTGTGCAGGAGGCCTAAGTGATCTAAGCTGAGTCAATAGATGCTGATCTTGCGTTAAACACCAAAAAAAAAAACTATAGTAACTGCTGGGAGCCCACAGAAAGGACAAACAGGAGGCCAGGTGTAACAGGTCTTAGGGTGTTCTTTTCTTCTGCTGATGGTTGCATTAACCCATTTGCAGCTTGAGTTAGATATATTCTGTAACAAGCAGTCTCTTATTTTCTATGTGATAAATGATAATGGTCAATGATAGAAATTAGACAAACCAAATATCATAGTTAACAATCCCTTCTTGCCATAGGGTAGAAGTTCAGCAAAAGTTAAATGCTGAAGCTCTGACCCAGTGTGCTGATACATCTCTAATCCATGTTGCTAAGGTGCCTGAAATCAGTGGCACTGCACTGTCATAGCAGGTCATGGAAATATCTGACCAGGTTATTAAAATATCTGTGTCATAATGGTTGGGTATATTAAAGGGCTATTTCAAATTAGTTTTTTATTTCATGCCCTCCCTTCCTTGTTGACACATTAAAATTTGCCTACCGGGGCAGAACTGCTTCCCCCGGTCAACCCCCAATGAAAGTGTCAGTCATGACTGATGACACATTCACAACCCTGCAGTCTATAACCACAGCGCACGCGTATGAATGAGCCTCTCGCTAGCCCTGTCAAAGCATAAAATACTATCCTGCCCCCTAACTTGTGCAGTCAGGCAGCCTTAGGACCTGCATGACGTCAGCAGTCAGTATCTGAGGATGCTTAACTGCGCAGGCGTAGATGGCCTGGTTAGGGGAGGGAATAGTATTCTGTTCTCTGACAGCACAAGCGAGAGATTCATTCTTATGCATGGGCTGTGATTATGGAGGGCAAGGGGCAGGCCATGAATGTGTCATCAGTGATGACTGGCATGTTCATTGTGGGTTGTAACCAGGTTAGGATCATGTGCACAATGTAGGGCATATGATCCAGGCAGCGCCAGGAGCATAGCATTTGACCAGGAAGCGCAGTGCTGATCTGGTAGGCAAGTTTTGATTATCAATGAAAAGTTGTTAAACTGAAAACGGGAAGCATGCAATGCCTTAAATGCCTTTAAGGCCTTCATACACATTAGTCTATTTTCAGGGGGATCGGCTACCTACAACCTAATGTGTATGGGAAAAGAACTTAGGGAGAATTGAGGTTGCTTTCTGTTGTACAGACCCTGGTCCCACCAGAGTATCCTCCAGGACTCTAGTGGACCAGCCCAACTTTGGCTGCAGTGGCTTTCTTTCCGCAATTGATAGAAGTCCCCCTTACCCATGTATCTTTTTCTTTGTCTGAAAATATAGCAACTAGATGGGAAAAGTTCAGACATTACAAAGAAACATTTAATTTTATACAACCACGTGAAACCGTAACATTGTTTAATGAGTTTATGTAATAATAATTCTATATACATTAATACTTATTGTTTACTTCAGCATCATACAGAGGCTAGAAATATCTGAGAGAAGAGTTAATTGAAGGCACCCTTTTAAAGCAAAAGATCATTTCAAATCCAGAATACAAATCCAAGTGGGAATAAGCAGACACCCTAAATTTAGTGTACCTCCAGCACAAAACATACTCATGAATAAGTGAACAAGGCTTGGATGAGAGACTCGCTGTGCACAGATCCACAGCAGGCTGCTTTCATATGAGCATTTTTTATTTTACTTCAAAGGCTCCTATTGACACTTCTCAAATCGCAATCTGACACATGCGAGCTAAAATTGGGAAAACAGTATCTTGGCATTAAGACTCACATGATAAAATGCATTTAGCTGCAGTAAAATATCTCTACATGACAAACTGATGTTACAAGGACCATTCATATCTCCGATCAATTTTTCAGTATGAAAAGAAAAGGGCTGTAGTTTGGGTTTCAAAATGACTGATAACCCAGGAATGAAAGCCATTTTTATATGACAAGGTTTTATGAAAGTAAAGTGTGTTACTTCACCATGGATATTCATAACTTTTGAGACCTTTTTCTCCATGATTCAAGGGTTGTCTCATCAAAGGATATCACTAGGATAAGCCACCAATTTTCAGTTGATAGTCGGCAGAACTTTTAGGAAAGGAATATGCTTTTTTATCCCCACATGCCCCTATTTCACTTTTTCTGGGTGGCAGATAGTTGGCCATGTATTGCAAGTAAAGTGTGTTACTTTACCATTGATTTCATACCTTCTCAGACCTCCTCAGACCTTTTCTTCATCATTAAAGAGTTGTCTCATCACAGACAATGGTGACATATATAACTAGGATATGCCACCAATTTCCAATCGAAGGTTGGCAGGACTTCTAGGAAAGGAATATGCCATTTCATCTCCACTTGGCTCTTCTACACTTTTTCTGTGCACCAGATGATTGGCCATACTTTACAAGTAAATTGGATAATCTAAGACCTTTTTCTCCATCAATGAAGGGTTGTCTTATCATAGACAATAGTAAAATACATAACTTTTTTTCGACGTCGACGTTGGCAGCAAGTAGCTCATGAAGGAAGTCACGTGTCCTTTGTTACTGTCATGGATAAAAGAGTTTCAAATAGGGATGACAATTGGCTTTCAGGCCAAGGGTGGCAGTATTTTTTAAAGTGCACAGTTTTTGAACTTTTTTCTTGCTGCTGTGGTAAAAGTGTATCATGGACAAATGGCACCATTGCAAATAAGCAACATGGAAACCGTGTCATTGATGTGAGAGGTGAACATTAACTTCAAAGGTGCACAAGAGCCGACCGACACTACAATGGAGCAGCTCACCATCAAAATGAACCTCAGGGCTACAGCCGTTTTGCTAAAAAAAAAAACTGTTCAGCAAATCCTACTGCGTATGGGGCTCCGAAGCAGAAGGATAGTCATTGTACCTCTACTAACGAAGTTGCGTTGGCAGAAAAGGCTTCAATTTTCGCTGCAGTATTGGAATTGGTGACACAATAGATAATGGGATTTACGTTTCACTTTTTAAATGTAATCACTCCCTAGAGAAACGTTGATTAGCGAGATTAAAACACTAAACTTTAGTAGGTATATATTAAAATGATAGACCGGAGGGACTTATTTATCACATACCAAGAAAAAAGAAAAGAAAAAAGTATTGCTAATGACCTAAAATCAACTACACATTATAGCAGAGCTCGAGGCCAATCCTGTCTGCTGTAGCGCCTACTGACAGATGGGGTGCCCGTAGCTACTGTGTGCCATTGAGCCAATGAACACAGTTTGCCGGAGCCCTAGATAGAGCTATAGATAGGATTAACTCCTTAAGGACACAGCCTTATTTCACCTTAAGGACCAGGCCATTTTTTGCAAATCTGACCAGTGTCACTTTTGTCACATATTGTACTTCATGACACTGGTAAAATGAAGTAAAAAAAATATATATTATTTATAAAAAATACCAAATTTACCAAAAATGTGTAAAAAAATTGCAAATTTCCAAGTTTCAATTTCTCTACTTCTATAATACATAGTAATACCTACGAAAATAGTTATTACTTTACATTCCCCATACGTCTACTTCATGTTTGGATCATTTTGGGAATGATATTTTATTTTTTGGGGATGTTACAAGGCTTAGAAGTTTTGAAATTTTCAAAACCCAATTTTTAGGGACCAGTTCAGGTCTGAAGTCACTTTGCGAGGCTTACATAATAGAAACCACCCAAAAATGACCCCATTCTATAAACTACACCCCTCAAGGTATTCAAAACTGATTTTACAATATTTGTTAACCCTTTAGGTGTTCCACAAGAATTAATGGAAAATAGAGATACAATTTCAAAATTTCACTTTTTTGGCAGATTTTTCATTTTAATAATTTTTTTCCAGTTACAAAGCAAGAGTTAACAGCCAAACCAAACTCAATATTTATGGCCCTGATTCTGTAGTTTACAGAAACACCCCATATGTGGTCGTAAAACGCTGTACGAGCACACGGCAGGGCGCAGAAGGAAAGGAATGCCATACGGTTTTTGGAAGGCAGATTTTGCTGGACTGTTTTTTTTGGCACCATGTCCCATTTGAAGAACCCCTGATGCAACCCTAGAGTAGAAACTCCATAAAAGTGACCCCATCTAAGAAACTACACCCCTCAAGGTATTCAAAACTGATTTTACAAATGTCGTTAACCCTTTAGGTTTTCTACAAGAGTTATTGGCAAATGGAGATGAAATTTCATAATTTCAATTTTTGGGCAAATTTTACATTTTAAAACAAGGATAACTAGGCACACTCAGAATATCTGGACCATTTGAATTTATTAGCATATATTAACATGTATTGACAATGAATAACCGTATATACTGACGGTAATAATAAATACCTATCTGCTATAACTACAACATAAAACACAACATAATAATAGTAATACAATATAAAACAAATGGAAAATGGTATTCTAAAATGTACTAAAATTCGAGGAATAAAATGGAATAATCGATAATAAATCGTATGAATATTCAGGCGAATATTCGTATGGGAAAGTCTCGTAATAAATGGTAGCGATAAAACAATGTCTTCTAACAACGTCCCATTCGATATTTTAACAGGGCTATCCAAAAGTTATCAAGGTCCCAATGCACAATCAGTGAATGAACTGAAGCGGCCTCCCGCTAATAGCATCCACCAGCGGCGTCCCACTGGAATATTGGTATAAAAGTTTTAAATAGCTGGATAAAATCGCTGGATAAAATCGAACGGTCTTACCGTCTCCCTTGATCAATCGACATAGGTAATATTGTGGTCCTCTGGATATGCAGACCAGTAGTTCGTCATAAATTCGCACACTGGCAATTGTTTGACACTGGCAATTTGGGGTCCTGTTTAGGCTAGACGCATTTCGGGGTATTGCATTACCCCTTCCTCAGTAGCACAGAGCTACTAAGGAAGGGGTAATGCAATACCCCGAAACGCGTCTAGCCTAGACAGGACCCCAAATTTTGTACCACTTGGGAAGCTGGAGGATTTACTGGATTATCGCAAAGAAGGAATCGTCTGTCACACGAATGGTATATTCTACAAACAACCTGTAAGGTCTGACTCCATGGTGAAGGCCTGACTACACGTGTCAAACAATTGCCAGTGTGCGATTTTTTGACAAACTACTGGTCTCCATATCCAGAGGACCATAATATTACCTTTGTCGATTGATCAAGGGAGACGGTAAGACCGTTCGATTTTATGCAGCGATTTTATCCAGCTATTTAAAACTTTTATACCAATATTCCAGTGGAACGCCGCTGGTGGATGCTGTTAGCGGGACGCCGCTTGAGTTCATTCACTGATTGTGCATTGGGACCTTGATAACTTTCAGATACCCCTGTTAAAATATTGAATGGGACGTTGTTAGAAGACATTGTTTTATCGCTACCATTTATTACGAGACTTTCCCATACGAATATTCGCCCGAATATTCATACGATTTATTATCGATTATTCCATTTTATTCCTCGAATTTTAGTACATTTTAGAATACCATTTTCCATTTGTTTTTATTGTATTACTGCATGTTGTGTTTTATGTTGTAGTTATAGCAGATAGGTATTTATTATTACCGTCAGTATATACGGTTATTTATTGTCAATACATGTTAATATATGCTAATAAATTCAAATGGTCCAGATATCCTGAGTGTGCCCAGTTATCCTTGTTTTATTCTATTGCCTTTTTGGAGTGGACTGGGTGAGTCCACTCGACTGAGTGCACCTCTTGGGTCAGCAGTTACTCTTGTGCGTCACATACACTTCTTTTTTTCCAAATTTTCCATTTCAATCCATTTTTTCCAGTAACAAAGCAAGGGTTAACAGCCAAACAAAACTCAATATTTATGGCCCTGATTCTGTAGTTTACAGAAACACCCCATATGTGGTCGTAAACTGCTGTACGGGCACACGGCAGGGCGCAGAAGGAAAGGAATGCCATACGGTTTTTGAAAGGCAGATTTTGTTGGACTGTTTTTTTTTACACCATGTCCCATTTGAAGCCCCCTTGATGCACCCCTAGAGTAGAAACTCCAAAAAAGTGACCCCATTTTAGAAACTACGGGATAGGGTGGAAGTTTTGTTGGTACTAGTTTAGGGTACATATGATTTTTGGTTGCTCTATATTTCACTTTTTGTGAGGCAAGGTAACAAGAAATAGCAGTTTTGGCACCGTTTTTATTTTTTGCTATTTACAACATTCATCTGACAGGTTAGATCATGTGGTATTTTTATAGACCAGGTTGTCACGGACGCGGCGATACCTAATATGTATACTTTTTTTTTATTTATGTAAGTTTTACACAATGATTTCATTTTTGAAGCAAAAGAAATCATGCTTTAGTGTTTCCATATTCTAAGAGCCATAATTTTTTCAGTTTTTGGGCGATTACCTTGGGTAGGGAATGATTTTTGCGGGATGAGATGACGGTTTTATTGTCACTATTTTGGGGTGCGTGTGACTTTTTGATTGCTTGCTATTACACTTTTTGTGATGTAAGGTGACAAAAAATGGTTTATTTAGCACAGTTTTTATTTTAAAAATTTTACGGTGTTCATCTGAGGGGTTAGGTCATGTGATATTTTTATAGAGCCGGTCGATACGGACGCGGCGATACCTAATATGTATACTTTGTTTTTATTTATGTAAATTTTACACAATAATATCATTTTTGAAACAAAAAAAAATACATGTTTTAGTGTCTCCATATTCTGAGAGCCATAGTTTTTTCAGTTTTTGGGCGATTATCTTAGGTAGGGTCTAATTTTTTGCGGGATGATGCATATGCACCCCAAAATAGTGCCAATGAAACCGGCACCCGGTTTGATTGGCACTATTTTGGGGTGCATATGACTTTTTGATCGCTTGCTATTATACTTTTTGTGATGTAAGGTGACAAAAAATGGTTTATTTAGCACAGTTTTTATTTTTTACGTTGTTCATCTGAGGGGTTAGGTCATGTGATATGTTTATAGAGCCGGTCGATACGGACGCGGCGATACCTAATATGTATACTTTTTTTTCTCCCTATTTTCTACCAATTTTTTTTACTTTATTTGGGGAAAATGACGTTTTTGTTTATTTTTATTTGAAACTTTAACTTTTTGGGGGGAAAAACTTTTTTTTTTCCACTTTTTTTTTCCCTTTATTTTTTTCCCTTTATTTTTTGTCCCACTTTGGGACTTGACATTTTGGAGGTCTAATCCTTTACATTGCATTCCAATACTTCTGTATTTGAATGCATTGGCTGTATGGGTAATACTGTGCGTATTACTCATACAGCTTCCGGCCTGTGAGATCCAGGGGGCTGGATCTCACAGGCTCGTCACCAGAAGGCAGCGCAGATGCCTAAGGAAGGCATCGCGCTGCCTTCCATGCCATCGGGTCCCCCCTACAGCCGCATGGGGACCCGATGGCACCACCACACGCCGCCACCACAATAGGTAAAAGCCACAAACCGCAGGTCTGAATTGACCTGCGGTTTGCGGCGATCGCCGACATGGGGGGTCACGGGACCCCCCGCGCATTTAGCCGAGGTGCCTGCTCAATTATTTGAGCATGCACCGGCTTCAGATCACCGCCCCGCCGTTGCGGCAGTGATCAGAAATACACAGGACGTACAGGTACGCCCTGTGTCCTTAAGTACCAGGACATAAGGGCATACCTGTACGCCCTGTGTCCTGAAGAGGTTAAAGAAAGCAGAAACAGTTAAATCTATGGATAACATGTATAGGGTGCATAGCCGCTATAGTTGCCGGTAGGACGAAATAGATGTCTGAGTACATGGAGCGAGTGTGCATACCTAGAGTGGTAAACAAATAGACCACTGACAAATTGGTGCTCATATTAAAGCCCCTGACCCCTGGCTCAGCACACTGCGGCAAACGGTGTTCATTGGCTCAACGGCACACAGTAGCTACTGGCACCCCATCCGTCAGTAGGCACTACAGCAGATAGGATTGGCCTAGAGCCAGTTATATAGCTACAGTGTGCATTTGTGTGCAGCGTATAAAATATCCATGTTTCAGCCTACAACATTTAGTAGCCACTGGTCCATCATCTGTCATAAAGCACCACAGCAGGAAGTTTGGGTTGTAGGACCAAGTGCTCTGCTATAATGTGTAGTTAATTTTAGGTCATTAGGAACACTTTTTTCTTTTCTTGTTTCTTGGTATGTGATAAATAGGTCCCTCCGGTCTATCCTTTTAATATATAACTAATAAAGTTTAGTGTTTTAATCTCGCAAATCTACGTTTCTCTAGGCAGTGATTACGTATAGTATTGGAATTGGACCTGCAATGATTGGCAAAGGGTTGCTTTCTCCAATGAGTCACGTTTTCTGCTTCACCAAATGGATTGACGTTGGCGTTTCTGGCCAAGAAAGGTGTGAGAAACATCAGAGAACATATACCCTGCAATCATTGGTGCAAGAGCACAAGCTGGTGGTGACAATATTATAGTCTGCAGAATATATTCATGGCATTCAATGTGCCCACTCATCCATGTGGATGGCACTCTTAACAGATTTTGGGTATGAATGCATTCTTGCAGCTCTTGTACATGCTGGCTGTCTTCCCTGGGGTGAATGGGATCTTTCAGCAAGAAAATGTGACCTCACATGGCTAGAAATGTCTGACATTGGGTTGGGTGAGCATGACCAAGTACTTCCAAGTACTACCCTGGCCTTCTAATTCTCCAAACCTGATCCCAATTGAGCATTTGTGGGACCACCTTGATCATTGTGTTTACTCTATGGATGTTCGCCCACACACACTTCTGCAGCTGTGGGATGGCTCCAGATACCTGTGAGAACCTATCCGAACCTTATTGAGTCACTGCTAGCCCATCTAGGTGCTGTCTGTGCTGCACACTGAGGGTACTATTAGAGATGAGCGAATCCCACGAAGTGGAATTCGATCCGAATTTCAGGAATTATTCGATTTGCCTAGAAGCAGAATTTCCCCGTGCTTCGTGTCAGCGAATCAATTAATCCTTAAATTCAAACGTACCTTCTCCATTTGCGCGCAAAGGGCCGCCAGCCTCCATCTTGCCTGAAGATCTCAGGGCGAAATCCTGTGCGACGCGAGATTACATCATCATGCCGGCGGTCGTGATGATGTAATCTCGCGCTGCACGTGATTTCAGCCGAGATCTTTAAGCAAGATGACAGCAGCCGGCCTGTCACGCGCAAATGGAGAAGGTAAGTTTGATGTAATGTACTTTCACGCTGTTTGCACACTCAGATGCCGCAATCATGTATGAACGCGGCATCTGAGGGGTACAATGACGGGGGTGGCGCTATCGCAGCTCCCTGTCATTGCACCCGCTACTTACAAAAAATGCGCTTCGTGGCAAAGTAATTCAAAGCAATTAACTAATGGTCATAATAATGTGACTCTATTGTGTATATCAATAGGATATGCCACCAATTTCCAGTTGGGTATCTTACCACTGTGATGGGGACGCAACTGCTGTGACCCCCACTAATTGTTAGAATATTGTGGCACAACTTATAGGAAAGGGATATGCCATTTCACCTCCTTCTGGCTGTACTTCACTTTTTCTAGGTTATTATGGTCAATGGTAACCATAATAGTCAATGGTTACCTGTTGTCACTTGGAAAAAGCCAATATTCTTGTGAAATATTGCTTAAGAATTCAAAATAAAACAACTAATGAAATTATCCACCCTTTAAACCAATAGCAAACACAAAACCTGGATATTAGCCCTATGTTCTCCAACCACGGAAACTGTATTGAACTTATGCATCTGGAGTGTTAAACTGTACATCCAGTTTATGGAGTATAAAGAGTAATAAATCACAGAGCTGCATTGTAGGCAATGTTCAATTTTATTTGTATTAACTTATTTGTAGTAAGTGCATGACATGACAGGCATCACATTCTACCCATAAAATAGTGTTTACAGTACCTTGTCAAAGTATTCACCTTATTGGTGTTTTTCCTGTTTTGTCACATTACAGCCTGGAATGAAAATGGATTTTAGATAGATTTTGTATAATGAATCAACAAAAATAGTCAAAATTGTTACCAGTTAAATGAAAAAAAAAACCTTTTAAAAAAAAATAATTATATATCAACTGAATATGTATTTATCCCCTTTGCTATTAAATCCCTAAATGGGGTCTGTTCCAACCAATTAACTTCCAAAGTCCTATAATTAGTTGAATCATGTTTTGAGTTCAATCCCATGATTTGGCACATGATAGGAATATAAATTAAAAAAAATTGAAAGCCCCCTGAGTTTGTAACACTACTAAGCAAGCAACATGAAGACTGAGAAGCTCTCCAGACTGGTCAGAGACAAAGTTGTAGCGTTGTATAGAACATCCCTCGAGCACCATTAAATCTTTCTTAGCAAAAGTAAGGAATATGGCACAACTACAAACCTGACAAGAGAAGGCTGTCCAAAAAAATCACATATCGAGCAAGGAGAGCATTAATGAGGGATTCAACATAGACTCCAACGATAATACTGAAGGGTATCCTAAGATCCATAGCAGAGATGTGCATGTGATGGAAGTATCTGTGCATAAGACGACTATAAGCCGTACACTTCACAGAGTGAGGCTTTATGGAAGAGTGGCCAGACAAGAAGCACTGCTTAAAGAAAAAACATAAGAAAAAGGCAAGTGGCAGACTCCCCAAACACGTGGAAGAAGGTTCTCTGGTCAGATGGGACTAGAATGGAACTTTCTAGTAATCGTGGCAAATGCTATGTGTTTCACAATCACAACCCAACACTCACTACACCATCACTCCAAGAACACCACTGTGAAGCATGGTGGGGGCAAAATGATGCTATGGGCATGCTTTTCATTGTGACTAAAAAACCGGTCAGGATTGAAGAAAATATAGATTTGCATATATTTTTTTCCAGTATATTTTGTTTACATGATAATGGGGTTAGTTGTGTTGCCTCATGTGCTTCAATACTAGTTTCCAGTGATGAGCGGCAGGGGAAATATTCGAATTCATGATATTTCGAAAATATTTGGGTGAAAATTTGCAATATGAAAATTTGCGATCAACACTACTCCTAAAGTCAAAGATATTGCAGCCTTCTCATTGGCCCACAAGCGAGAAGCAGTGAGGGATCATGGGTACAGAAGAAAAAAAATCTAGAATATTTGCGATTACGAAAATATAGCACTATATTCTAGATATTCGCAAATTCTCTCAGTGCCAATATTCGCGATAAAAATTGTGCAGGGAGAGGGAAGAGATCAGGTATTGCAAAAAATGTGATCCTATGTTAACCCTTCCAGCTTTATAATGCAGTTTTTACCTTTAATTGTAATTGTGTCTGTGATGATAATGGGGTGACTGCTGAGAAGTGATCTCTATAGAATAGGAAATGTCAGCCTATTGTGATGCTCAGTGGTCAGTACGAAAATTTCTACATTTTATTTAATTTTTTTTCAATATAGCTAACAACATGGGAAATTAAAACGATATAATTAATTTATTTAGTGATATAGTGTATTTCCATTCACCACAATATTGCATATTTATTTATGAGTTTATTTTTGGCTATTCATATTGAATCTGTTCTCACTGACTATAATGCTCACAGACAGCAGAATGATAAGAGATTCAATTATATAAGATTAATTAACAGCTTTATGAATTTTATTCAAGTCCATTATATTAACAGAATAAAAAACAAGCTGTGTGTTAGCCATATAAATCATGCCTGAGAAAATCCAGAGGCTAAATAATTTCTTCCACAACCATGCCCAGCTCCTCAATTTTAACTTGGGTATCATTAGTGGAATAATTACATAAGGATCTATAGATAATTGCATGTCATCAATAAATCTCAGGGCCTGCATTGCGTTTGTCATGAAGATAGATAACTTTGGTTTTATCAGCCTTATTTCTAAGTTCGGCTGATATCTGAAGAAGTGGATTCCTTTTTCATTTTACTTTTTTATTTTAAATCTACTTTATAATGGAAGCATAGATTGTAAGAACTGTAGACGACAGATAAAGCTTGTTGTAAGGCCGTTCCCTGCATTGGGTATCTAGTTTTAAAAGGGGCATCTGAACTATATTGTGCCCTGTGTAACTTGCCATGTTAGAGACTACCTTAGTATTCTGTTTTAAAGTTTTGGGCTTTTTTAAAGCTAGGTTCACGCCACATTTTGGTCTGTATGTTCGGCTTTGGCATGTAGTTTTGCCACTGTTATCTGAGGTGCCATCAGGGTTGGCAGAACCTTGGATGGGGCCCTTGTGTTGTACATTCTACAGTACGATACCACACAGTGCCTAATTATAAGTGACATACAGTACGGTGCTCAAATAACAGTGCTATACTCCTACCAAGTGGCATACTTGCCATGGAGGCAGACCATGTGACTGCTATGGGATCCAGGGGGAGGTGGGGCCTGGCATTGAACTCCTTCTTTCAGGCATGGGATTCAGCCAGTTCCCTCAGGTTCTTCAGATCCGGTTGTTAATATTACAGCGGCAGCTGGAGATGAGCGCTGGAGTTTAGCTCCTTAAGCTTTTTAAAAGTTGGGTGGTATGTGTGTGTAGTGTATATATGGTGTATTTATGTATGTGTAGCATGTATATGGTGTATTTATGTGTATGTGTGTTGCATATATATGGTGTATGTATATGTAAACATGTGTCGTGATGCCGCGTGTCCGTCGTTGATTAGGGAACCTGTTGTTAAACATTTGAATCCCACCCTGCCTTTTTTAGTATCTGGCAGCTGCCACTAAGGAGAGCTCAGTGCAAAGACATTATACAGCTTCCATTTATTTCAATAGTACCTATAAATTCCTATGCACTGAGTGGCTCCTAGTTGTGGTAGTAGGTAGACAGCTTTATTATGTATTATTTCAAGGGAAGCAGTAGACAGATATGTATGGTGGAGATTTGTCCGTGCATTTATGAAGCGTCCGCTCCACCTTTTTCGACATAGAAGTGAGGTAAAGTGAATGAGGCTGAGCACATATTATATATATATATATATATATATATATATATATATTGTGGGGTTTCGCTCTGGTAGATAGGGTAAGCGGACGCAGTACAGAGACAAAAGACAAGTTCTTAATGCAAAACTTCAGTGTTTAATCACACTTGAGGCAAATGCACAAAACAATGCGTTACCTTTCAGTCTTGGTGTTTACTTCACACACAATGGAAAGTACATCTTGGTGTTACTTCACACAAATTGGAAAGTTCATACAGTATAAGACAAGTCACCTTGATGTCAGTTCTGCCTCCCGAAGTCCACGGCAGGCTTTAGGGGGTCTGTTTCCTTGACCCATGGGTCTCAGCCCTCCAACCTGGCAGCAAGCCATAGATCCCAACACAGATATCCTGCTGCTGAGCCCAGCTGCCTATTATTATTATTTTTTTAATTATTATTATTATTAAAAATTTCCTTTTTTAATATATAAAATCTACCTAATGTATCAACACATTTTGCTATGGGGTCCAATGAGATCTGTGTACACCCCTGCTCCTAGCAACATAAAGTGCTCAAATAATACCAACATACAGTGACGAAATAACTCCATACATAAAGTAGTCAAAAAAGTGATTTATTAACTTTGAGCTTGTTTCCACTGTCGAATTGTAGAACCAGACATCCTTGCTTTAAAAGGGATTTCCCATCTCAGGGACGCTAGGATATGCCCCTGTAAAGGATCTCCTGACACCCCGACTGGGTACCTCCATTGATGGATGCTCCCAGTGCCTCCTATGGACTCCAAGCACTCCACTCGAGACCGATACCACCACAGGAACCAGGAACAGCTCTTACAAGAGCTAGGAGTAATAGCCAGGGGAGTATACACTTATAGCAAACCCCACACACATGAGATGAGGCTCTATGTTGAATGTAAAACAGGAACTCTTTATTGAACACACAGCATTGACTTATATACACATGACATACTGATGACATGACATAGCAGCCAATCCTGTACAGTTTAAACACAAAACTAACCCTATTCAACAAACACAATGGCATTGTCTGTGACACAATTAACAAACACACTGGCATTGTCTTTGACGCAATTAACTAACACAATGGCATTGTCTTTGACGCAATCAACAAAATACAATTACCAAAACACATTGGGCTCTGCCTGTAATACAATTACCAAACATAATGGACTAACTTAATCACTCACAGACAGAAACCACATATTTTTCCCAAAACACAGAAAACACCTCAAAACCCCACATATCCCCATAATGTATACATTCATGGATAGCTCTGATCTGGGTGAACAACATATCCAAAAATCACCCAGATCCGAGCAGGGGTTCCCGAATTCCATGGAAGTCACATTTGGCCGGCCGCAAGCATGGCTTTCCTGCCCAAAACAGTTCCACAGATTTAAGCTGTGCAGCCGGTCTGTCTTCTCCTTCAAAGTTAGTATGGGCCATAATCCTGAGGCAAGAGGCTGGCAAACAGGCCCCTCCAAAACCCAGTGGCGAGGTTGGTTTCGCCACACATCTCCCCCTCCCAGGGAAAACTAACCAGATACCTGACCTCACGCCGGTCGGTACCTGAGTTAGTCTGGCAGTCGACCCACAACCAAATACTGGACCTGTTGAATTTGGTCGCCTGTTCAGTGAGTGCACCAAGGTTATGTTGGTAACTGGTACTCCCGGTCTCTGTGTTGCTCCCTGGCTTGGAGTGGAGGTTGCTTTGTGGGCAGGGATCAGCGGTACTCTGCCCTGGTGCCAGCGCTACCACGGAAGAAGCCTGGTTGGAGCCTGGTTGTTGGAGGGGGAGACCGACTGTCTCCCCTTTGGATACCCAGCTCTGCTGCTGGAGGGGAAGACCAACTGTCTCCCCTTTGGCTAAATAGCCCTGTTGCTGGGGGACAGGACCGACTGTCCCTACCCCCTGTGCTGTAAGTGCAGAGACCACGATCCCATCTGCACGGTTGTGGTGCTTACTGTCTCCCCCTGGTAAGTTAAGCTGCCGCTGGGGAATGGAGACTAAGCTCCCAATTCCCAACAAATCCTTCTGTTGCTGTGGGATGGAGACTGGGCTCCCAATTCCCAACAACTCAATCTTCTGCTGGGGGACAGGACCGACTGTCTCTGCCCCCTGTAACTCAGCCTGCCGCTGGGGAATGGAGACTGGGCTCTCAATTCCCAATAAATCACACGGCCGCTGGGGAATGGAGACTGGGCTCCCAATTCCCTGTAAATCACCCAGCCGCTGGGGAATGGAGACTGGGCTCCCAATTCCCTGCAATTCACACTGCCAATAGGGAGAGGGGGTAACAAGCTCCTCTCCCATACATACTTCCAGCCTCTGTCTCCGCACTGACTGTCTCCGCACCCAATACAGTGTCCTGTTGCTGGGGAAAGGAGACTGGGCTCTCTTTTCCCTGTAGGACACTCTGCCGCTGGGGGACAGGACTGACTGTCTCTGCCCCCTGTAACTCAGCCTGCCACTGGGGAATGTGGAGACTGGGCTCCCAATTCCCTGCAGGATCAGTGGAGAGACCACGGTCCCACCTTCACCGGCCACCTGGGGTTTTTCCCAGTAAATCTCCACAATATCCTCCCAGCTGAAGGGCTCTGGACCTGGGTCTGACTTCTTGCTGTCCTGCTGAGCCTTCCCAATGGAGTGGAAGAGATCTCGGTAGTCCTGCTCCAGTTCCCACTCCAGGGTTGCTAGGTGAGCCAGGTCTTTCTCTACCTCATGGGGGTCATCCTAATCCTGCCTAGCCTCCCTCTCATAGAAAATGTCCTGAAGTCTGGACTGTGCAGGGCTCCCGAAGTCAGGCTCTTCAAAGGACTCCCATAACAAGCCAGGACCATCAAACTCCTCTCCCTCTGGCTTGTCATGCTCAGCTGTCCAGGGTATATACTGTGCCATATACCACCAGCGCCTGGTAGGCATCCTCCAGCCATAGCTCCTGCCATACCTGGTGCTCTAGTTCCTTCACCCATTCCTCCAGGGGCTGCTCTCCCAGGAAGGGCATCCGTAGGGCCACTTGCTTCTGCATCGCTGCTCTTCACTGGGGAGACTCTTGCCTCGCTGGTGTTGTACATTATCCAGGGCCTGGTACCAGATGCCTTTCCTTAATGCATCCCGGCCATCCAGGTCTTCCTCATCATACTCCACTGCTGGTTCCATTCTGGTGCTGTCAGGGTCGCTGTACCAGGACATGCGTTGCCCTCAAATTGTAAAATCCATGGAATGGTGTCTCCTGTAGCTGTCCTTCTGGCTGTGGGAACGATCCCGCCTCTTGCCACCACTGTAAAGGATCTCCTGACACCCCGACTGGGTACCTCCGTTGATGGATGCTCCCAGTGCCTCCCGAGGACTCCAAGCACTCTACTCGACACCGATAACACCACAGGAACCAGGAACAGGAACAGCTCTTACAAGAGCTAGGAGTAATAGCCAGGGGAGTATACACGTATAGCAATCCCCACACACATGAGACGAGGCTCTATGTTGAATGTAAAACAGGAACTTTTTATTGAACACACAGCATTGACTTATATACACATGACATACTGATGACATGACATAGCAGCCAATCCTGTACAGTTTAAACACAAAACTAACCCTATTCAACAAACACAATGGCATTGTCTGTGACACAATTAACTAACACAATGGCATTGTCTTTGACGCAATCAACAAAATACAATTACCAAAACACATTGGGCTCTGCCTGTAATACAATTACCAAACATAATGGGCTAACTTAATCACTCACAGACAGAAACCCCACATTTTTCCCAAAACACAGAAAACACCTCAAAACCCCACATATCCCCATAATGTATACATCCATGGATAGCTCTGATCTGGGTGAACAACATATCCAAAAATCGCCCAGATCCGAGCAGGGGTTCCCGAATTCCATGGAAGTCACATTTGGTCGGCCGCAAGCATGGCTTTCCTGCCCAAAACAGTTCCACAGATTTAAGCTGTGCGGCCGGTCTGTCTTCTCCTTCAAAGTTAGTATGGGCCATAATCCTGAGGCAAGATGCTGGCAAACAGGCCCCTCCAAAACCCAAAATCTCATAACTGCAGCCTGCAAAGTCCTGGAGGGCGCACCGTGCATTGGCGGCTTCCCTCCATTCATTTCTATGGGGCTGATGAAAATAGCCGAGTGCTGGCTCAGCTCTTTCCATCAACCCCATAGAAACGAAAGGGAGCAATAGCCGCGCAAGCGTGGTGTGGTCCCATTCACTTCTATGGGGAGAGTGCTTGGTGGTGGCCGGACCCGGGAAAACCTGAGGTCCTTCAGCCACCATTTTCCCTGCTACATTTTCGATATACAGTACAGACCAAAAGTTTGGACACACCTTCTCATTCAAAGAGTTTTCTTTATTTTCATGACTATGGAGGCATCAAAACTATGAATTAACACATGTGTAATTATATACATAACAAACAAGTGTGAAACAACTGAAAATATGTCATATTCTAGGTTCTTCAAAGTAGCCACCTTTTGCTTTGATTACTGCTTTGCACACTCTTGGCATTCTCTTGATGAGCTTCAAGAGGTAGTCCCCTGAAATGGTCTTCCAACAGTCTTGAAGGAGTTCCCAGAGATGCTTAGCACTTGTTGGCCCTTTTGCCTTCACTCTGCGGTCCAGCTCACCCCAAACCATCTCGATTCGGTTCAGGTCCGGTGACTGTGGAGGCCAGGTCATCTGGCGCAGCACCCCATCACTCTCCTTCATGGTCAAATAGCCCTTACTTTAAAAGTTTTCCCAATTTTTTGGCTGACTGACTGACCTTAATTTCTTAAAGTAATGATGGCCACTCGTTTTTCTTTACTTAGCTGCATTTTTCTTGCCATAATACAAATTCTAACAGTCTATTCAGTAGGACTATCAGCTGTGTCTCCACCTGACTTCTCTTCAACGCAACTGATGGTCCCAACCCCATTTATAAGGCAAGAAATCCCACTTATTAAACCTGACAAGGCACACCTGTGAAGTGAAAACCATTTCAGGGGACTACCTCTTGAAGCTCATCAAGATAATGCCAAGAGTGTGCAAAGCAGTAATCAAAGCAAAAGGTGGCTACTTTGAAGAACCTAGAATATGACATATTTTCAGTTGTTTAACACTTGTTTGTTATGTATATAATTCCACATGTGTTAATTCATAGTTTTGATGCCTTCAGTGTGAATCTACAATTTTCAAAACTCTTTAAATGAGAAGGTGTGTCCAAACTTTTGGTCTGTACTGTAGGTGCGGGTCCCATCAGACGATGGGGATATTTCCTAGTGATATGCCCCTACAGTCTCAGATGGGAATACCCCTTTAGGTGGATAAAACGTTACATAATTTGTTAAATGCACCAAGCTGTGCCACAATCAGAATTAACCATTTTTGTAATTCACGCCAATTCAGACCTGGTATTGGTGGCGCTACAATTTAACAACAAAAAAGATTGCAACCTCTGCTGCTAAACTACAGTGATGCCATACACTAGTGTGTGATAGCAGAAAAAGGACTTACTTTAGACCACAAGATTTGCCCCCACCTTTGGCTTGGTATAACATTGCTATAAAAATTATATAATGTAGCCTCATTTATCACACAAACATATGCAAGAATTATTTGGACTGACCACTAACAGAGATATAATAGCTGTGCTTTGAAATGCTCAACTGGGTCTGGCCATTAGCTGGTGTGAAGATCTTGAATATTTTACAGTAATGTTTATTCAGAACCACAGTACCTTATTTGTGACCATTGCTTTATTTCTGTCTAATCGGTCCTACCCTACCCCGAACATATTAGGGCTGATGTTGGAGCCTAAAGCTGGGGCTCTAATTAAATTGCTTGTGTGACGGTAAGTGATCTTTTCAGTCATTGACCTCTTGTGATAAATGGTCTTTAAAGGGGTATTCCGGTTACCCAACCTATTTTTAAAAAATCCAGCTATATGCTGACTGTACTGTATTATCCCTAACCTGACGTATTTCACCTTCCAGTGGATCCCCTGTACCTTTTACTTCATGCTGTTATCTGTCATTGCAATCCTATTCATGGCCGTGGTGCCTGCCCACATGACCAGAAAGAGGATCGTGAACTATAATTCCCATAATCCTTTGCTGCAGTGCTGTGGCCCTGTGCATTCATGAATGCCTCCACTCCTTTTCTGGCTGCTAGGAGAGCCGTATGACGTGCACATCTCAGTAAGCCCTCTCCATCCCAATGATTGTAGAAATGGTGAGCTGTACAGATACGATGGACCTGAATGCACATGTCAGTACTCGTTCACATCGCTGGGTGGAAACTCCCTCTGGCTAGAGAGGAAGGAACTGCTCATGTTCTACCATAGCTTGAGAAGAGACTACAGGTCATAACCAGGGAAAACAGAGGGTAAATATTAGGCAGGGAGAACAACAGAGGTAAGTTTTTTTCAAGCAGACAGTAGAAAACTTTTAATAACAGTATATTGGGGACATTATTATTTTGATAAACTCTCAAACATAAGTTCAACTTCTATTAGAGGCACAAGGTCGGCTAGATCGGGATGTACGGGCCGGCACATGCTCATTAAACGCTCTCGTGCCTCTGCCCATAATGGGGAATGAAGTGCGCAGGCGCGGCGAATCTGTTGCCGCTGGATTTCTCACTAAGAGGAGGACATAATCAGAAGAGCCTACGGCGGGCCAGAGGGGTGAAAGGGGAGGGGTTTCATATGAAAAGCGCCGAGGGGCCTGGGCAACAGCCGCATGAACACCACACCTGAGCACCTTCAGAAGCTAATTAACATATTAAATAAAAGTGTTTTTCTGAGAAAATGGGCGATGGACAGCAATAAAGAAGATAGCATTCTAATATGGGGAATGTAATGGAGATCCTGATGTTAGTGTTCTATAATGGTGATTTTAGGTGAAAGACTCCCTTTAAGTAACGTGCCCCTTTTATGGCCCATTTGGCTAGAAGTTTATCGATCTTTGCTATTCTTCAATATCTATTGTGTGGTCTTTATACTGTACACAATAGAAATGATCTCAGCTAACTCCTAATACTGGACTCCTAAAGAGTGCATCAACAAAGCATATGTGTCAGTGGATCGTTATTTATGGTATCATTTGCCTTGCAAAGCAGGAGCGAGCGAATACAAGCTGCATAAACTACCGCCTGAGGTAGAGCAGTTTGCAAGACCAGTTCAAAGAGCACATTTCCAGTCTCTTGATCTCAATGAATGTTGACATGCATATATTTTGAACATTATTTTCTCTCACAAGATATGATAACTTCTACTGTCACAATGTAACACACTCCCAATGATATGACTTTGTTTATATGGCACCAGCATATTCCAAACGGACCTTAGAATTTACCATATTAGGTATCCATTCAAGGAAACACCCAATAACCTGTATACTATAGGAAGGCAGTTAAAAGGTTGTAGAATATTGATGAGCTATGCTAAGGACAGGTCATCAATATCTGATCAGTGGGCGTCCGACTCCTGACTCCTGACTCTAATCGGTTGTTTGAAGAGGCTGACAGCTGTGGTGAACGCTGCGGTCTCTTCCTAGGCCAATGAGGTCACATTCATTAGTCACATGGCCTGGGTTTAGCTCAATCCCATTCAAGTGAACGGGACCAGTCTGCATAACATTATACAATGTACGGCACTGTGCTCGGTCTCCTGTGAGGAGGCTGCATTTCTCGCCAGAGTGCCGTGGCCTCTTCAGACAGCTGATCGGTGGCAGTGCTACGTGGTGACCCTATCCTGAGCATAGGTTATCAGTATTCTTCTTATGGAAACCCCTTTTAAGGATGACTTTGAGAAAGGCGATAAAAACTGTGCTAAGCCTAGGCAGGCATTTTTATTTTGGGGGGTTCATGAGCGGTGTACAACCTCTATCTATCTCTATTTGCGGTGACCTTCATGGGGAGAGCCGGGAGGAGTGGAGTAGTACTCATGGCACTGAAAGGAGTGGTAGTGATTAACAGTGGTTGTCCTCACTCCAATGCTCCTGGGGCCATGCAAAGAGTGGAGGGCACACCCATTCTTCCTTTAGGGAACACCCTGGACTTTCTGGGGCTCCTGCCTGGTGTTAGGTGGGGTGCCCCTGATGTCAGGTAGATGGGTGCAAGGCAGGACTTCCTCATAGTGCAGGTATTGCAATGGTGACAGCATTGCAGGTGTTGGGTGCAAGACAATAAGGAGGTCAGTGTAAGATAAATCCAACAAGCTTTACTGAAGTAATCTTGGCAAATCACACTGACGAGGATAAGTTCAGTCTTTCCAGGGTACACACACAATCTTTGGAAAGTCTGTAAATGTGAACGCAGGCTATATAGTAGCTAGCTATCTCTGAATCTCTCTTTATTATATCGAGACAAATCCGCAAATTGACCACAGGTGTGCAATTCCATTCTCATTAAATGTTTCTGCAATTTCTTGGCTGAGAGGTGCAGATCTTAGGTCGGATGATCAATATCTCCAAAGTGTGGTTGGCGACAAAGCAATATACTCTTTCCATAAGCAGCACAGTCCAACACCATAGGTGTGTGTTACCTTTGCTATCACGCACTGTCTCTTATGGTCCTCAACAGTCTGTGAATATCTGTTTTTGTCTCAGAAGTTTGGCACTTGTCCTCAATATGTAGGGATGGAATCCCCCTGTAGCAGGTCTCATACTGCAAAGACCAATGCAGTTCCTCACACTTCAGCTACTGAGGCCAGACTGTTTGATACAAGCAGACTACTCAGATCCTTCTTCGGAGGGGGCAGGTCCTGCCTTCCTCTTGCTGAGTAAGGTATGATAACTAAGCTGTTTCCATTTTCATGTCCCACTTTCATCTTTTAGAATCACATTCAAAGCATCGAAAGTGCATAAATCCTTAATGAGACATTAACCCTTTTAACAATGAATTTAACTCTTTACCAGTGATCCACTGGGTCACTACATATAGTCTAATTATCTATCTGGGTCGAACGTTCACCTTCTAGCAAGACAATGACCCTAAACATACAGCCAAGACAACACAGGAATGGCTTTGAGACAACTCTGTGAATGTCCTTGAGTGGCCTAGCCAGAGCCCTGTCTTGAACCCAATCGAACATCTCTGAAGAGACCTGAAAATGACTGTCCACCGACAATCTCCATCCCACCCGACAGAGCTTAAGAGGATATGAAGAGAAGAATAGCAGAAAGTCCCCAAACCCAGGTGTGCAAATCTTGTGGCATCATACCCAAGAAGACTGAGGGCTGTAATTGCTGCCAAAGGAGCTTCAACTAAGTTCTGAGTAAACAGTCTGAATACTTATGTGAATGCAAGATTTTAATTTTTCTTTTTCAATAAATTAACAAAGATTTTGAACATTCTGTTTTCACTTTGTCATTAGTCATTTTTTAATTTTAGCACAAGGCCACACACAACATAGCAAAATGTGAGAAAGTGAAAGTTTCTGAAGACTTTCCGAATGCATTGTGTATACAGTATATTCCAGTATATTTACAAAAAATACAGTCTATAGCGCTGTCGGCAAACAGCATTACAGTCATTTGAAATCTATAGCCCTATACTACACAATAAGTAATCCTATCAGCAACTGCTATTTTTCTAGTGAAATACTATGTCCTTGTGGGCCTAGTATGCTGGACCTGCTCATAGAGAAAACTATCAATTCCCATGGAGTATTAGGCTTGTGTACTTGCTAACAAAAACTACATTGCCTTTGTGCTTATCAGAGAAAAATGATGGCTGGGGAGCATTCAATATTTACTCTGCTGATATGTCGTTCCCCATAAAACACTTTATAGGATTGGAAAGGAATTTACTATCTAGAAAACTTTCTGGTCCGTGTTCTTTTATATAAATTTAGTAGCATCAAGGGGAAAGAAATTTAAGACACAAAGTAATGATTTGGTTAGTCAGTTTAAAAAAGTAGAAAATTATTTTAAAAATTGTTGATTATTTTTTCAGCTGTTTAAAGATTACATGTCATCTTGTCAATGTATACAACTGTCAGTTTGAAGGCCCACTTTAATAATTTTAATAAGGGTCACCTTAAACAGGGATATCTACAGTGGTGCTTAAAAGTTTGTGAACCCTTCTGAATTTTCTATATTTCTGCATAAATTTGGTCTAAAACTGCCAAAATTATACAATATAAAATTTCTGTGATGGCAAAAGTATGTGAACCAGTGTCTGATGTGACCCCCTTGTGCAGTAATAAATGCAACTAACGAGGTCATTTATTAAACAGAAATACGCCTATATTAGGTGTAGATTTTGCACCGCAATCTGTGACTGTTCCCTGCTCATGCCAGGTCTAAAAAGTTGGCGTGGCTTGGGCGGGGGAGGGAATGGGCCGGTAGGCGTAGAAAATGGTCTAAGTGTAAGACAGCAAGGAAGCTGTCTTACATTTAAAAGCGGCATATATCATGGATTATATATTATCAGATGTAACCACTTTAGCCTGCGATTGGCTGCAGTTATTTGCAGCAACATGTTATCCTTGGAGGCCGGAAGTTCAGAGACTGGCAAGGGACCAGAGAAGAGATACCACAAAAGGACCACGTTGAATATAGTGTTTTTTATTTATTTATTAAATTTAAATGTTTTTTTTTTGTTGGGATAGGTCATTAATAGCATGACGTCGACAGCCTCTTCAAACAGCTCATTGACGGGGTGTCAGGAGTCGGACCCCTGCCAATCTGATATTTATGAACTCTACTGGTAATAGGTCATCAATATCAACATCTCGGACAACACCTTTAAACTAAACTGGAGTGGCAGATTTTTGTGTGTGAATATTGGATTCTGTTGCTATCAATTTGTGACATAAATTGACATGCTGCAGATTTAAAAGGTCACTAACTTTTCACAAAACTTTGCAGAAATCAATAGTACAAGTGACCACAAGAAACTTTAATATTTAACAGTGAGATATATATTGTTCTCATGTTATTAGCTGTTAACGCCCCCCCCCCCCCCATCTTGCTAATTGCTTTTCATTTTGAGAAATACTTTACTTCCATCTTCAGACAGACCAGCTCTGTCAAAGTATGCTGTTACATATGTCAATAGAGGTCTAGAGAGGTGAGGTGGTAGCACATGAGTGAGACAGAGGAGACAAAGAGTCTGAAGAACTACATAGGAAGTTTCTATCTCAGCTCAAGAGCTAAATTAACAGTCAAACAGGTCAGTGCTTCTCTGTTCCAAATGAATAAGAGAAGGTTAGGAAGCTGAGTTTCCTCTACTTTCTGTGTGTGAGCAGTGGATGGCAGCTAGTCTGCACCCACCATGAGAGAACTGCAAACTAGATAAAACTGCTAAAGAATGCCAGATAGAAGTGATATTATGGTTAGAAATAATGTTATTCCTCATGTACACACACTTTTCTACTGATTAATGCAAAGTTTGTTGAAACATTAGTGATGCTTTAAATATCAGCACTAAAGGTTAATTTCTGGGGAGACAATTTCCACAGACCTCATTCACTTTGCTGCTATAGTATTCCACGGTGGATAAATGTACATTTAAACTTGCAGCAAACTGAGTACTGTGCATAGTGCTCAGCAAAATGAGGAGTCTTTCAGCTTCTTTTGGCCAAGCAGAGATGTTTCATAGAAGTTGATTGGCTGTGCGCTCCTATAGCTTTGCGCTCCTTTGGTAAAGTCAGTAAAACCAGAATGTGGCCTTAATTCTATGTGCAGAAGTGCTTGTAAGCTACACCTGAGCTTCCAATTTGCAAGTCTTTTTTTTTTCTTGGCGTATCCTAAAAGGGTGCAAAAGTTGCATTATTTGGGGCATTCTAAGATAGAACAGGTGAAGGCTCTATGAATGGCAATTCAAAAATAGATGTCCTTGTTTAGAAATGCTACCACTTTAAATTTGCCTTTTGTATCATCCACTGCGACATAGTGCAGAAAAAAGAAAATTAGATGCTTTATGTAATAAGGTTTTGTTGTCAGCAGGCAGGACATTTACAACTTGATACACGAAATTTGGCTTTTTAATATCTTATTATTGCTCTTTCTGTATATTTTATTGCAGATTTGATAAATATCGACAATACTTTTTTTTTCAATTTTTTTCTTCCTCATAGTGTAATTTTCAGTCATGATATTTATAATTATTGACTTTACATGGTCTTTGAAATTCTTTTGAATAATTCATGTTATATTAGCATATATAGTAGATCGTTTTTCGACTATGTGCAGTTGACATGTGTATGATTATTCGAAACCAACAGAATATTTAGCTATTACATTCTCACATTTGACTCGGGAGGACTAATTAAACAAAAGAGTTAACTCTGTCCTTGAAATGTAGACATGTAAAAAAGTGGACCTTCAGCTGTGTTGTGGTGCCACAAACTGAGACACGTCTGATATGGTCTGCAGTTAAGAATTTGACATATTGATACAGCAAGAAAATGATGTTGTCTTCTTACATTTTGTTCCGGAGCTGTCACTGAAAGCATAGACTACCTTGAAGAATTTTAAGGAGGAATAAAAAATCCTTAACAGTACCTTTGGGGCAGCTGTTCACAAGAGATAATATGTCTGTGCCACAAGGATCGTTTACTTTTAACATTGGGAACTTTTATAAAGTAAAAATAATTTAGATTTTCTTTTTTAGCAGTTTTCATTGTATGTATTTGTACCCAGTCCTGTATAAGGACTGAAACTATATATTACTTTATATCACTGTTATATTTAATACATATATATCAAATTCATAATATATGATTATCCTTTAATGAGAAATCCAGGGTCAGTTATTTCTTGTCAACCTTTTTTTATAGCTTTACAACTGTAGCTCAGATGCCGCCACCGTCATCTTGATTGAAGATCTAGCGTGAAATTTCACGCTGCCTATGATGACGTCATACGCCACTGCGCATGGGATTTGGTGCGAGATCTTAAATCAAGATGCCGGTGGATGGCTCTTCATGCTGAAACTGATGAAGCATGATTTTTTATTTTATTTTTACCGCCAGTCAGGGAAAATCGATTTGCTACCACGAAGAACAAGGAAATTTGACTTTGCGGTGAATCAAATTTTGCCTGAAATTTACATCGAATTCAACTTCGTGGAGTTTGATTCGCTCAACACTAATTGCTATAAATAAGATTAGGTGTTGGTATCATGCTTATATCGAAACCCTAGCTTAGCGCAAGCCTCCCACAGTAGTCATTATTGATGGGCAATAGTGGACTTATTGGTTAAAGGGCTTGTCCACCTTTTTTAACAGAGCCCTCCAGTGTGTTGTACCTGTTGAAAAACTCAGTTACCTGCTCTCCATTGTGCACTTCCAGCTCTCTGGCTCTCATCACTAGTATTTTGGATCCTGTCTGTAAACTTTTGGATGGTCATGGTCATATGCGCAGCTGCAGCCAATGACTGGCCTCGGTGGTGAGACCAGTCATTGGTTGCAGCTGTGTATGTGACCCTGTTTATTAGGAGGTTTACAGGATGGGGAAGCCAAGGAACCATGAGTTTTTTTTACACGTACAATATGCTGTTAAAAAAAAGTCCAAAACTTGGACAACCCCTTTAAGGTACTTTTTCACAGGCAGATGAATTGCCTAAAACAAGCTTCAGTAGACAAAATAGGAAGTTGATCTGCACTTGCTTTCATTTTAATTCAACAATTACCATGAGGGGACATTGTAGTGTCTACTCGAGCACTCCTAGATATGGACAAATAGATTAGATAGATAGATAGATAGATAGATAGATAGATAGATAGATAAAATCTTATTGTTACACTAACCAGTGTTTAACTTTGCAGTAATCTTTAGAATTAGGTATTTTTGCATGTACATTTATGCTTTAAATATATATATACTTATGTCTCCACTCATACAAGAGAATTCAGAGGTGGCAGCATTGCTTTGGTGAAACCCCTTGGAGGACTCCCCTTGAAGCAAAACCTGGTGTTTGCTCTTGATTTACATACAAATCATTATTTCTCTATTAGATTTGTTTTGCTCTTATAATTACTTGGCTTCCTTTGTAATGCTTTTCTCCACAGCTACAATCATGTTTGCCGCTTCTGCTTTCCCAGCAAGTGTGATAATTTGACCTTTTTAATTTCCCTTGGGCATTCATGAGAATGGGTCATCAGGAGACAAAAGGCATTTGAAATCCAGATAGTAGTCGGTGAATCGATGAAGGAATTGGGAAATAGGATTGCCTGGTAATTACTAATGTACTGGACTGCTAAGGACATAGAGAGATAGGAAATGGGACCACCAGCTTGGCAGAACATGTGCCGATTTTGTGAATTTAAGTTTTAAATTTGGGTTTCTCGACATTCTGGGAAGCATGTATTGAGCAGAGTTATATTTTTTTCCATCTAAACTTCAGTTGATTTGTGTCATGAAGATGCACACAGCAGGTAAAGGGGTCATTCATTTTCTCTAGGCGCCATGAATGAGAAGTAAAAATGACAACTCTTGGACTTTTGTGACTCGTGAAGATGACTGCTATCCACATTTCAAAGTGTACTAATTAAAAAGTGAAAAAGTAATGTGAAAAAAATATATATATATTTCAATGTGTTGACCATATAGTCAAGGTTAATATAGTCAAGGCTAATAAC